>NC_142009.1:313976441-314300941 GCF_049901735.1 Notechis scutatus | reverse complement strand
CACACACACTTCTTCGTTTTGGTAACAATTTGTGAGTGTGTATGTGTGTGTGAGAGAGGGATGGAACTGTATCTCAAATCTAGGGACACCATCCTGAGTCCTGAATCATTCTGTATTTTTCTTATTTTTAAAGAAAACTTAGTAATATATTTACCATTTTCTACTTTGGTTGCTAATGGCTATGAATGATTGGTAATAGTCTACTTTGATTGTAACAGATTTGATCACCATTTTGTTTTACTGTGTGTGTGTTATGTGCTTTTTCTGTTTGATCAGTTGTTTTATTTTTATTGCAAACCCGCCCAATACTTCATGTTTTATTCAACATTGTTTTGTTTTATTTTTTGCTTCAGAGGCTTTTAAAAAAGTGCAAAAAGATAGGATTATGATTATATGTTTTTGTGGCTTGGAGAAAATGCTGAAGGCAGTCTTGTAATAAAAATAAATACTTATGAAAATGGTTTGGTTTCCAGTTTCATAACTATATGGAACATTTTTTTCCTGTAAAATTCAGCATGTATATTCAGTTAAAGTCTTCCTATTCCAATTTATATTGTGAGATGAGAATTTCTCTTTCACTCAGTCAATACACTTTATTATGATCATTGACTAATTTAAATAAGAAAGAAGACAAAGTCTAAAACAGCAAATAAAAATTGCAGTTAATCTAAATAATTATAAAATTGATACAAAGTACTTCTGTTTTTAAAATAATAGAGAAAACATAACCACAGTCAGATACATCAATGTCTGTATTGATACATTTGATGCTTTTGGTGGAAATTCTTTTTTCTTCTCCTTTCACCCTGTTTAAAATTATGTCCCTCCCTGCCTACCTGCCTGCCTGCCTGTATCTGTTGATTTTCTTGGCTATAGCTGCTTTATTATTTTTTGTACTTCCTTGATTTTCCTTGTTTTTCAGTGATGTTTCTTGATCTTTGGTGTTCTTGTTCTTCAGCTTTTTCTCTTTCATGTGTTCTAGCTTGCTTGCATATGTTCTAAGCATGCTGATCTTATTTTCTAACCAGATCTTCCATTTTGGTGATGTACTGTTTGGCTTTTTTTCATGTTTGTTATGTCACTGTTCTCTAACTGGTGCTCTCCAAATGTGTTGAACTATAACTCTAATTAGAAGTAGCTGGCAACAATGTGAGTTATAGCTTATTAAATTTGGAAGACCCCATTTTGTGAACGACAGATGAAAGAGTTCAGTATGATTAATCAGAACTAAACTTTCTTTTCAATTTACAGTATGTATCATATTTAATTTCTTTATCTAAGGTAATTCAGTAAGAGCTGAGCTTTTAATAATATAAAAATATAAATAATAAAATAAATGTTTATGAGAAAAGCCAATTTGATAACAATTGATTAGAATTTGCTTTAAAAATGTTTCCAATTTGTATTTTTCCAAGGAGCTTGGATTTGTAAAAGTTTTCTAAAACAATGAGCAACTACTAATAAAATGCGTACTAGATCATAAATTACAAGATTATGTTTTGGAGCAGGTTTTCCATTTAAGAAATGCAGTGATTTTTTAAAACTAGTCTGTTTTCCCTTCCATAGCCAGTTAACTTACCACATGGATTAAGAATTAGAACTGTCAAATTTGTGAGTCTTGAAAGGAGCCAGAATAAAGCCCAAGCATCCCTTCTTTTCAATAGATTGTTTTAAAAGATACATTAGCTTTCTTCTGCTACCCTACTTTATTTCTGTGTAGTGGCTGAAAAATAACTGTAAATGTAAATCTAAATATTTTCCAGCCATACATTTACCTGTGCGACCCTTAGGTTGACAGTTCCTATATGTCTCCTATGTAAATCTTGCTTAATTGCAAAATATGACTCCTTGTGCTAGAATTTCTCTGTTTCTTCCTCCTCTATTTTGTAAACTGCCAGCTCATTTCTGATCATTTCATATATTTGCTCAAATATTGTGATCTTCATTTATGAATGTTAATACCACTTTATAATGCCTTAGTTAGACCACACTTGGAATACTGCATCTAGCTTTGGTCGCCACAATGTAGAAAAGATATTGAGACTCTAGAAATAGTGCAGAGAAGGGCAACAAAGATGATTAGGGGATTAGAGACTAAAACATAAAGAACGGTTGCTGAAATGTCTAACTGAATGAAAAGAAGGACTAAGGGTGACATGATAGCAGTGTCAAAGTATCTGAAGGGTTGTCACAGGGAGGAGGGGGTCAACCTACATTATTACCTTTATTGTCAGAGTACAACATGTGTACAGTGAGATTGGCTATTATCCAAAGGACCTGAGGGCAGGACAAGAAACAGTGGATGGAAAGTAATCAAGGAGAGAAGCAAACTAGAACTAAGGAGAAATTTCCTGGCAGAACAATTAGTGGAACAACTTTCCTCCATTCCACAATTAATTAGTGAAACAATTAATGAGTTGAACAACTTCTTGAAGCATTCCAGAAGTTGGGATGCTTCAACACTGGAAGTTTTTAAGAAGAGATTGGACAACTATTTGCCTGAAATGGTATAGAGTCTCCTGCCTGAGCAGAGGGTTGGACTAGAAGACCTTCAAAGTCCCTTCTAAACTCTGTTATTCTGAATGAAGATGAGGTGCCAGACTGGTATCAGGAAGACCCACAAACTAAACCCCCCTTAGCTTTAAAAGCTCTCTGGGTGACTTGGGCTAGTCACTCATGTTCAACACTAATCAGTATCAGTACCTGTTGGGAAGCCATGCCCAACTAATAACATACAACTGCTTTAGAGACCAGAATACATGGCAAATTGGGAACAGGCCCTTTATGTTCCTAGCAGGCTATCTAGAGGAGCTTTAGAGCTTGCCCAAGCAGCTGCTTCAGCACTTCACAAGATAATGCTCTGAAGATATGCTCTGAAGTTTTCCTCTGGGTGTTGCAGATTAGATGGCTACCTGGCGGGGTGGATGTGTGGGGTGTTTTGCCATGGCTATAAAGAACCCACATAATAGAGCATTCAGAGGAGAGAACTTTTGTACCTCGGGCACTGATTGCTCAGTGATCATAACACGGTGGAAAGTTCCAAGTTCTTTCACTCTTGCTTTCTTCAAGTAGGATTGGGAAAGGACCCTTGCCTGAAGATCTGGAAAGTTACCTACCAGTAATTGCATTAACATATCTTTCCAAACTGGGAACTCTCCAACTTTCAGAATTTCAAGCCAATATACCTTTGCTGAGATTTCTCTGTGTTAAAATTCACAGAGGATAGAGAGTCCTGGGTTATGTCATCCAGACCTAAATGAATCACTGCTTTGACTTGATATAGGGCAGTTTCTTATGATTCTATGATATTTTCATATGCTGCTTCAGCTGGAGTACAGTTTTCCAGCCCCATATTGTAGTTGGATGAAATATTGGATATTATAGACTGGATGAAAGGATAATATGACTTCCTGAAAAAGAACAGTTATATTAATTATTAAGAAAGCAGTCTTAAGCCTCATCAAGCACTGTCTGCCCATAATAAAATAAGTCCCAAATTGCAGTGGAACACATTGTGAAATATAGCCATTATGCATTTGGGAACAAAGTGTAGACGGTCATTTTTTTTAGTGCTATGGGCAGTGAAAAGCAAGGTTGGTTGTGAAGACGTTAATTTTTAATCCAGGCAATTCTTGTCCACTGTCCACTCTTATATTATCCACTGCCCACACTTTTACTTTTACTTATTCATTGTCTACACTTTTACTCTTAAAACAAAAGAGGCAAGCAAAAAATCCCAAGAAACGATGCTGAGCATTAAAAAGGCACTTCCTATTGGCCTTTGCCTCCTTTAATCCTCCCATTTACATAAGTTCTACCTTAAATCCCATCTCTTCTCTGTTTGCAAGTGGCCCTAAAGAGACAGATCCTCCTGCCACCTCGTGTCTTCTGAAAGCTTACAGCTAGCAATCTAGAAAGATATGTTGTGTACTTCAAAATATTTAAGCCTTTACCCTAAATTGGTATCATTAAAAAAATCTGCTGGGTTATAGCAGTTGAATGAGATGAGAATTTTAAGAGTTGTAGAATAGAATATTGGGAAGACACCACTACTGAATAGGTTTTTAAATTGTATAAAGACAGCTGGTCTACATTTGGGTGCCTTCTACAACATGAAATGACTCCAGCGCTTCAGAACCTGTTATGTTCCTCAAAAATGTACTGCTAGGATATAAAATTCAATATAACAGCAGCAACAATTAAATATAAAGTAATTGAGTAATAATACTCTTACTCTCTGATAAGATGGATACCCAATAAATTTAACAAACAAACAAACTGTATTTAGTATAGATTCATTATGAATGTAAATTCAATAATTCTTGCATTGACTTCTTCCTCTTATTGTTGGAGTATAACTCTTACCAAATGTAGCTCTCAGCCAAGTTAACTTGTCTCTTCTCTGCAAAGATATCCCTTGCATGTCTCTTTTTCCTAAGAATACATATGCCTTTCCTTGTGAAATCTCATGGTCATGCATTACTGAAAAATCCTGTTATGCCAAATTGTCTTGTCACAGTTTCAATTCCTTGATCTTCTAGGACAAAAGTCTTCAGTCATAAGGATTGTATTATTTTCCTTTTAGGTAGGTAAGAAATGGGCATATGACATTTATCACAATCATTTATCAGAATTTTAGTCCATTTTCTTTGTTTCCTAAATCTACCATGTTTAAAGAGCTGGAAGAGATTATCAGCATCCTCAGATCTATTGCCAACAATATCACTTGAAAGTTATAAAAGTTTGAATTTTTGCCCCTATTAAAATGATCATTAGGTACAGTATTGTACCCATGAATGCATACACATGGAACCTGTTTTATATTAGGGAACATATTCCTTTGCAGACTGGCAAAGCTCATTATCTAGCTTGACTCATTCATTGACATAGATTTTTATTTATTTATATAAGACATTTAAATAGCCACACAGTTGTTAAAACATTTAAATCAAATAGCAATAAAAAACACAGAAGCACCACACACACACACACACACACACACACACACACACTGGCAAAGAAAACAAATCCATGGTGGAATAAAAAAAGAAGAAAGACATTTCAAAATACCAGTAGGGTGGAAACTTTTGAATTTTTGGGGTAACCTCATTCCAAGATGCTAGGTGCTGCTACAGAGAAGGCATGCTTCAGGGTCCTAACAGCTGCCATTGTTTAATCGATGGAACCCAATCTGTGCCATCCCTGCCAGATTGAACCAGCCAGGTAGATAGTGAAATTGGAGTGAATTCTGTTAGTCCCAATTTAAGTTGGAATACTTTGGAAAGAATGCTTCACAGAATCCCTTCTTTTTCTATTGAACCAAGTAGACCTCTATGAACAGAGAAGAATGTTTTTTTTTAATTGAATGGATCTGCAGTATCCTAACAACATTATTTATTTTCATACTAGACAGTAAGTGAAACTTAGAAAAATTATACCTTTAAAATAAAAGCAACCAATCAATTAAAAAAGCCCTCAAAAAAGTATTTGACTTTTTGTGTCTACAGTCTGATTCAGAAGGATCTGGAAAGCAGACCAGCTGTTTGAAACACCCTGCCTCCCCAGATTAGATTTACCCCAACAACCCTGCTGGCCTTCTCAAAGCTTTGAAACTTGGATATGTTTCTAGGCTTGGAGGTCCAGAAGTTAGCTGGAATCTGCCGGCTGTTTATTAGATTTGGTTTGGAGGGAACTATTTGTTTGAATCTTTTTAACCTATTGCTTTGGGGAACAGGGGGAAATATTTATTTTGTACAGTCTTTTAATCTATTGTTATCTACCAGTGTCGCAAATGAGGTGGGCAGCTACATAAATTTAAATACATAAATACATTTAAATACCTACATTTCTCTGGGCTCTTGTTTGGTTTTTTTTTACACATATTGTTGAAATTTCATGTCCAAAACGTTTTTGCCCGCCTCAGATACAATCAATTGATGTTATATCCTTTTTGTTATTATGTCTTGGGTACATAAATTTGTAGAAACGACTGTCAGCATTGATTGATGACCGTAAACCTAACCTATTTCGTGGGCAAAAAGCACAAAGCAGCTGAAATAAGCGACTGTAATTGATTGGTGTGTGAAAGTCTCTGGCGGGTAAAAATGGAACAAGAGCCTTTCTTCTACTTTTGTAATATCATTTCCTTATCTTTTCTTTCCCAAGTGAAACATTGCAAATAAAGATCCACAGGTTTCCATCTTAATGACGCCTGCCATTTCAGGAAATTGTATTTGCTGCTTATATTTGCAGCATTGATCCGAATGCAATATTTCTCAGTAAAAATTTTCTTATTTTTATTGTAAGAAGCTAAGCCTTTTCATTGTCTCTGCTTTTCTCCTCTGTTTTTAAACTGCATTTTCTTGCAATTCATCATACTGTAATGAAGGGGGTAATAAAATGGAATATGTACATTTTTTTGGTAACAAATAGCAAAAACAGAACACTGTTTGGCCCAATAGAAGCTAGTGCATTGATAACAGGGAACACCGAGTTGTTACATTTTCTTTCCACTATCCACTACAGATCCCCTTTTAACAGATTTTACTTCTTGACTATTTGGTTTGGAGTGTTGCAAGCTACTCTGAGATCTGGCTGATCTATTTAAATAGATCTGTAAAATAATATCACCCATGTTAAATTCATAAATGAGTAATTAGTCTTTGGTATGCAGCCTATGCAGTTGGGGGAAGATTAAAGAACAGATAATCTAGACAACTGTCATATATACCATGCTTAGGTAGTGCCAAACTCAGATTTGTAGGGAAATTTTATATCAAGTGTCCACTTAACAAGTAGTAGGAATCAAGTAGCTCTGGTCAGATTCAAACATGCAAATGTGCTGTTTGATATTATTGAGAAAGATCATATCTGGAGATCCATGTACCATCCTGAAATTTCTTTGATCAGTTCCTAGCTTCTTGATTAGTTTAACTCTTATCTTCATAATATAAGATAAACATTTGGCATCAACAATGGGTCTGCTGACAAATATTCATTGGTTTCCAGTTAATTTCTTTCTAATTTAATAAAATACAGGTAGTTCTTGATCGACAACTGGTTCCTTAGTAACCATTCAAAGTTACGACAGGCCCCTGAAAAGCTGCTTACAACTGAATCTCAGGTTACGGCTGTTCAGTGTCCCTGTGGTTACAGGAACAAAATTTGGGTGAATTAATCCTTATGACCAGCTCAGGGACACTGCACTCCCCCTCCCCTACTTAAATCTCCCCCCCACCCGTTGGGTCTCCGCAGACCTTGAGCCTGCCAACTAGATCCCACACGCTCCTCTTCATCATCTGTCACAAATACTCATTTACCTCTGTAGATCTCCTGAGCTCTGGAGCTTGTGTTGGGGAAGGAGAGCAGGCTGTTCTGCTCCTCAGCATCAATTTCAGAGCAGCTGCAATGTATGGCCACTCTGAAAATGTTGCCCACTTTTGGGACAGCACTGTGTCGTTTATAGGGTTGCCAAGGGATGGAGCTGCCTGCTTTCCATCCACAATGCGAGCTCCGGACTTCTACAGAAAGTGAGTGATCAGTGATGTGGGACCCAGTGGGATGGGAAGCAGGCCCAAAGCCTGTGGGTATCCCAAAGGGTGGAAAGTGGAGCACAGGGTGCCTTGGGATACCCAAGGCAGGCAGGCCTGGGCCTGTGCTAGGCCTCTCAGGGCCTCTCCCATTTTAGAGGCACCCAGTGCTTTGCTTAATGACCTGCATGATGGCTTAAATTACATCATGAAGAGCAGGGATGGGGATCATTAAGCAAGGCAATCAAGTGGGTGCCTAGCTTAATGACTTTCGTGGCTTACGACCTTAGTGGGCAGGCTCCATTATGGTTGTAAGTTGAGGACTTACCTATAGTCTGAGATTCCAAAGCTGTGATGACCCAGAGTGTACCACAAATGTAACAAAATCCAAAACGTAAATAAATGACCTTTAATGCCTCCAATTTGGCCCCACTGTTCAATAATACTCAGTTTGAGATAAAACATACTAAAAAATAGTCTTCAAAAAAAAAAGCAATACAGGCCAAATTTAATGAGCTGATAGAGGTGAAATAAAAACCAAACAAACTACAATGATGAAATTTCCACAATGGAACAGGAGAAGTATTTACCAAATTCAAGGAGATAACAAGGCACAGTCTGTTGGAAGGACACCAACCAAGATAACTTCAGACCAAAATAAAACACGCTTTGTTTCCAGCATTTACCAGTATGCAGGTCCAAACTCTCATGCAATTCTCATACTGCAGCCCATGAAGAGGATCAAGGCCCTCTTTTCCCGAGTAGACCATGTCTCTCCCTTATCCTCTCCTCCCTGCGTGCCCTAGGATGGATAGGGGATAGGCCTGGGTTCTCCTCTGACTGCTCAGTTGGCCTCTGCCCTTCCCCAGCCTCCTCCACAACCTTTGGAGCCACACTTCCACTCCCTGTCAGCTGTTCCTCCTTCCTCCCTCAGAGTCAGTCTCCATCAGGGGCGTGACAAAAGCATCTTGCATTGCTGAGAAATTAGAACTGGGCCATTTCTTTCAAGTGGGATGGTTCATAAACGTAAAGTGGATACGCAGTTAACGCTGTTGCATTCTGCCTTTAGGGCAAATAAGGCATTGCATTATGGTCTATACTTCTTAAGTACAGGTAGTCCTCAACTTCCAACAATTCGCTTAGTGACTGTTCAAAGTTACATCAGCACTGAAAAAAGTGACTTATCACCATTTTTCACACTTACGACCATTGCAACATTCCCATGGTCACATGATTTACATTTGGATGCTTGAGAACTGACTCACATTTATGACGGTTGCAGCGTCCTGGAGTCATGTGATCCCCTTTTGCGACCTCCTAACAAGCAAAATCAACGGGGAAGCCAGATTCACTTAACAACCATGTGAACATGGTTGTTAACAGCTTAACAACTGCAGTGATTCCCTTAACAAATGTGGCAAGAAAAGTCATAAAATGGGGCAAAACTCACTTAACAAATTTCTCACTTAGCAACATAAATTTTGAATTGTGGTCGTAAGCTGAGGACTACCTCTGTTGCCTTTTTTCTGAATACTGCAACTTATTATCATTAGTAGTGTTCTGTTGTTGCTGTTAAGAAGGTTAAGCTGCAAGTGTTTCAAAACGACTCTGTGAAGTATATAAAAATTGAAAGATTTTGGGCTGATTTGACTTGGGACTCCATATTCTGATTCTAACATTACATGAACAATCAATCAATCCATTTCACTGTCATATTTATGTTTAAATCAATAAAAACAAAACAAATCCAGTCACTCGATTCAACAGGATTCAAGCTAAAATTCCCTGCAATCCCCTTTTTCATTCTGTTTTTCGTAACACTAGTAAGATTCATTGGTGGTAGTCTACCGGTTCGGCCCGGTTCTCCCGAACCGGTAGCGGCAATGAGCAGTGGAGACCGAACCGGTTCTCTCCACCGCTCTGCTGTTGAGCCCAGCCACCTGTCTGGGCTCCCATACTCACCTTTATCCTCTGAATTTGAAGTGCATCTGCTTTGCGCGGCACGGCAGAGTGCCACGTGGCAGCTGCTGAAGCGACCGGGAGTACAGGCTAGCAGGAGGTGAGTTAGAATGCCTCTGCATCTGCGCAAACGCCTCTGCGCCTGCGCAAAGTGTGTGTTTGGTGCACGCGTGCACACAAAGCATGCCCACCAAGCCACGCCCACCGAACCGGTGGTAAACATATTTGAATTCTACCACTGGTAAGATTGCTTCCAAAATGTTGAATGCAAATGTCTTGTGTCTGCGACTGCTCATATTCTCGAGTGTTCCATTAAACAGACAATGGATTGTAGGGTAGCAGAAGCACCATCGGTGTGATGAGAAATCCAGGCCTTCAGTTTCCAGTTGTATAAGGGCAAACAGCCAAGAGGGGGTTAATGGAAATTAAGAAGTGTCCCTCACGTTTAATTGCATTCTCTCTCTCTCTTTCTCTCTCCCCTCTCCCTTCAGTTAAAGTGCATGAAAAGCCTGATTTAGTCATGGCCTAAATGTAGCCACAGCTCTGTGGTTGTCAAGTATAATGTATCCCCCCATGCAGTGCAAGTGTGTTGTATGGATCCTGGCTCAGGGCTGAATGCAGTGTCCTTGCCAGCCAGAGCTGTTGCTCAAGGATACGAAAATGCTTACTTGCAGTTATTTCTGTGGAGGGATGATTGATTTGCTCTATCTGGAGGATTTCAGACCTGGAAACCTGAGCGCAGCAGAAAATGCGCTGGCTGTTTTGGCAAAGCTGAGTGTTGAGAGGACAGACAGCTGGCTGATGACCTCAAGAGAATGACAAATATGAGGCCAGGTGCCTCAGCCATTACAGAATGCTTCATGCTAAGCCATGCCTTGCCTTGAAACGCAAAGGGCGGAAGCAATTTGGAGTTAAAGAAAGTCCCAGTGAGTCAGATCTTGGTTTCTGGAAACAGCAGTAACTTTTGATTCTAATCTCAGTACGAAGAGAAATGAATTCCTTCTTGCACTTTGGGAAGAGGATAATGCTTTTGCTGTTGTGATGGAAAACTAGTTAAAGGAGTCTTGTTGTTTAGACAAGCAATGGCATGTGGAATGTGGAGGGATGAGATCACTGGAGTAATCTAATATGCCAGTGACTCTAAAAAAATAAAAATAAAAAAATAAATGGCATTTTTACCCAGCATAACCTAGCTCTTTCTCAAGAGGATGTATGTGCACCTGTTGAAAACTCTGGATGCTTGGAAGGAAATGAAACATTAATATAAAGCTAACACACCCTGTGTACTAAAATTCAAATATATTAATTGCGCAATAAGCAAATTTATTACTAAGTGACATTCAAATTCTGTGGTTAAATTAACTGATGCAAATCAATAATTTTATGCAAATGATCATTGCACTGCAAATTATTTGGAAATGTGTCCTACTAAAACCAGTATACTTATGAACAAGTAAATACTATAAACATAATAGATGAATGCAATTTTTGCAATTTACCTTGACTTCCTCTGAAATCACACTTTCAGTCTTTGCACAATGTAATTCTGTGTTTAAGATGGAAAGTGGTGGAGATGGTGTAAAAATCTTGGCAAATGAATAGGCTTTGGATAAGGGAACTGCCATTGGAGAGGCCGGAGTACGAATGATAGAGGGGTTCCTTCACCATCTGTACCAGAGGATTTTAAAAATCCTAATCTAAGTTAATATTTTTTTCTACTCAAATCCCTCTTATTTCATCAGGCACGACTAATTTGCTCTGCACTGGGATCAAGATGCATAATCCAGATTATGATAGGTGCAGTATCCCACGGACTCAAAGCTCCAAATGTGAAATTATAATATTATCAAAAATTGGTGCGCAACAAATACATTGTTCTAGATGAAAATTCATTTACAAAAAAATAACAAATATTATTTCTGAAAATTCTAATCTAAGTGCTCACCTCTAGCTGGCATACATAACACAAACATTCTTGGGATAAAACTGAACTTCAATTGTGCCTCTAGCATACTGCTGCAATTTGCCACAATGGACTGGTGTGGTCCTTACTGTTAGTAGGGAATACTTCATGTCCTGTAAAGACCGCATCCATTCCTTAGGAAGAGTTGCTCTAGGGTTCTCGCAGTAGGAGTATGCATAATAGCGGTTAAGGATATTTCAACTAAGCAAATGTATCAAAAACCAAGGTGGATGTGTATGAGGAGATCTTTTCTGTTCTAGCACCCTCCCTCTGGAACAGCATTTTGTGTCCCCTAGCCCCAACCCAGTTGAACTGGCTCCAACCCTGCTGACTTTTCAGGACTATGAACACCTAGTTTTGTCACCATGTCTGGAGATCCAGTGATTTATGGAGCCTGTCAGATGGTTGTATTGTTAGCAATTGTATGGATTGTGCTCTTCCACAAATTAAATGTTGGGGTACTGTATTGTTTTAATTGGTTTTGAATGGTTTTTATTTTAGTTGTTTACTTACAAGTATTGTTTCTATTTTTCACTGTATGAGCCACTCAGATATGTATCTGAGATGGATGGCTATGTCAATTCAATAAATAAATAAATAGGAAACTGGAGTAAGTAATTATAAAATAGATGTAGATATATCAATATAGATAGACCTATAGGATAAAAGCTACAGCAAGTAAATAAATATTTGCACCTTGGTAAAAAGTTGTGGAAATACATAGAGATATAAATGCTGGAATGAAAGGAATGGGTAACATGGATTTCATTGAAATAGGCAATGTTTCAGCCTTCTTTACCATTTGGAAGTGAGAGAAGTTCAGGAGAAACCAAAAAAATAGTTGAATGTGGTAGGAATGGAGTATTTTAAGAAGCGGTATAGTTAAACAAAGAAGGATAGAGTTGAGAATGAATCAATGAATACAAGAACAGCAGATTTGAAAGAAGTACATTGACTTGATTATTGTGAAAACTTGGAAAAGGGTTGAATAGTAAAATATATATGAAGGAAGAGTGAAAGGGTGGAGATTTAGGGGGGGAAGATTAAAAAAACAATGGTAGTGTAGAAAGCAACATATGGACATGGACAAACCAAGACACAAAGAATGGAGAGATACTAGTGAATAGTATCTGAATTTAGTTATCCTCCTTTTCATAGTTTTATGTCTTTATTTTATTTTGTATACTATTTCTTACTCTTTTTTATACTTTACATTACACTGCTTACCCTCGAAGGAAATAACATGATGTTGTGGTATGTGTTTGTATCAATTTCTTCTGAGGCTGTTTTCATTCATATAAAGAACATTTAACTTTGCAACATTCCTTTTTGGGGTGTTTTGTTAGCCTTTCCTTGGAATAAACTTTGAATAATCTGCCCTTGATTTATACTTTTCTTGACAGTAGAAAGTGATTAATGAGGGCCTGCTGTGTTAAGTAAACAAAATGTTTACATTTGCAGTGATGTGTTTAGGGGAGCCAATCCTTATTTGGATTCCCATCCTTTCCACATCCAATACAAGCTCCTTTTCAATGCCAGGTTGTCTATTTTCTGTAATGCCTGCAACTTCCTCTAAAAAGATGGCCTTGCCTCATTTCTTTTTATTTCCTTGTGCCTAGAAATTTCTCCTGGGAAATGTGTGCATCACCATTTCTCTCTTCAGATTGCTCCTTAAAGATAAATTTTAAGGACTTTTTTCACTTATAAGCTGGGAGGTTAATTTTTCAATAGCAGTCTAGAACAAGGTTTTCTAACCTTGGTCATTTCCAGGTGTGAGAACTTCAAATCCACAGCCAGAATGGCCATTGATGAGAATTCTGGGAATTGAGGTCGACACACTTGGAAGTCACAAAGGTTGGGAAATGATGATCTAGTTGCCAACCGGTGGGCCGCAAGAAAATTTTGGTGGTCCACAGAGAAATGTCACCCCCAGAGCACACCCCAAAGCAGTTAATCCAGGCTGTGCAGGAACACAAGGCTGCACTGCCCACATGGCCCTCCCTCCCCGCCCACTCACTCCTTACCTGGCAAACTTGCTATTTACCTGGCAAAGTTGCTATTTTTCCCTTTTCCAACCATCAGCTGTTTTGCTGTGCCGGGAGATTTAGATTAGCTTGAAAGCAGGAAACTGTTAGATTTCTTGCTTTCTAGCTAATCTTTAGATCTTCGGATCTGCTTAAAAGCAGAGCCGAACCTTCCTTAGGACTGAAGCAGTGCAGACTCAGCTAGCCGATGGAAGAAACACAGATCTCTAAGTGAATCTGTGATTCTGTGAGCAACTCAATCTGCCTGCCTACTTTGCCTGGTTTAGGGTAAAAGTTGCTCTTTAAAAAAAAAAAAAAATCGATGTTTACATACATGGTGTGTTGTGAGTTAATTTTGTGGGTTTGCTTGCAAGCAAATTTTATGTGACAGGCTCAGGTAGCCAATTTCACAGATCTCTGAATGAATCTGTGATTCTGTGAGCAACTCAATCTGCCTGCCTGCTTTCCCTGAGGTAAAAGTTGCTCTTTTTTAATAAAAAGTTCGATATTTATATAAATATTTATAATATTTACATACAAGCCATGTCCAGCCAGTCACATGACCACCAAGCCACACCCACAAATTAGGCCATGCCCACAGAACCAGTTGTTAAGAAATTTGAATCCCACCCCTGCCTCTGTGTGTGTGTGTGTGTGCGAAAGAGAGAGAGGGAGGGAGAGAGAGAGGTTAGATCAGATTTATCTCCCTCTCTCTCACACACACACCAACGTCAGCAAGCCACTGTCAGTCAAAATTCATATTAGTGGTCCCCGGGTTTTAAAATTATGAGTTTGGTGGTCCCTGGGGTCTAAAAGGTTGGCGACCCCTGATCTAGAACAAAGATCCATAATCTTTGCAGAGCAGCAAAGGGGAGAGCAGATGGTTCTGCACATGCATGGCGGGTAAGCGTGCATGTCTGCAACTCCATATGTGCAAGCAATGGGCACGTGCGCCCGCCATTTGTGCAAATGGAGCGTGTGCATGTACTCGCCCGCTGCTTGTGTGACTGGGGATGCGCTTGCACACGGACTCGTCCACCACTTCCACGGCCCTGTTCCGAAAGGCTCAAGACCTGGTAGTGGACTGCAGCCCAGGGTTGGAGACCCCTATCTAGAATTTAAATGGAATCGAAGAATGCATTGCATTTGCCTGTTTTCAACCATTTCTACCTTATCTGTTCTTTTTCTCCTTCTGTTTGAATTAATTGAAACTTTGTGAAAAAAGTGCCTTGCAACCAAACACAAATCTTTCGGCTTGGGATATATTGTAAAACATTGTTTAAACAATAATATGAATTGGTACATGTTTTATGAAATCATCAAAAATCATTCTCAAATCTGATTCCTACCATAATAGTCACCCAGCATAACCGAGGAAGTTGTAGTCCAACACAGTTGGAAGACTGTAAACCATCATTAGTAACAATATATGCAAAATTCACTTCTGCTGTAATATGGCAAAGCACAAACCCAAGTCCTGTTTGGAAGCCTTTGTGAGATTTCTTGCCAGTTTGGTTATTGAGCTCCAGAATTAAGTTTATACTTGACTTAATTAAAAGTGTTGTGTATTTTTTTTTACGTCATTGTTGTAGGGTTCTGGGAAAGAGGACTCCTTATAAATTAATATGGGAAAAAGAGGCAGGAAGCAATACCATTTAGACTTATATACCACTTCACAATGCTTTACAGCCCCCTCTAAGCCGTTTACAGAGTCAACATACTACCCCCAACAATCTGGGTCCTCATTTTACCCGCTTTGGAAGGATGGAAGGCTGAGTCAACCTTGAGCCTGGAAGCCTACATTTAAGAATTTAGCAATATTTTAATTTCTTTCTTTCTCTTTCTTTCTTTCTTTCTTTCTTTCTTTCTTTCTTTCTTTCTTTCTTTCTTTCTTTCTTTCTTTCTTTCTTTCTTTCTTTCTTTCTTTTTCTTTCTTTCTTTCTTTCTTTTTCTTTTTCTTTCTTTCTTTCTTTTTCTAAATTCTGTCTTACAGTTTAATTCCTTTCCTTCCAAATTGTATTCTTGAAGGAAATAAGTTATCTAAATAGATGAACAACTTTCATATCAAACAAGTGATGAACGAATCTTATCTTTCCCATGCTACCCATAAGACATCTGGAGGGCAGATTGGAGAAGAGACATCTGTATGCCAAATACTTACAGATGGATTGCAACTGGTCCATCTACATAATGAGAACCACAGGTTAGGACTGGATAGGAGGAAGGCGTAGGGCATTATTTGCATTCTTGTGAAAAACTGCCTTGCCATCTTGTTTGGGTCATGTAGTACAGAAATGAAAAAGGGGAGCATATGGTGACCAATTACCCTGAAAATCTGAATAACTTTCTCATAGTTGCATTACAATTGAATAAGCATTGCCTGTCCTTAAAACAGACACTACTAAAGCTAACCGTTAAAAAAAAAGCTATAGCTACTTTATTATTGTAAAAAAAGAAAGCTTTTTTCTAGAAGTTGTATCTCTATTTCAATAACCATGTGTCATTCTAGAAGTCATTGCATTCTCACAATGTAATAGGAATATTTGTATAATTGATGTCATGTCTCCAAGGCATGCTGGAGCCGTGACACCACGCGTTGTGCCATGTCAGACTATGCTATCGAGGGGTGAAGTCCTGTTAACTACCCAACCTGGGGCTTCGACTGTTCGAAGGAGATAATGAGCCTTGCTGATGTCACACGCTGAGCTGTTACAGCCTGCGGGCGGTTGTAGACAAAGTGATTAGGATGCTGCCTGCTGAACTAACGATCTAGAAAGGGGCGGAGTGTACTTCATAGGCATAAATACAATGATGGAACATGATAGTTTGTACAAGTATAGTAAATGGGGTAAACAATGACTAAAAGCACTGTGTATAAGGTGTTACATGGTGATCGGATGTGATGAAGTAACGCTCACTGGATGGTGGATAAACTCATTAAGTTGTTAACTGTTGTATAAATACAGCTCTGGCTGCGAGGTGCGCCAGAGCTGACTTTAATTCCTTTTGGTTACTCGTTGTTACCTGAATCCATAGCATTGTGTGGACTAATAAAGACTCATTTGATCATTACCTTGAGACCTTTGTTTCCCTTCCTGTCTGGAATTCGGCAAAACAGCTGAGAATTGATTAAAGTACTATAGAGTTTAAGTTTAAATTGATGACCTTATAAAGCAAATGTTTTTGATTGGGGGTGCACTTTTTCATTTTGGGTTTGAGATAATGGCCAGCCTTGTTTATGCACTTGTGTAGGCTTCAGAGGGAGATTTAAGGCCCAATAATTCCATTAAGATGACTTATGAAAGAAGGTTTACGCTATTTCCTATTTATAGTGACCAATTTTATTCTAACCAAAAAGTGTCTGCTAATAATCAAATAATTTTAGAATGGATAAGATCATAATTTGTATAGTCAAATGTGTTGAGTTGGAAACTCTTTTTTTAAACCTGATTTTTGCTGGTGATAACCTGAATATTTCTATGCTTTTCTGTGAGTTAAAAAAGAAAGAAAGAAAAGGTTAGTTGGTACTCATGCCATAGCAAATTCTCTATATACTGTAGAAGCACTAGTTTTTCTTCTTTTGCTTTATCCCACAGTGACTTGTGGAAACAGAGGTATCTGATCAATATTTGAACTAAAGGACATAATTGGTATTTTTATATAAGTTTAATTATTGTTTGCTAAAATAACAGAATGGTAGACCTAGCAATGTTTTTGTCACTTTAAACCTCCTATCTATACTGGCCTGCTTCTTGTCTTTAACAAAACAGTATTGATGAAATCCCTCTAGGCCACAGTATCATAGGATTTTTACTGGGCTAAAAGGTCACTGAAAGGCTTGTTTATACAAAGCTGAAAGTGGAGTCTGCCTTACTCTTTTGCTCTGATGAAAACTCGTAGCAATCTTCTTTCTGTAATATGGTTTTTCAAACCAGGCGGCTTGTTCTGCTCTCACCATCAGCAATATCTATGGGGAGAAGATCTGCACTTTACTGACCAGACTGTCTTCCTTCTTTCAAGGGTTATTGGTCTTCAAAAATTTACTTAGCTACACATTTCAATGTTCTTAATTGGCCAACAAGTGTGCCCAGTTTCTTTCAAATGATAAGTCACCTTATTCCATCCCAGTCACTGATGCAGCAGTAAAGTAGCATATATGAAAAGATAAGGGAGATCTGCCAGCAACCTCAGAAATCTAATTCAGAAATGTGATGACCAGAAAGACTGAAATAACTCAGATATGGGTTTGATATAAAAGTGTCCAAAACTTCCATTGTGGGGTTTTAGGACATAGCTCTTCAAAAAAGAAATCTCAAAGAATGATCACGCTCTTGGCAGAGTTCTAGATCTTTAGACCACATTTTGCATTTTATGCTACTCTAGAACTGGTTACTGATAGGAAAAATTGGATTCCCTAATTATTGAGTGTTATCTGAATGATGAGATGTTGATTTGAAGGCTTTGAAAATATTCTGAAATGAAGTAAGAAATCAGCCTTCAGTTTATAACATGAAGTAGTAGGAAATCAGTGCCAATATGGACTATTGAGCAAATGTGAATTATTTATTTTTAAGATGCATCAATTTCCATACTGCAAAATGGTTTTTAAATAATATTTTTATGGAAAATATTGGGTTTTTTTTGGTAATATCCAAGAGAGATTGCAAAGTAAGGTTAGCAAAACCAGTGTCCTTGAAAGATTGCACCATGGTTGGAAACATGGGATACTTCATCTCCGGACACTCAAACCCAAAGGAGACCTTTGTTGTGCCTTCTGGAGCACATATGGATTATCTGCTCTCCTGCTCTTATCCAGAGAGGTTCTGTAGGACCAATCTATTTTCGGGTTATTTGGTCTTCACTGCTGCTACTGCCTCCACTCATTTGGAGATGAGCTAGTCCACCACATCTCCCCCCAAAATCTCCATGGTGCATGTTTTAACACAACTGTACTTTCAGTGGTTTTTCACCTGCCTTTTGTAGTACTACATTCCGATATATAAAAGAGCATAATTATGCAGGGTTATTTGCCATTACACATTATTTCCTTGTATATGTTTGTTGGGATGAAGTCCTTTGTATTTTCATTAATTCTCTGTTGGGTCTTGGTTATTGATTTGGGATGTTTTCCAAATTTGTTACTTACTAGTGAACTGACCTTATTTCTGGTTTAATAACTGGTTTTGTGAGTGCGTGCACACAGCTTTAAGAAAACAGCAGTTTGAAGCTCAATTGCTTACCTTCTAGGGCAGCTTCCGTAAGTAGAACAGCTGAGGCATGGAAATCAGCTGTGCCTCATGAATCCGCTGAGTCAGAAAGAAGGAAATATAGGACAGGATAGGGCGGGAAAAGGTTGACGCCGGCCATCTGGTCGAACTACTGGTTCGTTAGAACTGGTCCGAACCGTCAGCAGCCTACCACTGCCTTATTTGTGTCTTTTAGAGTAAAATGCAGATTGGAAAGGATGGGCTTTGCAGCACACTAATGGTTACAATTTAAGTATATTTGGAGGGGAAAAAGTTTCAAGTATGACTCAATTATCATAAAGAACAACAGAGTGACAGATGATACAGTATTGTCCTTTCAAATTCTGAAGCACCTTTCAGGAACTGAATCTAAAGCCCTGGAAAACCCTGCTATTATATGTACAGCAGTATTAGCAATCATGTAACACCAAAATTAACAACCTTAATAATTTAATATTAAATGTTTCCTTCTGGTGGATCAGAATATCTACTATCTCAACATATGTGCCAGATCGACAAATACATACTAGGAGGTAAGGGTGAAAGTGTTGGTCCAGAAAGTACTTAGCATTGATTTAAATCAAGGGGCTACCCAGAGAGCTACATCTCAAGACAGGACATTCTTGGGATATCTGGAAAAAAGTTGTGAGAACAGAAGTTATTTGTGTATTTCTCTAATAAATTAATCAGACCCTGTTTACCATATAGTCAGGTGTTATGAAAATTAAGATGCTTGATTTGAATTAGGAAATTTGAATTAGCATATGTTTATTCTGTGGAACTTAGCTGTATCTCGTCTCCTTAGCAAAACAAATTGTGAAGGCAAAATATTAAGTATATACAGTAGAATACTTAGCTCTTAAAATCAGAACTCAATCATAGCGTAAGAATGAGTGTATAATTCCCTGGAAATGGGGGGATTTGTGGGCAGGTGTCATCCATCTTAAAGCAATTACACACACACAGACACACACAGAACACCTTCTCCCTCCCCAACTGCAATTTTCTATCCATACACTACTGAGAACATCATTAGGATATGTCAGTAAAAGCTGACTTGCTTTATTATGCATCTGTTTGGGGAACTGTGCACTATTATAAATTAAAACATTTAACTGTTTGGGTTGTTGTACTGGTGGCCCCATGTTTGTTCCAACCAGCAAATAGCTGCTCAGAATTTCCCAGGACAGTGTACAAAAGGCTATGTATGGCTTCCAGGTTTATGTTTGAAACATTTGCGATTAAATGATTAAACTGTTCCAGAAGCAAATTAAACCAAGATAGGCTGAATCAAAATAGCTTAATCTTGTAGTTTGCATTGAAACTATGGAACCTGGTTTTCATTTGCTATACTGTTTTTAAAGACCGAACGCAGTTAGCAGTCTCCTTAGGCAGGGCAGTACTTTATGCTCATAGAGACAAGCATTTGACAGGGTAGAGATTTCATGGGCCACAAATCTTATTTATAGGATAGCTCCCACTGCTTTTGTTACTCCCTTTCCGATATTTTAACCCTGATGTATATTAAAAAGAAAACCCCATCCTTACATAACTCCTTATCTGTTTAATTTTTCCATCACAGCACAAACTATAGCAGAGGGCTTAATTGGGTTCTTCCTCTCTGCTGCTCTCTCTTGAGGTCTGAATGGTGCCAAGGGCACAGACGACTGACTGAATTGCATTGTAAGAGCAGTGGTGTGCCAACGCCACGCCTTGCCATTTTCACTGAAGAGGGACAAGATACAAAGTCTTTTGCCTCTGCTGGCTTAGACAATATCTAAGAGGTCAAAGAAAGATCCACAAGTTACAGGCAAGTGAGATCCCTTGTGATAGAATTAGTGAGGTACCTCCAGGAAGATAAAACTGTGGCAGCCAAAACCACTGAGCCACTATCCAAAGGCAGGAGAACGAATCCAGGGAGCGAATACCCAGAGGATTTATGGGAAAGGAAGTTTGGAAATTCTTGCTTCCCACCCTGTAGACTAAGCTATGCTTTTATACAGAGTTCCTATTTTTGATCTTTGCTGCTCTGCTTTTCTTCAATGAAACGTAGCATTTTTCCATGACATGTCTTTTGAGACTTTTAAAGAAATAATGGATAGTTGAAACCCTGAGAGGTAGTTCATAACTTTAGCCTTGCCACTGCTACTGTATTCGGTTGACTGAGGCTGCTGGTCTTCCAGCATGTAGCAAATGGGATTTCCAAAAACTGAAGCTGACAGTCCATCTCCCTCTTGCTTTTCTTGCAGGTAAGTATCTGAATTTTGGAATTCATTGGCATTTCAGAAGTATCTTGGAGCGCACAAACAGAAATGCAGGTTTTCAGTTATTAGGCCTTTTCTGGCCTCAAGATAGGAACAATTATGAACAAACCAAAACTGTAGTACTGCACATTATTGTGTAGGTGTTCAGGAAATGTTAGAGAGGCATGTGGTGTGGCTGTTTTGGTATAGAGAATTCTGTCTCTAGGCTACAAAATGAAACACCAAATTCATACAATTTATGTGAATTATAGCCACCCTGAATGCTCGCCAGAGCATAAAGGTCAGGTTTTAAAATAAATAAATTTAATCCAACAAGGATTCTAAATTGAGTTCAGTCTTTCCTGTCTCCAATTCTAGCCTTTTGAGAATGATTCAGTCTATAGAAATATGTTCAGCAGTGGAACACAGAGAAGTTGGATTTTCTTCCAATTCCCATCGTGGAGCATGAAATGTTTCTTTGCTTAGACAATGCTGCTCTTTGTTCTAGGTATCTAAACCATGTCCGAGCTGCTTCCCCACAGGATCTTGCTGGTGGCTACACTTCCTCTCTTGCCTGTCATCGAGCCCTTCAAGAAGCCTTCAGTGGGCTGTTTTGGCATCCTGGCTAACTTGGGGGGTAACAGACACCAAAGCCGAGCAAGCAAAACTCAGGTGAAAATTGTTGCCGTTTGCACTATGGTGAAACTGCAGTCATCTATCTTTTTAAAACAAAACAAAACAAAAGACATTGTGAAGCTAGCTATACATAAGAATTAAAAATTCACTAAATAGAAACTTTATATAGAAAAAGTGGTAGCGTGTATGTTTTTTCTTTTCTGTGGTTTGAGGATAGGAATGGGAGGTGCTTTGTGTGACTCTCCTGGGATGTTAATGGAAGATGTGAGCAATCGTTTCATGTATTTAAGGTTTCTGAAACAGGCTAATAAAATTTAAAAAAAAATAACTCCAGATGTCCTTCTTGTTATTTTCTGTAGTTTCTATGTCTTCTTTTCAGGTTTTTATTTGCAAAACCACTGAAATGCTGTTTTCATTAAACCTGTATAGTGCAATTCTACTACAAGCCAAAAGCCTTTTCTTCTCTTAAGTCAGTATCTAATGCAAATGAATTATATTTTTCTTCCCTGAAGCATGATACAAGAATCGGAGATACATTTTCGTCCATAATACCTTGAGTTCTGAGCAATGAAATCAGAACCACATTGGAGATTGCAACAACTGTCATTCTGTAAATATGCAATTATGTATCTGGCTCTAAAAATACCAAAAACACATACAAAAGGAAATCGTAACTATTTGAAACTTTGTGTAGTTTTTCTTTACAAGCTCCAACAGAATGGGCCTTTTAGAATATAATAGTGCAAAACACAAATGACTATCAGTTTTTCTTCAGAATGGAGAAGGCTGACATTTTTCTACCTGTTTGATTTTTGATAGTTATAGTTCTACCTGTTTCTATAGTTTCTATAGTTCTATAGTTTTGATAGTTCTACCTGTTTGATTTTTGATAGTTATAAGAGACAAAATAAATAGGGATATACACGATCCAGATTCTAAGATGATTTTGAATTTTGTGGTACTCATGGAGAAGCTCCATCTTTTTTTAGATTCTTTGATTCCAGGAAAATATATGTTTAACTGGATGCTGACAGACATTAAAATGCACTCCAAATCACTTTTCTGCAAGAAGGCCTCTCTAGATGTAACATACACCTAGTTTTACAAACTAATATTTTTATTTCATATCCTGAATTCTCCTTTCCTCTGGAACAGGAACATATAAACATCAGATATGTGTATATAAACACAGTTGCTTTTATAAACAAGGAAGTAAAAAACTCAGATTATGAATAAAGATGCTCCTTAATGGTTAATAACCATTCTTTCAGCAACTGTTCCAAGTTACAATGGCACTGAACAAGGAATTTTACAGTCCTCAAAAGTTGCAGCCATTGTAGTGTCCCATGGTCATATGATCATGATTCAGGTTTTTGGCAACTGGCTCACAATTATGACACTTGCAGAATCCCACTCTCATGGGACCACCATTTGCAACTTTCACTATACTTCAAATACTTCATTGTTTTTTACTTCAACCCCCTTAGATTCTCAGGAGCTGCGGCTGGACAGAGACTTCACAGGAGGAATGACATCCAATGCCCTATGTATGGGTACTTCAAGATTGCAGAGAAATACTTCATCTTGTTCATTTAGTTTTATACTTTCCCCATTGGTGGATGAATAATGACACAAGCTTGAACACAAAATACTACAAATTATGGAAAAATACAAAATTTAATGTTCTTTAAATAAGAGAATTGACCCTAATCATACATAATAGAATTTAAAAGAACTGAAACACAATCAATGTACAATCAGCTCGTAAGTGTGCAATTACCAACTCTGAGACAGATTAGATAACTGCTGTTACACAGAGAGCAGATGAAATGTACTTTCCTCACCTTGAAAATGGAATTAAAATTCTAATGTCATGATCCACATATCTCCTAGATGGTTTGATTATTTTCTTCAGTGTAATTTTCAGTTGGGCATAGTCGTTTAGATGGAGGTTCTTCTGGATCATCTGCACAAACAAATTTAAGATAATTATATCTGAATGGCAGGTATATCCATCCACCCACCCAAACCTAATAGCAGCTTATGCTTCTCAGACAGTCTCTAAGCATTATTGTGTGGTTTTGGCTAAATAGCATCAAAACCCACATATACATATAGTGGTGATGATCAAAGCAATCTGGTTTCATGCACGAGAGGGAAATCAAATCTTTTGTATGGTCATAGATCAGCATAGGTGATGAGAGGCAGAAAGCTGAGGCAGACAGCAATGAGTTGCCCAGAAGTGGAACAGCATTAGTAAGAAATGGTTGAAAAAAAAGAGGTATAAAAGAAAATCTGATGCCAAAATTGGCGAACATTATTAAAATCTTTCAAACTCATAATCCATAAGATTAGCAATATACAATAAACACCCCTTACAATAGATACGGAGAAAATAAGTGAATTATAAGAAAGCGAGCTTGAAAAAGAAAGGAGAGGGCCACATAGGAACTGGATTATTTTGGTACTCTATCCCCCAATGTATCTTTTGAAATGCCAATCCTGACATTCAAGAATCTTTTACAATCACTTAGAAATAAACCAAATTAACTATTTATAGCAATTGGTTTTACAAATCACACAAAACCAAGCCGACTAACTAGATTATACATTAGTGCGGTATATATGTCAGGTCAATTTGAGACAAGAGACCCACAGTGCTCTTTAGATCTCAACCCAAGAAATATCCTGAGTCAGGTAGCAAAATTTTACTAAGCTTCCATTTACCCACATAATATTTTCCACTGCTGAATTTACCTGTCAGCGGCTTGTATAACACCTCAGCTGGAAGTTGAAAGCTAATGCACATCATTTCTTTATTGGGTGCCACATTTCTCACCCATTTAAAAGAACAAAGACCATGTAAGGAAGTTCCCAGTAAAGCTTCAACTCTTTCTTGAATGTCTTGCATAGGGTTATCATGTTTGGAAAAACAGTGGCAGTGCACTGTTGGAAGTTCAGCACTGACTGGCTCTCCATTCAAAAGATGCCTAAAGACATCCAGGAACTCAATTGCCATGGCTGGCAAGTTCATGATGATGTGTACAGAATTCTTCCACTCCTTCAAAGAGAGATGCTTGTTCAGTTCTTCTTTCACTGGCCCTTTCAAGAAATTCCTGCCATCTAGGTTGAAGACTTTGACTTTTTTGTCCACTTTATTTAATTTACAGTTGTGCTGGAGCCACTTGCATGATTCAGGGTTGAGGTCGTTTGCAAACACCATGCAGTTCTTCTTTGCTGCAGGGATTGCAAAAGGCCCCACCCCTGCAAAGACATCAAAGAGAAGATCTCCTGGCTTTAAAAGGTTGACAATCCGCAAATGTTCGGTAGAGAGGCGAGGATTCCAATAGACTTTGGAAAAATCAAATTCATATGAGATATAGTTTTCTTTAACCTACAAGAGTTCAAGTGAATAGGCCGACAGTTAGCTGCCAAAGGTCAGGAAGAGTGAAATGCAATGAAAGAATACGTTTTATACCAAAAATTAAAGTTCCCGTTTGCTAGCTATGGAAGAATCTTTTTCATGTCCTTGCAAAAGATCAGATTGAGAATGACACCCAAATTAAGATTCATTCTTAAATATGGAAGTTCACTGGATCACTTTGGCCCAATCATTGTTTCAGCCATTCTATGTAATGTGTTTATAGTACGTTCTAGACCAGGGATGTCAAACTCTATTTCATTGAGGGCTGCATCTGGTTTGTGTTTGACCTTGGAGGGCCAGGGGTGGGCAATGGTGGCAATGGCCGGCTCGACATCACTCATGTCGGGGGCACCTATGGTGCCCAGGTGCTAAGGCAGGACATCCCTGAGACCTTCCCTCACTGATTATAATCTTCCTTCCTTCCTTCCTTCCTTCCTTCCTTCCTTCCTTCCTTCCTTCCTTCCTTCCTTCCTTCCTTCCTTCCTTCCTTCCTTCCTTTTCCCTCTTCATTCTCCTTTCTTCTGCCTTCCCCTCTTTCTTTATTTTTCCTTCTTTGCTCTCTTTCTATCTTTCCTTCTTTTTCTTTGTCTTTCCTCTTTCTTTTTCTCCTTTCCTGTCCCTTTTTGCATGCTCAAATACAAAAGGGGAAACTTTTCTCCTTTTGTTTTGTTTTTAGTTTGTTTTGATAGCCCTCTGCCTGCAAAAATTGAGCTGTTTCCAGGCCGGCCCCACGGGCCAGATCTAAGCACCCCCAGCCTGAATCTGGCCCTTGAATTTGACACCCCTGTTCTAAAGGAACAATCGTGTTTATATTGAATGAATGAACAAATATGTTGTCATGTCTATATAAAAGTCATGCTAATTAAAAGACACAGGACACACAACCCCATAGCTCTATATCAACCTTAAGCATTTATGGTGTAAGAATGGACAGATACTTAGAAGTACATAGCTACAAGTAAGCCTTATAACACTGGCGTTTTATATCAATGTGAGATCTAGTTTAAAAAAAAAACAATTTAAAACTCTAAAGCACCAATGACTTTCCCATGCAGAGTTTCAAGATGGCTTTTTAAAAATTTGCCTTACTTAAAAGAAAAAATACAAATAAAATAAATCTGTCACTATCTGAAGTCATGCTTCTGAAAATTAAGAATGACAGTTTGGTTTACAGCTTCTTCAGTAATATATATTTTAAACAAATCCTTATCTTTAAAGAGAACATACATTTATGTATGTTATCCTCTATGAGCAGAAACAATCTTATCATGCTAATTTTGTATCAACCGTCCCTGTCAGGGAGTTGAAAATATCAATAGTATATCCTGAAGGCAAAAACTGAGGGTAATATAGAAAACAATGTAGTACAGACACCTTTTCAGGAATCCTAAATACAAGACCAGCCTTGTATATATGAGTCCTAATTCTGGTGGTTATCAAATGCAACTATCTCTCACCATCTTCCTTATCAAGGACAATTCAGGCAGTCACAGTTATTGTCATAACTGAAATGTAGAAGGACTGACAGAAATTGGGGGTAGAGGTAAAAGAGGGATCAGCCAAGAATCCCTACATAGCCATAAGCGAATTAAGTCCAACCTTCCTTGAATTCTGTTGACCCTTATCTAACTCCAAGCAGGTATTGTTAGTTGAGAATATTCCTGTGCATAGGCATGAATAGCAATAAATCAGTCTAACTGGCCCTTCACATGTGGCCTTGATATTTTGCACCCAGCATCAGAGGCTGAGTCATTAAGAGGCTCTCACATGACCAGAGTCCAAGGCAAAGAGGTCAGTGGGCAAGGCTCAAGAGCAGATAGGTACTACAGATGGGCCAGCAGGGGTTGGAGGTGGGCATTGTTGAAGATGAGTAGGCTGGCAGGGGCCATTTGCAAGTGCAGATGGGCGAGGAGGGGCTATGAGGAGATCCCAGGGTTCTTGTATACCGTAGCAGGGCTCCTTGGAAGAAAAAGTAGCAACAGAGACTTTCTCTGCCTACTTCTGCATTGACTTTGCTTGTGGGAAGCTGGAAGGGATTGTTGCAAATGGTAATTATATAACTGCAAGGAAGTTGCAATACTCATAACTTCAAACCATTCGTAGGTTCCCCTCCCCAAATACAGCACCATTGAAATTTTAAATGGTCATTGAATAGTGATTTAACCTGAGGACTACCTGTATTCAAACCATATGAATAAATACTAAATAAAACAACTTGATTTTGAAGAAGGAAAAAAATCATAGTTCCTAAACTAGATCCAAAACAAATGTTTCTGCAAGAATTCATTTTCTCTATACATATGTGTGTGCATGCACATTACATAAATTCAGCCATTGGTAAATTCCTTTTACTAGAACCTTTTAATCAGAGCTGCAATTTTATTCAGACAAGGATATCTGAAAACACAGATTTTCAGATATCTATAGAATTGAGAGGCAGACAAGAAATAGTCTAACGTTCAATAATGTCTACTTGAATCTCCATGTTAAGAGCATTCTTTTTGCTAGAATAAAATACAACTGAAAGTCTCGGTACCTTTGTTATCATGTTGGCACCATCTCCAGCTAGTAGCTCCATTTCAAAGTTTCGATACATGCTGTCTATAATATTGATTTTATTTACAGCACAGGTTATTCCTTGATTTTTATCAACGATAACTTGTCCTGAAAGAAAGTCAAATATGTGAAAAACAAAAACAAAAATCCTGACCATTTAATAACTAAGATAAAGGTGGTAAGCAAAGTACAGAAAACCTCTTCCATGAAATGAGTGCTTCATTTCTTAACAAAGAAAGGTAATTTTATTTATTCTTTAGTTCTTCTCCAGAGGGTGAAGGATTGTATTATCCTTGCAAAGGAATGTGGCTTGACCATCTCTTTGTCTCTAAGGGAAGCTCCTTAAAACTATTTTCTATGGAACTGCCATAATGCTTGCTTCTGAAACCTTTTAACATTATATTCTTCACTATACAGAAAAAAACTTACAATTTAACATTTATTTTTCCTCATTTGGAGAAGTTTGTTGCATGGTTAAGGGTCAAAATGGTACCTTAAGCCTGACAAGCCACAGTGGCACCCTCAATCCAATTAGATTATCATTCGATGTAATATTCCTTTATTTTAAAGAGATTAGAGAGGAAAACGCAATCATAAAAAGGCAGCAAACATAGAAAAAGAGAAATGGCTAGAGAAGATGGGAACCTTGGTCTCTAATTTTGAACATAAAACAAAACTTGTATACCCTCTTAAATATTTGAATGAATTATTCAAAAATTTGAATTCAAGAATTTATATTATCCAAGTGCATTTTTACTCAACAGAAAATTTCATTAAGGGGAAGGGGGAGGGACTTTTCCCATACAGGATCTACTCTTTTGTCCTTTCATTCTATACATAGAAAGAACTGCCAAACTATTCTTGACTCAGTATAGGAAACATCAAGCAACAACAGTGAGACTGGAATGATCAAAGGGAAAGCAGAGAGACATTGAGCAGAGACCTGTGATTATTGCCAGTATACAGCCACTGGGACTGCTGAAAGGAGGAAGCTGGCATTTTGCCAGCTGACAATTTTGGATATTAACAAGAATTAGGATGTAAAAACATCAGAGCAGAACTCCCATGTAAAAAGTCTTTGAAATCCTGGCTTTTCCCCAGAGGTTGGTTTAGAATAAGTGGTGAGCCTTTTTTGAGGAGGGGGAAGGGGGGGATTTTACATGTTAATTTTAATGTCTTTTCCTCTGGAAGTATATAATTCCTTATCTTTTATCTTGGCTCCTGCTGTTTGTAATGTTGCATGCCACCCAGAATCTTTATGGTTCACAAAATTTGATAAATGTAACACGCTACCTCTTTTTTTTTTTTACATTACGCAGACATACTACCTCTTATTTTATACAATGCAGAGACCATCTTTCAGGTTATCCGTACCTTCTGAAGGGATGGGGTGGGGATAAAACCTTAAGCTTGGCATTCTGTGGATGCTGCTGGAATCACTGTCTTGAGCTTATTGTGCCATGAAATCACTACACTATGTGCCTTCCATACACCATAACTCTGCCATTCCATATACCATTACCACTCCCTCACCCCTTCACCGGCCGCCTAGAAATAGGGGACTGAACCATATGACAGCACTGAAATACAGTTGCTTTCAGCGCTTTTAAACTGACAAAATTGATGGAAATGCTTTACCCAAATCAATTGTGCCTAAGATTGCGGAAAGAAAGAGATGCAGTGTTGCTTTCAACCACAGCCAAAAGTCAAGCAAAAGACGCAATTCTATGACTTCATATTTAAACTCAGGGAAATTGAATATTCCATTTATTTCTCCAGGTTCTGTTGCATTCTACGGCTTCCCTGAATACGCAACTGTAGGAAGATAACAGCTCAGCATCTTGTGCTCATACTCTTCAAGCAGAAGGTCACAAATTTCGATTTCCCTAGCATCTTTATTTAAAAGGATTGGTTAGCAGCTGACGGGAAAAGACCTCTGCCTCCAATTTTAGAAAGCTGCTGCCAAGGCTAGATTGATATTCTGAGCTGATATAAAGTACCTTCCTCTTTTTTTTTAAAATTTAAAAAATGTTTAAACCATTGAACTTGACCTAGCTTTAAATTAAATTCTGTATCACATATTGTGCTAATTTATGCAGTAGGCTACACATCAGTATCCTTTACAAAAGATTTATTGCTGCTGAACTATATAAAACAACTTACCTTATTTTAGGCATTGAAAAGCTCAAATGATTTTTCATATCTAGTTTTAAAATATTAGCCCAATTATCTCTTTAGAAACCATTAAAAAGCATTTCTACAGGTTTTTTTGATTACACAGTAATTCCTGACCTTAACCTACCAATTAAATGTTTATAAGGCAGCTGATGGCTTCTCAGATTCATGTGAGCAATATGGCCAATTCTGCTGAAGGCTGTGGTGATCTCTTGGCCTTCAGGAAGCACTGCTTTCAGAATTTCTTCTGTCTTGAAATTATCATAAGTAAGTTCCATGTTATACTTGACTGTTTCAGGGTTAATACCAAAGCTTTTTAAGATCTGTTGCTCAGATTCACCCAGAGAACCGTCAGCAGATATTTTATGTGGGTCTAACAAAATGTACTTTCTGTTTTCATCGTCAGGGTCTTCAACGACTCTCTTGAGACCTGGTCGCTGGAGTAGTACTCCTTTAAGAGACTTCAGCAGATTGCTTGTTATGTCTTTGTTAACTAAAAGAGCTGGGATGATAATATCATTTTTGAAAGCAGCTTTGTCAAGGGTGGTCATTCCACGTACTCTGGGATGTGGCAAGAACGCATCAAGCTCAGGTTTCTTATCAGCCATCTCCTGCAGGGTGAAGAAACTTTGTCTCTGAATTTTTGGAAGATGTTCAGGCAATCGATTAAAAGACTGGTTCCAAAGCATCCACAGTGTTGGAAATAATGTTTCTGATCCAAAATACTTCACTTTCAGAAGGCAAGGGAATAAGCTTTTTAATTGCCTTAAAAAACTAAAAGAAAAAGTGTTCGTTTTTAGATATTACTCAGAGAAAAAGTACAAGTTTGCATGTCTGTACGGCACTCAAAAACTATTCCTATAAGTAAGTCTAAACCAAACTTTGGGTTAGGTAAGATTTGATATAACAACAAACTTCACAGAAGATTGATCATGCTTACTCATTTTAGGGGTCTTTAGTGCTCTCTCAGCTTGGTAATTTTCTTGCAGATATCATCAGTACTAATGATGCTACCTAGTTTGATACTGAATGAAATATTTGCAAGAAAGCCACCAAGCTCAGAGAGCACCAAGGACCCCACAGTTCTATCTAAACTAAAAATAGTCTGTTCTATTATCTTGAAAGTTCCCTGCTAGCCATAGCTTCCTTTTTTTTAATCCAAAGTGGCAAATCATTATTGCGATGTTCAGAACAAGCCAAACTTCTAAACCAAATTTGAAGGATGGTTTAAAATGTTGGCTTGTTCTAGACCTTATAGTCATAATTTTGGTAATTTTGGAAGTTACAATGGCACTGAAAAAATTGGCTTATGATTGCTTTTCACACTTATGACCATTGCAGCTTCCCCATGATTATGTGATCAAAATTCAGATGCTTGGGAACTGATTCATATTTATGACAGTTGCAATGTCCCAAGGTCAAGTGATCATCTTTTGCAACCTTCTGACAAGCAAAGTCTATGGGGAAGCAGTGATTCACTTACCAACTGCAGCAAGAAAGGTTGTAGAATGAGGCAAAACTCACTTAACTATCTTGCCTAGCAGTGGAAATTTTGGTCTCAATTGTGCTAGCAAGTCAAGGACTACCTATACTAGGTCAGTTCTTCGCAGTCCAGCCTGCTTATATCTTGGTAAATTTTTAAATTATTCCTCTTAAATCATTTTGGCATCAGATTTATACATTATTTTGTGTAAATGTGTCCATGTGTGCTCTTGAGTCAGTCTTAACTCCTGACAATTCTCTCAGCAAATTATGCAGTTTGCTTACCAACATTTTCACAAGTGATTGCCATAATTAAACTTTGAGATTCACTACCATGAGATGTGGTGCCAGCTACCCCTTTGGTCAGCTTCCCCCCCCCAAAAAAAGTTGAACCAATTTAAGGACATATGGAATCAAATGTGATGCATTTTAGCATTTTACCACACTGAAATTTGTTTTTCATTTGTTGTATTGTTGCTAAAATGTTATTTATTTTTATTTATTTATCACATTTTTATGCCACTCGTCTCTCCTATAAGGTGACTCTGGGCGGCTTAATGAAATACCAAGAAGGCATAGAAGCATAACAATGTTATTACGACAATCTTGTTATTTATTCTACAGTCGAAGGTTGTGTAGTTTTCTATGATTGGAGGTTTTCACAAGGTAAACGGTTACCTGCTGAGGGTGCTTTTGCAAAGAGCCTTCTACAATCTGGTTCCCCCTCTATGCATTATAAGCCAAACAGATGAAACCTCTTCTAACCACCGATTTCTCCCATCGGGCAGGATTTAGTTTCGATGCTCCCTCCAAATTTGATCCCTTTGGACTATGTCTTGCAGCACGTGCAACGTGCCTTACTCTCCAAAGAGAAAGGGACCCTCTGCAGAAAGGGAGCTCGACGTGGGTTCCTCGTATTCAAGACCCCCCGCCCTCTCCCTCGTGCCCCCTACTGAAACGAGGGCGGAGAAAGAGGCCCTTCCCGCGTCTCCCGGCCTCACCTCATGCCGGCCTGGCGCCGCGTTCCCTTCACTCCTTTCCCCCAGAGCAGCCCGGCCTTCCCGGCCTCATCATCACCCGTCGCCGCGGCGAAGGGCGGAAGGGGGCGGTGCGGCCCGGCCTTCCCGCCCTCAGACTGGCTCTGGGTAGGGCTGAGTGCCTCCTCCTCCTCCACCGGTCGGTCGTAAGGACCGGCTGACTGCGAAGCGGCGGGGGCTGAGGTTACTGCAGTCTTTGCTCGCCCGGCTCACCATGGAGCAACCGCGAATCTGCACAGTCAATTCCGAGCCGGGATGGTATTTGTCGGCTCAGGACTTAGAAGATGGAGCCCCGCTCCTCTCGCCCCCGGACACGGTGCGTGTCGTGCTTTGGGGGTTTTTCGGGGTGCGGGGACGCGGCTTTCTCAGACAGCCTTCCAGGCTTTCCCTTCTCCCTCTCTCGCTGTCTGACCCGCAGGAATCGCGGTTTTAACCCACTTTCTGAATTAACTCATTTTCTGGGTTCGCTTCATACCCCGAGCCGCGGGCTATCCCTGGGATTGCAACCTTTGCAACTCTTTTAAAGTGTGGCCCCCTCAACTCCAAAAATCCTAGCGGGGGAATGTTTGGGTGGTACTCAATTCGTAAGGCAAACCAAATCGGCTGTCTTATCAAGTCTTATCAAGCTTAATATCTAGAAACGTACAGACACAGCTAAGCATGAGGTGAAAAACATCTAGGGTGAGTCAGGGTGAAGAAGTCACATGGTCTGATTGCCATTACTATGGAACCTTGTTAGTATGTGAAATCACACTGCCTCATTGCCCCTAAGTCCTCACAATAGCACCCCTTTCAAATATGTTGGACTACAGTTCTAGTGGCCTCCCCAATTGAAAACGTTTAATCTAGGCAATGAGAGCCAGTTGGTGTAATGGATAAGGCATCAGGTTAGAAACGGGGAGATTGAGTTCTAGTCCTGTTCAGGACAGCTGGAGGACGTTGGGTTAGTTTGCTCTCTCTTGGCCCTAGGAAGAAGGCGGCAGTGGCAAATCACTTCTGAAAACATTTATGGATGTTTCCAAGCAGGTGTCAAAGGTCAAGACCGATTGAAAGACACTTTAAAAAAATTGAGGCACTGGAAAACTTACAATCTTATAGGGGAAAAAGTAGCATCCATTGTTGTCACCAAACTTATATATCACAGCATCTTAAAGCCTCACTGGAAGTGCCCTATTACCACAGAAGCAAATAATGCAACAGAGATTCTCCCCACTTTATAATTTTCCAACCTGTCCAAATGGGGTATTCCGCATGGTTATGTCTCCTGGAACTTTCCAACCCTGTGTAATCTATAGAATGGTTAGATATTATTGCACACCCATGGTGATACTAGGCATGACTTTTGCAACCAAGATTTGCTCCATGGATATCCCAAATGCATCTTCATAAAGCCACATAGCAGAAATGCATCCATGTATGCATATTATACTATATGCATGTAGCATACAATTGTTACAATTGTTATTATGTTACATTTGTTTTTCATAGATTTTTTTGGAATTTCATTCAAAATCTGTATTTTGAATCTTTAGGGTATGTTTAATATAAATGCATATTTTAAATTAGCTCTCATTTGAGCAACTGTAGCAAAATATTTGTATGTCAAACACATGATTTAAGAATACTGAGACTCTGTACCTGTTAATTAATTGGTTTCTTTCATACTTGGTTTGGTCTTGAAAAACTGTTTAACTTAGATTAAGAGATCTGAATGTAACAATGCATTTGGTTCTAACATTTACAGGCATCGCTGAATCATGTATCAACTGGCACCTCCTTTGGCATTTCTGTATTTAATTTAATGAATGCTATCATGGGAAGTGGGATTCTTGGTTTGGCATATGTCATGTCCAAGACAGGAATCATTGGATTCAGGTATATTTTTATTATCAGTTCTATTTTGGAGTATTGTGGTCTATATTTATGCTTACTTTAAGAACTGGGATTTTTAAAAACTTAAGTAAAGCTGATTATTTTAAGAATAAAAATAACTAAAACTGAGCAAGCAGGTTGAAAAAATGTTAAATTCCAGATCCCTCTTCTAGTCTCTAGTGGTATACTATTGGACATTACTAATTATGATTTCAAGTACAAAAATCAGGCATTTAATTTTAATAAATAAATGTCATTTTTGATGTCTTTACAAAATCAAAAGAAAATAGTGTGGAGAAAGGTACATTGTGATGCTTTGCATGAGGTCCAGTCATTATCTCCAGCCAAAGACGGGAGAGTTGTCTAACTCCAAGGAGCTTATCATTGCAGTCAATAGTGAGCAAGATATTCTGATACAGATAAAGTTGTTTTCTATTTATCTATGTAAAATAGAACAGAAAATAATTAAATCAGTACAGTGAAATCTCTTGCTTGTTGTCTGAATTGGTGTAGGAATTTATTTTATGAAAAGTCCTATATTCTGCAACTGTAGTACAGAAATCAGCATTGTTTTCACATTGTTCAAATATGGTTTATTGAATGAACCAATTCAGTCTTGCAGATATATCAAGTAATCATAACTTTCCCCCTACAATAATAGCAAATCAATCAAATTATATTTTAGTGTAATGAATAAATCCAGTCCAGTGCTGATTTGGCAGTGCTAGCCCAAGTTCTCTTCTATGTGACTGAAGGAGGTTGTCACTATTTAATTAGAAATGTCAAACATTGTATCTTCTTAATGTAGAAAAGTCCTTTCTTCATATTCTAGTCACTAAAATATTCAAAGTTAAAGTTCTGTAATTACTTATGTAAAAATCAGGTTTTGGCATATCAGTTTTCAGTTAAAATATTTATGTGCATAAATATTTTGATATTTGGGTGCATATTGGAAACAATTTTTTGGGGGGGCTTGGGAATTATGATTCATTTTGCTGCTCAAGGTTTATACAGCTAGAGCCAGATACTGTGATGATTAGTGAGCAAACATATAGCTGATATTTATTGTTCCTCTACTCATTGGTATCTGCTCATCACAAAGGTACAAAATACGATCATTTAAGATACTTTAATGTTACCAAAGTGTATGTTGTAACAAAAGGTTTGTTATTTTTGCTAGATTTGATTGAGTCATGAAAGTTGCTAAATTCAGTATTAGAGAAAAATCAGAAAAAGCAGAACATGGAAAAAGGAATTAGCAGTCATGTGCATTATATTCTGTCTTTTAAGATACAACAAGGAAATATGTCTTATGATTTTCTTGGTTGTTTGGGGGAAAATGCAGCTTTTCAACTCTCCACTTTAGTGGGAAACAATGATTGATGACATTGACATTAATTATTTCTCTTTTTGTCCTAGTATGCTGATGTTAATTGTTGCTACCCTTGCATCTTATTCTATATTTCTGTTGCTTACTATGTGCATTTACACTGGTAAGTAAAAGTGCTATACAGTTTTAAAGAGCTATATATAAAACTTCATAAATCTTTAGTGGGGGCAAAATAGAAATGTATTTAGATTTTACAAACTGCATTTCACTAGACACATCCTTAGAATAGTCTGTGCAATACAGGCAAATAATTTATAACCTTATAACATTACTATGAGGGTCAGCAGCCTTTTTAGATGGTGACACTGTTGCACAAACCTGGCTACCCGTATATGTATATTCATATGTACATACATATATACATGCATATACATACCTACACATACACATAAGGCAAATTACATCATCATTGTTGCCAAGAAAACTGTATGAAACTCTGTGCTCTGTAGTTGATGATGATGATGATGTTATCCCATAATTTGTCTGAATTGTTTACTAGGACTATAAATTATTAATGCTGATTATATATCTGATGAAAAAAACTTTTATCTTTGTGATTTATAAATCAAGATACACATTTTGTCTTAATTTCTGGAATATTTTCAAGAACAAGTTCTGAATTTTGTTCTCATTTAATATGTTCATTCAGTGAAGTGATAGGATTGTGTTCATGCTTTAGCGCTCTTAACATGGATGATCCTTGAAATAGGATTTGCTGCACTTTAACAATATACTTATCACATCTTTTCTTTAAAATTTAATTAGAAACCATATTTGCTACCCTGGGTTAGAAAGGAGCTAAGCATGAATGCTAGATGTCATGTACAACACAAACAGTGTCTCACAATCTCTGTCTTGGGCAATTTTTCGCCTGAAGTTTATAGACATACAAGTGGAGATATGTTGAAAAAAAAAATGAAATATGAAGAAAAGACATAGAGGGGCGTGACTTTTGTGGAAGTGTGAATGCGAAGTTAGTAGAATAAAGTCCAGAAAACTTTGGTCCCTTTTTAAAAAAAATATTTCCTTTTATCTGAGCCAGTTGATAATTCCTTTCCAATATTTATTTAATTCATTATTCATTGGGTATTGCTAATGATACCGAAATGACAGCTCCCCTCCCCCTATCAAATGGCATTCATTGCTGCTGAAGAAGAGTTAAGGATCTTTCCAAGCAAAATAATGTAACTTTATGACAAGCAAGATTAAAGCCTTTTGGATATTAGTTGATGATGTTGACATACAAGAGAAGAAAATCTGAAGCTGCAAAGACAAAATGAAGTAGGAACATGGAATGTAAGAAGCATGAAAACTCCAATGCAAAGTGAAATGAATCAACTGTCCATGTAATTTATGCATCAACGAATTAAAATGTATAGCACTTTGACACTTTCAGTCAGAAGGTCATATTGTTATTTATTCAGGATACAAAAATAAACAGTTGTTTTCACTGACAGTATTTGCTATATACTGTATATAGCAAAGAAAATACTTGGGTACAATGCAATTAATGAGCTGATAATATTAACTACACCTTTTGGATTAGTTATCCAATAAGATGGGTATGATAATTTAATATGATGGTTATCCAAATTTATGTCTAACCACTAACAGAACATGCAAAACATAGATGTGCTGCATTGCAGTTAGTGATAGGACTACCAAAGTTGAAAATAGTGTGCAGAAAAATACAATTGCATTGTATGGCCTAGAAAACAGAAGTTAAGAATGACAATCAGTTTCTGCCCATCCAATTATTTCTTTATTAATAACTTCAAAATGACCTCTGTAATAAACATTGCCAGATGGAGCGTACAGAAATTAAACTAGATATGTTATTGGTATAAGGAGGTGGAAAAACCCAGGTATGTTAGCAAACAAATTGTGAGAGGCTGATTATTAAACAGATCATGAACTGTCCATGGGCAAGTTCTAAATCAAGCTAGAGCAAAAAAAAAAAAAAAAGGTTTCCAAATGCTTCTGTGCATACAGCTACAAAATATGGAATCACTAGGAAGTCCAGAGTGTCACTGATAAAGAATGAGGGAAACTCTGCAATGAAATGAAGGAAGTTGTTAAAGAAGACCATGAAAAAAGATTTCTAAAGAAGCCAAAGCCAAGAAAGCAAAATTATCAAGAAGGAATTTAATGAAGAATACTGTATCAGAAAGTAGTTAGAAAAGGAGCAGTATTTCAACATCTATAAAAAAATACCAAATAAAGAAACAGAAAATCATGACAACTATTTACAAAGTATCTCTGAACTCAGGAGGACACTAATGAAAGATAGTGATTTAAATTATGGTAGCTGGAAGGAGTATAGTGAAATACTATACAGTAGGCATCTCAAGGTAGAAATAAAAGATACTACTTATTTACAAGAACCTCTGGTACCTGGAAATTAAGTTAATCAGCACTCTGATTATTAAATTCCTCTACATTAAATTAAATCCAATCACAAGGCTAGAGGAATTTGTAGAACATTTATGAAAAAAACAGCAAGCAACAGAAGAAGAATCCATAAAGGTTTTAACCAAACTATGACAGGAAATTGGTAAATGACAGAGTGACCAATAAATTGGAAGCAACTAATCTTCATACCAATATCAAGAAAGGCGATTCAATAGAATGTGCAAACTATCTCACAATATCCTTTTCTGCCCTCACCTCCCAATGTCAGAGGGTAATTATCACAACTGCCATGACATAACAAGCAAAACTTAAAAACATCAAAACTCACAGTCATACGAAGCCACTGGTTAACTTTTGATGATATTTTAAATGTAGCTCTTCTTCATCGAAGCCCTTTTATTTTACCTGTCCCTGTGTCAGAGATAGGAGAGAGAAAACCGTCTGGGATTATTTTACTTATTCTGTTATTGCAACTCATCCATTCAGTTTTCCCAGTTGTTATTGGCTATCTTGTCATACTGTTCTGTCCTGTTTTAATTTTAATTGCTGGACTTCTGTGCCTTTACTTTTCTATGGAACAGTTCTTTTCATGTTTGGTTTTCTTTTCTTCTTCATACTTCTGGTTCTCTGTAGCTATCTCTAGTCAACTTTTCCTTGGTTCTTCTCAAAGGCTCTTCCTCTTATTCTCCATTTGATCTGCACTCTTAAATATTCAAGAGGTAAGATCTTATTGTTATATGTAAATTATTATTTATCCAATCAATTACTTCTCCATAAATATTTCCCTCTGCAATATTTAGAAAATTAAACCTGCAGTTACCGTGCAATAAACACATGTAAAAATTACAGCTAATCAATAAAAGCAGTAGTAAAACAATCATGTTGAAAGCAATCACAGCTTAACTGTGTCTGGTGGACCAGTCTGAGAATGCTTTTAGAAGTAAAATCCAGCAAATAGTGGAGGCTGGTAAAAATTGTCTGTGAAATAGGCCTCTTGATAAAAAGTAGGCATATTAAGTCCCTTGTATTTATTTCCTTGATTCTGCAATATTGAGCTTTTAAACATGGGAACAAGCTCCAATGGATGCCAGAAGATTTACTTCTGATTTATTTTGCTTCTGAGGATACCTGACAGGAGACAATAAAAGAAAAAAATGCCAAAATAAATAGTAGCAGTTTCACATTGAAAGGCTATCACTGCAATGCATTCTCAAAGATTTGTACTTAAGATATGAAATTCTGAGCCATTTCCCCATTTTTTTTTTAAAAAAATTGTTTGTTTGTTAATTACATTTACATGGCTGCCCATCACACAAAAAGTGACTCTGAGTGGCATAAAGAATTAATTTGGCAAAAGGTTTCCTTGTTCTGGAATAAATGAAATGCTTAATAAAATTGGTGTTAGCTTCACAAAATATATACCATGAAAATTATTTTCTAAGGTATAAGTTTATTAACTTATAAAAGGCAATGTATGCAATGGTGCATAAATGTGATAATATAAGACATTTAAGGGGTAAATTGATGGTGTTGGTGCAAAGAGGTATGGACTTTAATGAATTCCCAAACTAGCATGTTGGGGAATTTTTAGATTGAAATCTTAAAGTTACTGAGGTTGAGGGACATCAGTGTAATCTATTGTATATTTCTTCAAGCTTTTCATGCATTTGTATTACTATTTCTCATTTCCTTTCTATGTTTTGAATAATGTTGCTTAGCCCTAAAAATAATACATGATAGGTATGCATGTATGTAAAAGTCTTTTTTTCTTTTTATATATATTTTTTATTATTATTTAAATATACATCCATATGGTGTGTGAACAGAGTTGGTTCTAAGAGAGTTAATCCAGAGTTGGATTAATTTGAATTATCATTCATATTAATCCAATTTGCAGTAACAATATTAGTAATTTCTATCACATTTATCAAATTTAAATAGTCCTCATTATATTATTTAAACGTACATAAACAAAAAATGCCTAACTCCTCATCTTTACCTCTATCTTCATCTATATCCTTCTTGTTTAAGATAAACATTTCTCTATTGTGTATAGGAAAAGTTGGTTCTGGGTATCATTCATATTAATCTAATTAACGCTAACAATGTTAGTAATCTCTATCACATTTATTAAAGTTAAGTAATCCTCGTATTATTTAAACATACATAAAAAATGCCTAATCTGTAAATTTCTAATCTTTCTATCTATTATGTTAACTTCTGTGTATAGTATAGACCAGGATTGTCAAACTCCTGGCCCACGGGCCAGATGTGTCATGCACTGGCTACACCCATGCCCAGTTTAGCGAAGGGGGGAAAAGTCCCGATGCGTCACATGATGCTAACATGACAATGTGAGTTTGATATCCCTGGTATAGACATAGTAAATATTTAATTAACTCCAATGTTTGCAGAGCTGATACTGCTCTTCCAATACTGGTTTTTGTTGGAATTAAACACTTTTTTTGCTTATGACAACAGTAGTGTTTCTATCTTGTAACAGTTATTGTCTCCTAATTTTTAAAATGAGGGATTTATTTTGTTTTGGCTTCCAAGTGATTGTACTGTGTAGGAAAAGGAAACCAACATTTTTGGGTTTTTTTCCTTGTTGGGGCGGGGGGGATACCCTTCTTTTAAAATAAAATTAATGTGTTAAGCTTACTGGAAACTTAACTCACATCAGAATTGAAGCCTCATCAGCTATTATTCGTTAAAAAAAATCCACCAGAATCAAGCAACTAAATTTCAATAGTTTAGGTTTAGCAACACAAAAGAGGAACTCGTGGTCTTTGCTAATTAAACCTAAAATGCCTGAAGAACTTTTCATTTATTTACACACACACACACACACACACATTCTTTATAAAAATGTATTTTGCATTAGGAAAAAACCTCACAAATATAGCTTCTAACACCCCAAGTTAACAAAAAAAAAAATGGAATTTTTTTTACATGGTATACTTACCAAAATCTCTTCCCCAGGTTATGTTTTTTGGAAACGATTACAATATGAGTAAATAGAATGGTATACTATTTTGTATTTAGGAATTTGTTATATAGCTTGTTTGGACATAGAAAGGATGAAAGCCATTATTGTTGTTGTTATTGTAGTTGTTGTTTTGTTGAACACCCAATGAGATGTTTAAACTGAATTTAGCATTTCTGACACCTATTGAATCCTTCCCAACATCTAGATTAGGCAGATATTATTATTTAATAATAATAAAGGTATCATTGTTAATGATTGAATATTGACATGACTTTAATAATGTTTCTGAAGTGATAAATCAATATAAGGGTGGTCCACATGCAAAGCAGTGGTCTTTATCATGTTAAATATAGGTATAAATATATATTTGCTAATAAGTAGAAAAAACACATCAGGTCTGGCACAATGGGATTTTTTTTAAAAAAAAGGAAGGAGCATATTAGTTCTATCTATGAAAATTAAAGTATGTACTTTATAGGACTGTCTTAACTATATATAATATACCAGTAAACATGTATGCATGTGAATTGTTTGTTTCCTTTTTATAGCTGTCACATCTTATGAAGATCTTGGTCTCTTTGCATTTGGTTCCCCTGGGAAGGTAATTTCCAAACTCCTCTTGTAATTAATATGCCAAAATTGAAGAAAGCAAAGATAAAGTTTTATTGCACTAGGCTAGAGCATACCCTAGAGTTCTACAGAACTCCTGTATTTACACGGAATTTTATACACGTAAGAGAAGAAATATCTTTGTTTATGACTCCCACAGCACTTCCCCTCATTTTTGTTCTTGCACTTTTTGCACCTCTTGCAAAATAGAATATTCTTATGTCACTTTCCCATACAGACTGTTAGCAACTTGTTCATCATGAAAGAAAATTATTGTCATTAGCTGTGCATGCAAATGTCTCTTTCATTGTAGTGGATGTAAAATATATAAACCTATAGCAGTTATTCTTCTGATTATAATTGTACAATGTTTTAAAAATCATATTAATTTATTCCTCCATTTTTAGATCTTAATTCTAAAATAAATTTTAAAACCCATGCTGCATAGGTATCTAGCTTGTTTCTTAATTCAACAACTTCTTACGAGTTTTTAAATACATGATTTACATCCAACAAGGAATGTTTCTTTTTTTCTTAAACGAATCAACTGTTTTGTCAGGTTATTGTGGCCAGTACAATCATTATACAGAACATTGGAGGTAAGGAGAAGCCTTCTAGGCATTAAAATACTAAGTGTCATTCAGAGAGAATGTACATTAAACAATCCTTAATTCTGTTATATAATATGTATGAATGAATGATAAGGCAGTAGTAACTCTGTTTAGCATATTCCCAATTCGAACTGTAGAACAATTACTTGAAATATAAAAATTAGACTTTACATTTATTTCATTAAATTTATATTTCAATGTTTTTTAAAAAACATTATTTTTTTGGTAATTAAATGAAAATAGATTGGACATATTCATATTTATGACTGCAAATATATTTACATCCTACTGGTGTTTTCTCAAGGAAAAGGAAGTGGCATAGTCTGTCCCCTTTGGCCTTTCTCATGTAAAATGTCCTGCAGATGTTCTTGTAAATATGTATGTGCAAGGAAGCATAGAAATTCGGCATACTAATTTGCTCCTGCATAATTATGGACTTCAGTGTTTTATTTGAAATGAAACTGATTTCAGCTGGCAGGTCTGCGGAAGCCATTACAAAGCTGACAGATTTGCAATGGGAGGTGGGGAGAGGAAGCTTGTGGTCATATATAAGACTATTTGGAGATGTATCAGCTATTTAATAGATCTCTTGCTGTGTGTAATGTTTGTTCAATAATCACATGAGGCGAAAGGGCTAAAGCAAGTTCTTTCAAAAGAAAAGAAAAGAAAAGAAAATGCACTAATTAAAACAATCGATCAAGGGGAGTGAAAGCTTTTTAAATCTAAATATGCTTTGGAGAAACAAGCTGATTTCAATAGACCTCTAAGCCAGGGATTCTCAAACTGTAATCTATGAGCCTTTGCCTGCCTACAGAGATCTATCAGGTTGCCTACTATAGTATTCCCATAGTTAGCATTCAGAATCTACTTGCTACGTCAACTTCCCTTTTGTGTCCATCGCTAGTGAGTTGGCCAATTTCTAATCTGAAAACTTTAGTATTCAGAGATTGTATTGAAAAATAATTTCAACCAGCAAGTTTTTCATTGGAGTTATTAGTATATGGCACCAGGCGCATGAAATAAATATTTAACTTTGCAGTACCATTTTAGTTTAAAAAGGCCTTTAAGATGGATGAGATAGAAAGGCATATACAATTGCAGCCATAAATATCATCTCATACATTGGAAAAAGCATTCTCAGAAGTGCCTCTTACAAAAAATGTTAGGAAAGGGCATTTATTTAACTGATGGTCCTTATAATTTCCATACAAGTCAGTCCACATTTGCAGAATGTTTTTAGAAGCTTTGCTCTGAGTTAATGATTCTTAAACTGTGGGTCATAATACCTGGGGACGGGGTTGTGGGGCTGAGGCAGGTGGACATGAACAAGTCTGGAGGCAGATCATATTCCATCTTGACAAACTGAGTGCTGGCTTGTCAGGCAGAGCATGCTGCTAGGAAATTCTGGGAGTTGAAGTTCATACTTGTTAAAGTTGCTCAGATTGAGAAACGCTGGCTTACTTTATGACTAGTCTTCTTTTGTTCTATATAAAAATAAGGCAGAATAGACTTCATTCCTTTCCAAGATGCCAGTGATATTGGTGGGGTTTCAGTTGCATTGTTGTGTCCACCATCTTGATTTTTTGAACTTGTCCATGCAGATAATCTTTGCCAGGTCGTACAGACACAGGAAATTGGCCTTAGGATAATAGGAAAAACTTTTGTAAATTGAAGGATATTGACTTTTTGCTCATCCCCTTTGCCATTAGAATGGCATACATTTTTTTGGGAAAGACAAAGTTTGGTAAGTTTTGTGATTTATATGGTAAGTTAGAATAGGAGAAGAGAAACATTGGAATTAATGAACATTGTTGATTTAAATACTAAGACTGGAAGACCAACAAAGCATGGTGTAGAAGAGTAATATTGAAATGGATCAAACCCCTCAGTTCTTAAAACACATTTTTTTCATGTAACACATTTTATAAAACTCTAGTTCAAAGAATTAGACAAACACTGATGAAAATTGCAAGTAGAGCTTTTTTCTCTCCACAGTATATAATTGCAAGTGTATATGAAACAAACAGGCACTTAAGAGAAAACATCACCAATCTCTGCCATAATGCATCTGTTTCTTGGGAGAGGTCGGCCTAATTTAATCTTGAAATACCTTCTGTATTTTCCACAACTATTGAATGTTTACAGAGAGATTTAGACTAATTTGAGTGCTTACCCCATCAGCAGAAGCTATGTTTGGCCAGAAAGCTAATTACCTTACTGTTTTAAATTGAGGATTTCCAGCTCTGTTTTAATTGAGGCAAGTTTGACGTCTGCTAGTTGAACAATTTGGAGCCATTAAGACTTGTTGTATTTTTCTTCTATAATGTAGAAAGTAGTCCAGGATGTTTTTAGAATTGTATTTTAAGGAGGGGGTCATTTTTTTAAAAGAAAAAAGGCTGGTTATAGGTTGCATTATTCAACCTTTATATATTATGTAGACTAAGGTTAGATGATTTGATTACAGATATTTCTGAATTTGGGGACTAACTGGTAATATGTTGAGTAGTATTTGGAATAATGCAAAGGATATAACATTCCAAATCCTGTGGAGTCAAGGTTGTTTGTTAGTTTGTCCATCTATCTAGGTTCAACTCCATGGATTTTGTTTGGCATTACAAGAGGATGTTAAGGTAGAGAATCTCATTTGTTTGATCAGTGAGTTGAGAAAAGTAAATATAGTTCAACTTTATAGTTCCCCAAGTGTCAAAGAATAGATCTCACTTTTTCACAGACTCATTGGAGCAATCATAGAGAGGGCAAATCACTTTGCAAATTAAATATCCATATGATTGACAATTAGAGTCTAAAATGTTCATATGGCCACTTGCTGAAATAAAATTCTATGTTGTACTTTCTTAGATTGTTTCATAAACTTCCCCACAACATTATGAACCAAACCAACTGGTGAGGAACAACTAGCCAGAGGGAATGCAGTTCATTCTTTCCACACATTAGATGTTTTTAAAGGTGTCTTGAAAATACTTCAGTAAATACCCTCCTTTTGTCACCAAATTGAAATGTTGGCATTGATCTTTTATTTGTGGACAGAGCAATTAGGGAAAGCTGGAGCCAAGACTGTATGATTGTGAAACTTTAAAAACAAAATTTGCTTTCTGTGTGTCAGCATTGTGCAAACCGATGGCAAAGTAATGCATCTTCTGAAGTTTATATTTGTTTTACTATTCTTACATAAAATCATGGAATCACAAAATCATAGGGCTGAATCAAAATCCTTCTGCATCTTGAATCTATCTCCCAAAGTGTTAACAATTCCCCCAACTTGGTATCATCCTTAAATTTGATGAACTCTCCTTCTGTCCTCACATCTAGATCATTTATGAATATCTTGAAGACATATTCAAAACATACTACATACAAGCCAGCTCATGTGATTCCAGTCATTTTGCAATATTTCCTCTTATCTACAAGCATGAACTCTAGCAATGAAACCTAGATTACAATTTCTTTAGTGAAGATGAATGAATGTAATTGACATAATTCTGTTAACAAACTCAGTCTTTCTCTTCCTTCCAAAATTTCAATTGCTGCCATTTTCCCCCAGTTGGCAATTGCTGTTAAGTATGAATGTCAGCCAGTTTATGTATATGTAGTGATGATCATGGTAACTATGATGATGATAAAAGTAATACTAATAGATTCATAGATTTGGAAGATTCAGACTATTGAGTCCAATCCCCCTATTCAGCATAGAAATCTAATATTCTCCAAGTAATTGATTCCATTGTTGAACTGCTCTTATTTTTGGAAAGGTTTATTTATGTCAGGTGCAAGTAATCTGGAACCAAGGCGGTTCAAATGAATACAGGATTATTGCATGCTATTATTCTCTACAGCACGGGTGGCAAACTTGATCACGTTATGTGACATCATGTGACGTATCGTGATGTTTTTTTGCCTTTGTGGAGTTGGGGTGGGTGTGGCCTGAGAATGATGCATCCGGCCCATGGCCCCCCTGCTCTACAGGAATCTGAAAAATTAACAGTCAAAGCAAGTTGGTAGTAGATAAAAGTCAAAGGAATTCAAGGTGGGCCAGACTTAGATCTCTTATGGGTGCAAAGGGGCTTGAGATTGATGATGTGCTTGACCCCTTCCTTGGACTCAGCCTGGTCATCTGCTACCTTTTCCCCCTAACATTTGGTTGAAATTTCTCTTCTTGTCACATTGGTCCATTATTTTGTGTCTTGAATTCTGGCATAGCGGAGACCTGATCTTAATCATGTGCTTAATATTCTTCCAGGTATTTGAAAAATGCTCCCCTATATTCCCTTATCTTCTCTTGTCAAGACTAAGCAATCCCAGATCTTTTAATCCCTCATTGCTCTTCTTCAAACTTGATCTAGTTTGTCTGAATCCTTCTGAAAAAATGGTGCACAGATTTGACCAATACAGAATAAAACTGTTATATTCTATGACTTTGATTCAAGCTTTTGTTGATGCAGTCTGTAATTATATTTTTGCAACCACATCACACTGCTGAGTTATATTTAACTTCTTTCTTGTTCCTTTTTTTTTTTGTACATATCAGGAAAAACAAAACCCTTTTTGCTGTTCTTAGCATCTTTTGCAAGCCTTAGTAGTTCCAAGCATGAATTTTGCTGATACTCTTCTACGCTTCCAGGCTACTTTTACTTTGTGTCTTCTCTCTTTCAGTCTCCTATATCTCCTTTTTTTGTTGCTTTGTTTTATGATTTCATCAAGCTTTTTCTACAGCCACATTAGCTTCCTCTGTCCTCCATTTATTCCTTCCATTTGTATTTGCCATTATCTTATCTTATCTTCATTTTTAGGAACTTTTGCAACACTCCTTTTTCATTGGCTTCTGTATTAGGGATTCTGTTTGTTGTTGTTCTGAGTTTAGTGAAATCTGCTTTTGAAGTCCAAAAATGCATATTTGGCTTCACTTGGCTTTAGTTTATATTTTATGCTATGCATTTACTATTCCCATTTTATTTATTAAGTCTTCCTTTCTGTCTAGTCAAGCATAGTAGATTCTCTTGTATGATAACCTCTAAAAGAGAAAGTTAGGTAGGCATCTTGTGGAAGAATTATGGAGATGTTATTCTCCATTAGTTTGAAAAAATGATGCCTCTACTCATCTACACTGGACTTATCTCTACTCATGCTCTCTACTCATCTATACAGCAACACTGGAGGTTTTTAAGAAGAGATTCAGGGGCTTGGACTAGAAAACCTCCAAGATCCCTTCCAACTCTGTTATTCGGTTATGAAGTCAATAAAATGCCTCTTAAACAGTGACACAATTTTTCATGCTCCCATGAAGGAGGAAATCATAAGTAAAACCATCACTCCTTGATTAATAAATAATAAACATTAACAAATAGTTATGTTATGTCAGCTTAGTAGCCCAAGAGAACAATCCTTCAAAATTACAGTAGATTCAAGTTTGTTGTTATACTTTCTCTTTGTAGTATCCAAGTCAATTAATAAAGTTTCTTGTCATAGTGAATCATGCTGGTAGCTCATAGGATCAGAAGCAGAATTATAACCTGTGCCTACATGTCAGTTTTTGATCAATGGAAATAAGCTCATTATTGCAGTCTTGAAGTCCCCCCCACACACACACTTCAATTCTATTACTGGGGAGGAAAATCATTGCACACTAAGTTGCTTCAGGGTTGTCTGAGTCTCCTGATATGTAGCAGGATTGTAGTGCTATATGTGAAATCAAGTTTGTGGCAGTTTAGTGGGAGTTGCACAGGAAGCTCAAACCCCATCCACTTTTACCAGTTTAGAATTCTAAATAGTATATGGAAAAGCAGACATTTTGACCTTGAGCCAGGTTGGGAAACAAACATAATTGATACCATATTTGACATATTGATCCTGAGCATTAGAGAGATGGTGAATGTATTCAAATTGCCAGGAGCAAAGTGCAAAAGGCTTAACATTCCCATGTCTGAACTGTAGAATTTGGGGATGAGGGAATTGTAGGATTTTGGCTTTCACCAAGCTCACTGAATCTATACGGGCTACAAACATTCCATTTGCAATATTTAACTCATTTGCTCACCTTTCATCAGAAGGACTTAGATTATTACCTGGTTTCAGTGACAACCATGCAACATGGAAAGTAATTGTATAATGAAAGCTGAATTAGAAAAAAATATAAGGATGGAGTGTGCTAGTCCTAAAAGCTAATAAGCAATGATACTCATGTGTGCAAACAGTGAAAGATGTCATGAATCTACAGAGTGGAACAGAATTAAACATTATGCAAAGACCTTTTAAACTGGTTTGTTGAGCAAATTAAATTAGCACGTGAAGGGATTTACATAACATGCTAAGACAAGGGCAAACAAAGCAAATTTAAGATCATACATAAATCAGGCTATTGTAAAGCTTAGAGGACAGATACATAAAAAACAAACAATTTGATCCCACATTCTAGCACCAATTAGAACCAGTCCAACATTTGCCTATAAAACTTTCATCTGAGAAACTAAATGGAAAGCAAAAGCTTTGAATCAATTTAAACAAGAGCTAATTTGTACAGTTTATAGGTTAACATTCCATCCCCAATAACATTTATAATTTAAAATTATACAAAGGGAAGTTAATTTCTGACTACTTCTCAATTGGCAGAATAATAAGTTCATACACATCAGTGCTGCACTATTTTTTGAATCTTGTTTCTGCAACTGACAGGGCAGCTGTGAATATTATAATTTAGGATAATAAACATTAATGAATGTTTGTATTTCATTACTTTTTATTTCTGAGTATGTTGTTTCAAATTACTGACTGGTGGTTTTCCAGTATTTATTACTATTATTTGAAGGTGATCTTTGTTGAGGTAATTCCCTGTTAGGAGAATGAGCGCATACAGGGAGACGTATTTGAGAGAAGTGTTTGAATAATACACACACAGTACACAGTACACACTGTACAGTAAATGTAGGTTTTTACTTCCAGAAACGTTAAGCAAAGTTCAAGATAGGCTGTCCAAAGTCATTCACAGGTAAATCAGTCAGTTTTTCAATCCAGGGATAATCCAAATATCAAATTCCAGTGTCAAAAACAGTTCAGTATCAGACTTACATCAAATCCAGGAATATCAGTCAATTAGGAAAAATGGAGGAACGGCAATACTTTCCAACAGAAGGAAACAGAGACACACTCTCTTCTGAGATTAAGACTAAACAACCCAGGTTTCTGGCTCCATCTTATGGCTGTTTGAGAAACCACACCCAATTTCATGCTCTTGCATTCCCTTAAAGATATAGTACTAAAATGTTTATCCTGGTTTATATATTTCTAACCCAAATACCTGTTAGGTGACTTATATTCCTAACATTCTCCCCTTTTGGGTAAGATAATATATACAACCTTACATTCTGAGTCCATAATCTTCACAGCACGCCTTATGCTTTATAGAGCCTTGGGCCTTTGTAAAATGATCTGCTATATTGTTTTCTGACATACAATATTCTAGCTTAATCATTTTACTTTGCACACATTGTCTCACATTTAAATATCTTAAATCTGTGTGTTTCGTTCTTGTTTTAACAGCAATATTTGAAGCCAGCTGTATTGCTGATTGGTTGTCTTCATAAACAACAATAGGAGCTTTTACATCAATTCCCATATCAATCAATAATTGTTTATACAAAACTAAATCTGTACATAATAAAGACAAACATGAGAATTCAGCCTCCATTGTTGACAAACTTACATGTTTCTGTCTAATAAATCTCCATCCAATCAATGCTTTTCCCAATAATACAGCAGTACCCGATGGAGATTTTCGTGTATTTATGTCTGTAGCAAAACTTGCATCAGTATATGCAGTCAAATTCAGTTCATCTTTAGGCTCCAAATACAATGCATAGTGCATTGTTTGTTTTAGATATCTTAACACATGTTTAGCAGCTTGCCAGTGCCTTTCAGTTGGCTCAGCATTAAATCTCGCTAATTGATTAACACTGTATGAAATATCTGGCCTTGACCAATTACTGAGATAAGATAAACTACCAATCAAGGACTGATAAATATTCTTATCAAAAACAGGACTTTGAACATCACTATGGCTAAATTCCTGGCTCATTGGTGTTTTAGCCGGTTTGCAAAGTTCCATTTTAAAACTTTTTAGTAATTGGTTAATTTTATCAGCTTGTGAGATCTTGTATCCTCCCCTAGTTCTATCTATCTTTAAACCAAGATATTGTTTGATTTCTCTTAATTGTTTTATCTTAAATTTCTTTTCCAATAGTGAAATTATCTCAGTAGCTTCTTGTTCAGTTTTGGTGATTAATGCTATGTCATCAGTAAATAATAACAATAATGAAATTACACCATTATTTTCTCTTTTAAACAAACATGGATCAGCCATGCCAGCTACAAAACCTATTTTAGTTAATTCTTTAACTATACATTGGTTCCACTCATTTCCTGATTGCTTCAAACCATAAAGACTTTTTCAATTCCCAGCAATCATTATTATCAGTAGTATCATTTTTGAGACCTAAAGGTTTCTTTAAATATATAGTGTGCTGCAATGGTGCATGCAGATATGCTGTCTCTACATCCAAATGATTTACAATGTATTTCTCTTTAGCTGCCCACACTAATGCTGCCCTTAATGTAGTAGCCTTCAGACTAGGTGCAAACACCTCATCATAGTCATTTGCTGTCTGATTGAACCCTTGTGCTACTAACCTGGCTTTATGGGTAACAGTCCCGTCTACACCTGTCTTTAGCTTATATATCCATTTACATCCTATGGCATGTTTACCTGGTGGTAACTTAACATTTTCATATACCTCCAGTCTTTTTAAAGATTCTAGTTCCTTATCTATTGCCTTCTGCCAAGCAGCCTGATCCTTAGCAGGATACAGTTTTAATTCACTATAATTACTTGTAACTGTATTCACTTGGCATACAACACTAGCCTGATATCTATCAGGTGGTCGTGTTACTTGGGTTGAACGTCTTGGTAATACAAGGCTTAATGGTGGACTTTCCTGTGCCACCTGCTCCTGTTCTTCTACCTCCTCCTGTGCCTGTTCTCCTACTTCCTCCTGTCCTTCGTCTTTAATGGCTATTTGTGGTTTACTGATTTTATCTTTAGGGAGTATTTGGGTGTCAATAATGATATCATTGCTGGATTCCTGTTCCAGTTTATCCCATCCAACGTGCTCAAGAAATTTTGCATTAGCACTGCAATAAACATGAGCTGTGCCTTGATCCCAGATCTATGGTTGGCCTCATAACCCACAAAAAATAACTTCTTAGCTCTATGTTGCTCCTTCAGCCTTACTTGTGAGGGAATATACACCCATGCTGGAGCTCCAAATGTGTGTAGGTAACTTAAATTTGGTTTTCTGCCATGCCAACGAGTGAATGGCAATTCACCAGTTGTTGTATTAACTACATTGTTTAAAACATGGTTACTACACATTATGGCTTCACCCCACAGTGTTTCAGGTAAACCTGAATCAGATAACATAGTGCGAGCCATGGCTTGTAATGTTTGCCCTCTTCGTTCTATAAATGAGTTATGTTGTGGTCTGTAAGGTTTACGCTCAACACCAGCCAATTTCAACATAGTTTGGAATCTTTTGTTAACAAATTCAGTCCCATTATCAGTTACTAAAGTATTTACTTTACTTTTCATTTTTCTCTCAGCAAACCTTAGCCAGTTAAAGAAATGATGGAACGTTTCTGTTTTGTTTTTCATAAGATAGCAGAAACCATATCGTGAGTAATGGTCCATAATACTCAAAATATAACAGGCACCTCCTAAACTTGGTTTCTTAGGACCAATTATGTCAGCAAAAACAACCTCTAAAGGTTCTTTGGTCTTAAACCCATTAAGTCTGTTTGCTGGAGTAACCTTACTCTTTTGTTGACTACAAGCATTACAGTGTAAATACTTGCTACAGGGTTTCAATTTTACTCCCTCTGCCAATTCAACAGTTTGTTTGAGCATTTTGAAATTAATGTGCCCTAAACGTCTATGCAGTAAATGTATACATTCATCACGTGGCTTAACATTGTTATAAACTGAGTTAGCCATCTTCAACTGGTCATCATGTATTACGTATAAATCATTCTTTAAAGTAGCAGTGACACTTTTACCCTCTTTCTCTATTATACAGTTATCTCCCCTAAAGGTTACTACATAGCCAATATTAACTAAAGCCCTTACTGATAGCAAATTAAAATTTAGTTTAGGTACATATAACATAGTTAAATGTTCGTTTATACAAGAACAATATGCAGTACCTTCACCTGATGCGTTCATCTTCCATCCATTTGCCAATGATACATGTTGTTTACTTGTGGACATCTTTACAAACCTGTTTCTATCTTTAGTAATGCACTGTGATGCTCCACTATCAACAACCCACAAATCATGGTGTACAGTTGAATTGCTAGACATAGCCAAACTAACATTCTTCTTAGCCTTCTGGTATTTGCCAGTATTCTGTCCTTTTCTTTTCTTACAGAATCTAGCTATATGTCCCCTAGCCCCACAAGAAAAACATTTCCTAGCAGTATAGGCAGTTGAAGATAAATCCTCTTCTTGTGGTTGTTCCTTCCTCAGTTGGTCCCTATCCAGCTGTCTTCTTGCTTCTTCTAACAATCTTCCTTGCTTCTTCTAACAATCTTCCAATGTCAGTTTATCTCTGGGCAGGACTTCCAGTGAAGATACATAATCATCATAACTTTCATCCAACGAGGAAAGAATGATGTAAACTTGATGCAGCTCTGAAAATACCAGTTCCTTTTCATGTAGCTCTTGAAAAGTTCTTTTCATGAAGTTTAAATGAGCCAACATATCTCTACCTTTCAGAAGATGTGCTCTAAACAGTTTATGTGTAAGATGTATGTGTGCACCTACACTGTCATGAACATAAATCCTCTTCAAATTCTCCCAACACTTAGCAGTAGACTCTTCTCCACAAATATGGACTAGCTGCTGGTCACTCAATGTTAGTCCAATTATACAAAGAGCTCGTTTGTTGTTCTGTTTAAAGTCAGCAAGCTTCTTGGCATCATCCTCATTAGCTGGATCCCAAGCATTTACATCCAGTGGGTCTTGAACTACATTCCATAAACCTTCTTTACGCAGAAGTAGACTGCACTTCATAGACCAGGAAACATAGTTTGTTCCATCCAACTGGGTTATCAGTGATAGACTTGTTGAAGTGACTTGTGCCATCTTTATCAGGATAGTAACCCACAATTAAATAGTAAACAGCTGTCTGTATACGGTACTGTGTATTCACACTAACTCTCAGTTATCTGAGCCTGGTATGGCCTGGGCCCATAACCAGTGTTGAGGTAATTCCCCGTTAGGAGAATGAGTGCATACAGGGAGACGTATTTGAGAGAAGTGTTTGAATAATATACACATAGTACACAGTACACACTGTACAGTAAATGTAGGTTTTTACTTCCAGAAACGTTAAGCAAAGTTCAAGATAGGCTGTCCAAAGTCATTCACAGGTAAATCAGTCAGTTTTTCAATCCAGGGATAATCCAAATATCAAATTCCAGTGTCAAAAACAGTTCAGTATCAGACTTACATCAAATCCAGGAATATCAGTCAATTAGGAAAAATGGAGGAACGGCAATACTTTCCAACAGAAGGAAACAGAGACGGAGACACACTCTCTTCTGAGATTAAGACTAAACAACCCAGGTTTCTGGCTCCATCTTATGGCTGTTTGAGAAACCACACCCAATTTCATGCTCTTGCATTCCCTTAAAGATATAGTACTAAAATGTTTATCCTGGTTTATATATTTCTAACCCAAATACCTGTTAGGTGACTTATATTCCTAACAATCTTTATATGTGAAAACCTTCTCTTGATGTGGAAGGCATGGAAGAAACAGTATCAACAACCCGGTTGCTTTTACCTTCCTTCCTTCCTTCCTTCCTTCCTTCCTTCCTTCCTTCCTTCCTTCCTTCCTTCCTTCCTTCCTTCCTTTTTAATATTTAAACTGTGGATAAAACACATTCATCCAAATAGTATCATTTGCTCATGAGCAGCCAACAAAAGGGAACATATCCTTGAGGAAGCCTAAGGGCATAATTATATTCATTAATTTGGCATTCATTTCCTTTATTGTCTCTAAGAAAAAAAAGGAACACTGTATATGAGAGGTAGAACACAAATGTTTTAGTTTATATAATGACAGTGGAGTATAACAGAAAATTGAGGTTGTTTTTTTTTGAGAGGTATTCAAAGGAGTAACTCTGTTGTTTAGGAAACAAAAGGGTCAATCACACAACAGAGGATAAAAATGATCAAATGACTAGCCAGAGGCTAAAATACATGTATGGGAAAGAGTGACAGATTGTATATTAGCAAGAAATTTGATCTGGAAATCAGTTGAAGGCTTTAAAAAAGGCTGATGTGACTTTAAAAAAATAGTCGTGATGTATTTGATCTTTCATTTCAAGATATGCACAATATAGCTGCTTAATGGAAATTAGAGAAAGGTGTTTTAAGCAATAGTTTCACATTTATTTGGTTTTTTTTTTTTAAAAAAAATCCTCTGCATTAATTGGTGCCTTTTAGTCACCATCAGAAAACAGCAGTTTTATAACTCTTCAGATATCCTCATAATTTTCAGATTATCTGCCCTTCTAACACCTAATCATATTTTCTTTTTTGGAAACAAAGGGATCAAATTGCAAAATTAAATGAAAGGTCTTAAGAATTTGTCAGTTGGGAAGGTCAGCTTGATTAGGAGAAGCTCTGTGAATCAATACATGAATGATTCCTTATTTAGTGATCTCACCAGTTTTTAATTTTACCTTGCTGTAGGTACATGGGATTCTAGTTTAATACAATACATTTTTATAGATGTCATATTCATGCACTTTAACATACAATATATTTCAGGGCTGCAAAATTTTTATAACTGCTATTTAACTATTTTAATCTAATAACAAGGCATAAATATGTGTGATTTTATTATCACAAACCATGAAGAACTTCTTCATGAATAAACTGTTTTATATCTGGGTATTTTCCCAAGGATTTCAAATGCCTTGGTTTTCCAGTGTAAATACTAAAGCAAAAGTTGGCATTAAATGAAGAGTACAAATTTGGATGGTCACAGAACTCAAATGTTGTTGATGTGCTTGTAAAGAAAGTATCCATCATCATGACAAGGATGGTAGAGACCCTCAATGGTGAATAATCAATGTCACAGGCTGATTTTAGTTGCATCTTTAATTTCCCTATCTCTTGTAGGGAATAAATGGCGTTATTTTATCTATATTTATTTATTTGATCTATTTGAATTGTCAATCACTTACAAGATAATAGGTATAAGTATAAACATGACTAAGAATACAGAAAATAGGTACGATTAAATGGGGACAATAGGACAGGGACGGGAGGCATGATGGTGCACTTATGCATGCCCCTTACAGACCTCTTAGGAATGGGGTGAGGTCAATAGTGGATAGTTTGAGGTTAAAGGAGTGGGGGTTTGAGGATGTAACTACAGAGTCACGTAGTGCATTCCAGGCATTGACCACTCTGTTGCTGAAGTCGTACTTTCTGCAATCAAGTTTGGAGCAGTTTACATTGAGTTTTTATCTGCTGTGTGCTCTTGTTGCGGTTGAAGCTGAAGTAGTCGTTGACTAGTATAATCAATGATGAATAAGTTGCTTTAATATTCTCTACTGTTTTTAATGCTTTTTACTGTTCTTATTGTTTTAAGATGTTTTACATTTTTTAATAGTAGTATATGTTTTGAATTGTAAGCTGCTCAAAGTCATTTACAGAGGGGCAGCTATAGAAATGAATGAATGAATGAATGAATAAAGTAACCTTTCCTAATCTGATGCATCTTGATGTGTGCATCTGAAACTCTAGGCATCCCCAGTAGAACTTCTTGTCCTAGTTAACTGTCAGGCACCAAGTTAGAAAAGATTGCTTTAGGATTTAATTCAAAGGTAGAGCAATTCACAGTTCAGTTACTTCTAAAACAAATGTATTCATGTTATTCACATGTCTGAATCTTTGTCAGAAATATGTGAAGGATAAAAATTGGGTTACATTTGTGGTGCCACATGGTTCAATGAGGCCTTTAGACCTTTTTCTTCCCCTCTACTCTGAACCAATATGTCCCAATGTAGAATGGCCAGTATCTCATTCCACTAATACTTGGTTCTATATTTGCAGCTATGTCTTCTTATCTTTATGTTCTTAAATCTGAACTTCCTGGTGCTATTGCAGGACTTCTGAATGGAGACCATAGTGGGTAAGGAGATATTTAAAATTATTCCACAAGGGGAAATACAATCATTTCCTTTGCATGCCTGTGGGGGAAAAAGATAAATGGGACTTTGCAGATGTCCACACCTGTGCCTACCAGTTTGCAGTCTAAATGTGATGTGTTCTTCACAAGCATAATTCCTTGCTGACTTAGTCCATAGTGATTAATAGGAGCCTACAAGTTATAGCTTGCTGTCAGCATCTTTTATATCTGCAACTCTTACAAAAATATTTTGTTCTTATTTGTGCCAAATGAGGAATTCTTAGCGTGAGCTTGCAAATTCAGCAGGACTATGTGACAATTTTTCCCAAAGTAGACAAATTCATGCTGAAAATAGAGGGAAATTAGATATGTTCATCTTTCTGCCTGAATATTGTATATTCTAACTGAGTCCTTGTACATTAGGAAATTAGGATAACAAGGCAAGAAGCATAGCTAACATGTTACTTTTTACATTTCAATAGACAAGCACTGAAATATGCATGCATTCTTTGAAGTGGTATGGCTATTACAGTCTTCCCAACTTAGGGTCTTTCAGATGGAGGAGCAGAGATTCCAGAATTTCCAGTGGTAAAACTATATAAAGAATAGATTTTATCTAATAGTTGTATAAACTGAGGTTGAAATAAATTGAAAATCACTCTACATCAAGTGCTTCTTCCATTAACTTGCTCTTCCTGTTGGACAGAATTCATGTTTTCCTTTTTTGACTGGAAAATTCAGTTCTCAAGGTCTGATGTATGCAAGCCCTATTTAATTGTCTGTTAGATCAACTGTGGAACTTCATGTAAAAGAAACCAATAGATTCTTTTTTTCTTAGAGAAACAACCCCAAGTTGTATTTCTCCTTTCCTTACTGCTGGCTTTACAAGGTGACCTCACCCCATACATTTCATACAGAGATAATTTGACATAAATATTTTTCACTTCGCAAAATAAAATGCTATCGAGATGAATTCTAATTCCTGTTGGATTTTGTCACTTGCCAAAGGAATCACACTAGGCATAAACCATAAGAACTGAGCCTGTGCCTCAGCTTAAACCTTTTAAATTACTCCTTTCATTTTACCATATTAACCTCTTTTAAAATCAGCTAAGCAAAATTTGGCAGGTACCAACATTTTAAAATATTTTTGTTTTTGATGAGTAGTTCCTAGAGTTGCCTTCGGGAATTGTTCCAGTTTTCCTTAATATTTTATAATTCTTCTAATTTGGCTGTGCAGCTGTGTTCACTATATCTTTACTATTAACTCAAAACCAAACACACACATACAGAAGGTCACATATATAAACACACATATAGTGCGGCTTAGTTTTCTGACAAAAATGTTCCAACGCTAAAATAGCTCGCTCTTGTTTTGAATAAGCTATCTTTGTTTCTCTTTGTACAATTAAATAGCCTAAGGCTATCATTTGGTTGCTTTTCTAGTTTTCTGGTTTCAAGAATTTGAACTTTTATCATTAAATATACTTTTTGAATGGGAAATCAATTAACAATATTTTGGGTTTTTTTGTTGTCTGAAGTATTTTTGTTGTCTGTCCCTGGACTGACAGAGTTAATACTGTATGGTAACTCCCTGTTCATGAGAAAGCCAGGCCACGAAAGGATTCCTTCCTGTGTTCCTGGAAGGAGCATCAGGACCCAGAATTAACCTTCTCAACCCTCTCCACTCCAAACTCTGAAAAAAATAAAAGAGTGAATGATTATACAGTCTACCACAAAACAGGAATTATCTCCTCCCCTTGCCACATAGCCAACAGAATAAAAAGAAGGCCTCCAAGATTGGGGAAAGTAGGCAATGCAAGCTTCTTCACCTCCCTAGTGAATGCAATCAAATGTCATCAGAATTTCACAGTTAAAATGGAAGACACTATGTTTTTACTGCTAGTATTTGTATAAATTTGTATAGACTGTTAGCTGCTCAGGTTGCATGCCACAAAATGGGAGGCTATATACATAATCAATCAGTCAATCAAATAAATAAGCAAATCTGTAAGAGATGCACAGGTGATTCTAATATCAATAGTCCTTCCAGAATTATGGACATGCTACTCCAGAACAATCAAACCCCTTTCTCATTAGGGCAGTAGAAACAGCAGGAAAGGAACTGGATGAGTGCCTGTATTGATCAAAAAGGAAGCTCAAAGCTGTTAATTGAATGCAATTACTCTAGATACTTTTTGCAGCAACTCATCCCTCTCACAGAAGAGACTGAGACAGTAGCAACAACAATAGCAATAGCACTTAGACTTATATACTACTGCATAGTGCTTTATGGCCTTCTCTAAGCAGCTTAGAGAATCAGCATTACCCACAACAATCTGGGTCCTCATTTTACTGACCTTGGAAGGCTGAGTCAACCTTGACCTGATCAGGATTGAACTACTGACTGTAGATAGTTATCCTGCAATACTGCATTCTAACCACTGCACCACCACAGCTCAGTACCAAGTGGCAACTTATTCCAGCAACCAGAAAGGCTACAATTGATTCTTTTATACTTGTAGATGGGAATACCTATAGCTCAAAATTGAACTGTAGAGTCCTTAGTGCCCACTGAGCATGGTTGTTTGCTTGCAGATATTTCATAACCTAAGTAGGTAGCATCATCGGTGCAAGTGATGATTTGGTGGTTTGCTGCTGTTTATATATAGTAGGTTGCCTTGCCAGTTTTATGTGGATATAGCTTCTTCCTTGGGTTTCCTTGATTAGAAGAATTGTTTTCTGCCTGATGGTTATTTGGTATTGATCCTTGCTTATCTGAATATTGGCTGCTAGAGGGGATGTGTTCTAGTCTTTTTGTTTCCATCCTAGGTTTTTTTATTGTCTCTTTTGAATAGTATGAATTTCTTCTATTGGCTCTCAGGGGTCAGGTGAGCATATCAGGGTCAACCGTTCCCTATTCTAGGGACAAAGATGTGAGGAAGAAGTGAACTACTTCAAAGGAGATGCCAAATATGGAACAAAATGCTGGACTTACTCAACCAATTCTTAACAGAGAAATTAAAAAGAAGAGTGTGACAAGGGAAAAAGCCCCCTCCCCCTTCAAATCCTGTTAAGAAAAAAAAGGGACTATTTGTTTGTGAGGTAATACATAAATTTTAGCTCCATTTCAGTGAGAAATTCCAGAATCTTCCCCTTACTCTTGTAACATCGTTATACTTCAGGGTTGAAGAAGAGGAAAGAAAGACAAAACCTTAGGATAAAACTATGGAAGTGGAGAAGGAGACAAGTACAAATGACAGTAGAGCTCAAGCAGTGGTTTCTATAAGCACAGGAACAACTTTAGCCTACTTGTTAAATCAGTGGTCGGGGAACAGGGGTAAATTACCCCAAATGGGGTAAAACTGAAAATCCTGGGGGTAATGAGGACGGTCGCTGGCGCGACCGTTCTCATTACCCCCAGGCATTTTATTTCCGACATTCTGTTCGCCTTCGGTGAATGCTGCTGGGATCGGGAATCAAGGACACAAATGAGAGAAGGGGAGGGAGGAAGCAACGGAAGCCTGTCCTGCTCTCTGGCTCAGCAGCTGGTTTCCTCCCGCTCATTCCTCTCTCAGTCACTCTCTCGCTCCTCCACCAGCCCAGGAAGAAACTGCTTCAAAGAAGCCGGGTGTGTGTGTGAATGGGCGCTTCAGAGAAGCTGCGCTCCGAAACCACCAGAAACGAAGGCAGGCAGGCAGAACGGAGGATTGAACCGTGGGCGGCGGGGTGGGGGTGAACGGGCACTTTGGGAAGCTGCGCCGACAGGAAAAAGCCACCCTGCTGGCTTCTTTGAAGCAGTTTCTTCCTGGGCTGGTGAGGAGTGAGAGAGAGCGACTGAGAGAGGAACGAGGCAGACACCTGAGGGATGGGGCTGAGGGAGGGAGGGAGACACCTGAGGGATGGGGCTGAGGGAGGGAGGGAGACACCTGAGGGATGGGGCTGAGGAGGGAGACACCTGAGGGATGAGGCTGAGGGAGGGAGGAGACACCTGAGGGATGGGGCTGATGAAGGCAGGGCCGAGAGGCGAGGCTTCTCAGCCGTCCTGCAGGGACTATCTGTCGCTCAGGGTTGCAATGAGGAGGCATTGGCGTTCCCTGAACTTGGTGGTTTGCTGGCAGACGTTTTATTACCCGACTAGGTAACAACATCAGATGTTACCTAGTCAGATAATGAAATGTCTGCAAGCAAACCACCAAACTCGGACTCTTTCTCCCCCCGGTCCTTGAAAAAGTGTTTCTGAGTGAAACTGGTCCCTGGCACAAAAAGGTTGGGGACCACTGGTTTACATACAAATAGTGTATGATTTCCTTCCTTTCAAATCAAGGGGGTAACGTCGGCATTTATAAATTTTTGGGGGTAAAGGTAAAAAGTTCCCTGACCCCTGTGTTAAATGATCGGAAAGGACTCCATGGCTCTGGGGCTTATGAGTAAGGTTTAAGGGAACCATAAGAATATCAAGACAAAAATATCCTGGCACAGGTGTTCAGCTCAAACAATACCAATTCTGCTGGGCAAGGCAGCAAATAGGCACAACAATTATTAACAGAACAATGCCCAGCCCAACCTGTTATATTTAGTATTTTTCTTTGAGACAAGAATCCCATAGTTACAATTCTTTGATAACATATTATCAAAGATCAAGAAAGGAAGCACTAAACTTTGTTTTTTTAATTCCCAACTCTAAATTATATCTTCCAATAGAGTTAAGGTGTAAGTGAGATTTCCTAGGCATTGATGATGAGCAATTATTGGTTTTAACTCCAGTCTGGTGATGGTGAGAAATTTCCTTATGAATGTGTTCTTAACAGCCACATATTGGCAGGATTCTGAGTCTTCTTTAAGTAGATTTATTAAAAGGGGAAACTGTTTATGTTACAGGAAACATAGCACCTGGATTTGTTTATTTTAGTGTCCAACTTATTCCCATGTTGATTAGGGTGACCATCTTACTAACAAAATGTTGATGCACGGAGGGACTGACTATTCATTTTCATGATGAAGGAAGAATATGTAGGTGTTATGTGGTTGTAATATTTTGAAAACTGTTATTCTTCCAAGGCTCTGAGAAGGAATTACTTTAAAGAAAATCTAAATAAATTATAAAAAGTGTTTGAATTCATGTTCAATTCATCCTTGGATAGAGAACTTTCATCCAAAAACCACAACATGAGGGGTAGCAATTTGCAAGAGATTATGGCTAAAATATTGAGGGGGGGACACACGTACCCAGAAATGGATTACTAGTTCTCGTATTAATTCTTTCTTTGTCATGAAAATGAATAGTCAGCTCCCCTGGGCATCAATGGAAAATGGTACTCCTGTGGCCTTAACTTTAACCAAGGAGAGTAGGGGAACTGGAAGCATTATTGGTTTTTCCCACCATGGCAACTGTTTTAAGAATACCTCATAATGTGCTCTTGCAGTTCCATTGGCTGACAAATATTTGGGAATTCTGGCAAAAGGCATACATACAGATTGATATATAATAAGAACTGAAGTCTAAATATTAGCCCATCTGACATTTTCAGCAGAGTGTGCCAGGTCTGCTAAAAACATTTGGCTGTGCCAAAAGTTATATACTGAAGAATAAACTCTTTATTGTGGAGTCTTCTATACCAGTTGGCCTGAATAGCCAAAGAAACCTTTTTGGAGACATGGTGTTGAAATCCTTGTAAAGGAAAAGAACTATCATCAAAACAGATTAAAAAATATTAGAGACTCAATCTTTAACCATATAGGATAAATATATTAGATCCCATGTGAGAAAGGTCAGCAGTTCGGTGGTTTGAAGCTCTAGCGCTGCGTAATGGAGTGAGCTCCCGTTACTTGCCCCAGCTTCTGCCAACCTAACAGTTTGAAAATGTGTAAAAATGCAAGTAGAAAAATAGGGACCACTTTGGTGGGAAGGTAACAGTGTGCCTTCGGCGTTTAGTCATGCTGACCACATGACCACGGAGACGTCTTCGGACAACGCTGGCTCTTTGGCTTTGTAACAGAGATGAGCACCGTCCCCTAGAGCCAGAAACGACTAGCACATATGTGCAAGGGAAACCTTTACTTTTACCTTTGCTATATAGAATCTAATATAATTGTCCATAGTAACTATATATTAAATTTTCGTATCAGTCCAGCATTATTTTAGAGGGAATCTTTTTTATTTATGGCCAGTATTTAGAGAGAGTTTGAGAGCATAGTGCTAACCTTGAGAGCTGCTACCTTCTCTGATTATACTGTTTTTTCCATAACAAATATTTTTAAATTGCTGTATAAGCAAGAAGCATCTTTCTTGCTTTTGTCAACACCAGCCAAAGACTTAAGTGCTGATAGGGCAGAATTCCCAATTGCCTAAATAACATTTTTAAAAAAGAGATTCTTGTTCCCATGAGCTTTAAATTTCCTTAAATTAATATATGATGGAGCAGAACTTTCACATATACCTCTTTGCAATAGATTTTTAAAATAAAAGAAATCTTAGAAATGAAAAACAGATAGTTGCATGCCAAATCAAGGAAGGAAAAAAAAATCTGGTTTCAAGGTGATAGGAGATATGCGGTGTGTCATTTTCTAAGAAATCTGGAAATTCTATTTTAATAATAATCTTCCTAATACATCACCTTAGATAGGAGACATTTTATCCCTGCTCCATTGTGTGTGTAAAATACCTTCTGCTCCAAAAGATCATGCTTGCAGTCAAATGTTGGCTTTTAATTTGGATTATTTAAGCTATATTTCTATGCGAAGTTTTGGGAGCCTGCTGTGGGCCCATTCACAAAATGACTGTCATAGGAAATCTCCCTATTCATAAAAGTATGTTTCACAAAACGAAGGAGAAAAATTCGCTATTTGGGGTGCTCCTTATTATCCAAATGGTGTTTTAGTGAGGTCCAAAGAAATCGCTGCAAATAAATATGATACAAGAAGGTTATAGCATCTTAGTTTCTTATTTATTTGCTTTTTCAAGGTGGAAAAGAGAGGCTGATAGGCATCAAGGAAAAGGATTTCTCAGGAACCAACATTATCAAAAATTGGTAGCAAGAATTTTTTAATGTCTGTCTGTTAACATAGCAATAACACAAGCACATACTTCTCACTTCTTTATATTATTTTGTTTGGTAAGAAATTCTTGAAAACTCAAACGCTTCATAAAATATAGGCTAGCCTGATAAATAGATTGTCTTAATATGGATTGTATTTTTTATCTGATTCAAAAATCTTGATTTTTAAAAATACTCCACTCCCTACTATACAAGTATCAGTATATAAGTGAAGTTTCCCAGACATTTTGAAACTGTTTGCATTATATCTTCTAATAGTTCTTGGTATCTTGATGGAAGATTACTGCTGCTGATTACCTCAGTTTGTATCGTTTTCCCTCTAGCACTTCTTCCTAAAATTGGTGAGTAATTTTAAAGAGGATATTCCTGTTGTGTAATTTACCGTTGGCAGCCATCTCTTTTTCCCTAATAGCAGCTTGATTGAGAGATGTCAGAGAGGCTCTTAATACGAGCTGAAATAAATTAAGGAAAGATTGAGCAGCGTAGATTTGTTTGCAACTTAGTTTGCCTTCCAGACTTGCCTGGTTAACCTATTAGTTAGAATCCCCAGTATTTTGTCTGCTCTCCTAAAATAAAACACTTACAGAAAAACATTAAAGAGTTGCATTTACTTATTGTATGCCATTATTGGTAGAGCAGCCCTAATTCAGTGCTGCAAAGCTACATAGACGATCTGTGGCAGGCAAGTCAGAATGTTTTTAGATGGAGTTTTAAGCCGCAGACACCAAGCCCTATAATGAAAAACATACCTATAATGTGAAACTCTTTTAACCTTACATCAGGATCACTTTCCTTATAAATTGTCTCTTATTTTTACTGTTATTTTACAGGCTTTCTTGGCTGTACAAGTAGTTTATCATTTTTCTTGATGGTATACTTTGCTCTTGTGGTAAGTAAAAAAAAAAAGAGAGATCATAGCTTATGTTTTATTTTTCTTTTGATGGATTTCAGAATTCCTTTGAAACAGATGTCTGTCTTCAAAAAATTTGTCTTTAAAATTAAAGTGTTCCCTCTCCTGTCTTTTATGTGCAGTGTATGTGTTTCCTTGTGTGTGGGTAAGTTTTTTGGCTTAAAAAAAATCAGGACTATGAAAAAACACCATTGTTAATTTTTTTGGACTGTAAAATGCAGTACAGTGTATTTGTTTTTGCTGACAGGGCAATGAAAAATATTAGTCTGCGTAGGATGGAATTTTTCATCCTTACTTCCAACCACCATTTACTGCAACTCGTGCAGAAGAAAATGTCATCTTTTCCAAGTAAATTGAATTTACATGTTAGTTCAATAACACAAAGCACAAGAAGCAGCAAAACTCTTGAGTAATTTAACATCCATATTAATATATCAAGGTCTTATTCTTTCAGACTGAAGGTCTTATTCTTTCCCTATTCTGTCTCTGTGTCAAGTAGGTCATTCAGTGCTGATGTTTACATTCATTGCTCCTTTTGTGATCTATGGAAAACAATAAGGGTGTGCATTTGGTTTAGATTTGCTTCTACTGTGGTTTCTGCAACAGTAAAGAATATGTAGAAATGAATATATTTCAGGATACGTTTAGACATGAATTATCTTCAAAACCAACATCTGTATGTGTAGGGACCACAAATGTGTATTCAAGCAATTGATATAATGTTTAAAAATTCCAGCATATGCTGGCAACAACTGCATCATCTGTATCTTGGGGATGTTTATTTAATCAAGTTTACATACCACCCATCTCATGTAAGTGACTCAGGGCAGTTTACAAATAAAAACCATAATATAGTTCAAAACAATACTAAAATAGAATTAAAAAGATAGGAGTTGCAGAGGTTAAAAAATGCAAAAAGCAGAAGGAGTGTCCATAAGACACCAACCACCCTTATGGATTGCATGGGTGAATGTGTCTCACCTCAGCTCTGGGGGCAAGATATTTCATAGGGCATGGGCAACAGCAGAGAAGGCTCTTTTCCTAGGCCTGCTAGCCAAAATTATTTAGTGTTAGGGTCTTTGGAGATTTTGTGTGCCAGGTTGAGAGAAGTGGTGCATCATTGCCTCTTTCAGTGTGGTATCATTGTCTCCCTTTAAGTAAGAGTTCACTATCTTTTACATCCAAACCCTACATCTGGCAAGACTTAACCTCCTAGGTTTAGGGGTATAGTCTAGAGGTGTTGGTTCTCATTCCACACAAAATCCCATCCATGTCCTCAGAGTTCACAGTTTCAGAAAAATCTCAAGTGATCTCACAAGATATGACCACTATCATCTCATGAGATTTTGTCTATCAGGATTCTGAATAAATGCAAACAATTGTATTGGCAAAATGACTAGCAAAAAGGTCAGCTAGTAAGAGAAACCCGAACCCTGTTTGAGTATGTGTATTGAAGATAGGGAAGGAGGAGAAAAGAGAAACTTTATAATATGTTATAATATAAGGGATAGTTTTAATTAGATGAACGTTGAAATGTAAAAAAAAACAAAAACCACCATCTTCCTTTTTTTTGTCACTGTCCTCTTTTTCTTAGTCTATTTTAATGGCCCCACTACATGAACCCATTACATGCTGTCAGAGTTACAAATGCTTCCATAATCCAGAAAGTTTGCTGAATCTTGGGTGCAAATATACCTTCTATTCAATTGAAGAGGGAATCTAAGAGCTAAATCTAATATGCTAATGTGGTTTCTTGAAGAAAGTGAATAAAGACTAATAAATTGTCCTTCTGCTCCCTTTCCCTTCCACTATCATATACTGTATATGCAGGAATACCATTGCACAATGTTTCTTCTTGTTAGGTTGTCTCCATTATTCTGAGATATTGTACTTCTAAAGCAAGCAATTATCAAAGAAATGATTAGACCCCCCCTCCCCTCTTTTATTTGGAGTAGTTAACTCACGGGCTAGGTAAGATTACTTTACTACTTGGCTGTTAGTAAGAGGTTAACTCAACTATTTTCTTGTGAGTGAAAAGATTGGCTTTCAGTGGCTCATGTTAATGACTAGAGTAATAATTGAGTGTCATGCACACTTATGTTGTTTAATTTTCAAAGTCATATTGACATGTAAAGTAAACTAGGAGAGGACATCAAACAAGTACAAATAAAACAGAGCAGAGTGATAATAGTTCTTTATATATGTGTACATTTATATATTTCATTATGCCCCCATCACCCCTATTTTCTTTTAAATGGTTGATCTTTGACCTAAGATAGATTGATGGAAGAAGAAATTAAAGCAATGAAATAGTAATAGCAGCTATGCTTAAACATTATTATTCCCTCTCTGCCCTCCACCTGAGAAAGCATGCTTTGCTGAAGTTCGGTGCTTTCCCTGCAGAATAATAAGCAGTGCCCCTTGACTCTGTTGGCTTGTGTTGACTTGCAGGCAGACCTTACTTTTTTCCTGTGTTTTTAAGAAGATAAAAATCACATAAAGGCTGTCCTGCGAAAATGCCATCCAGAGTGCAAGACAGCCAGTCCATTAAGGAACTGAACCATAGGATAAAAATCAGACTTCAAAGCTGTCAAAACATCTCCCTAAGGGTAGCATCTTTCAAGATCTCCAAACGATTTTTGCCAAGTCTAGGAGATGATAATCTTTTGCAAGCTCAGCAACCTCCTGTGAGCTAAACTGCCATTCATTAATACCTGCTTGGGTTTACCTGCATCCAGTAGGTCTCAGTTCACTATCCTGTCTGTTGTAAAAGGATTTTAACCAGATAGTCTGGGAGGCAGATGACTGTGTACACTATATCTAAATGATGTTTTCAGATTATGCACCATGTTCATAGGTACTTTTCCTGTAACACACATTTTACCTGATTCTGGTTTGTTTGCTGAGGTCTATTCCCAAGTAAAAGTCCCAGTTGTTAATGCTTTGATGTGGGCTTGATAACACTAGAACTATATGTTATCTCCCTGATGACCAATCAGGGATTATTCAAAACAATTACTCTCTGCATTTAATAGGAAAAAAATCTCACTAATTGTTTTTGTCACAAGGGGTGATTTTTATCGCTCTTTGGTATTTTGCTCTTCTGGTCAGCTGTATTTTGATATGTTACTTTTGGGTTGCAACCAGTCCAGAATATTTGGAAATCTGATGGAGAATATAATAAAATAAAATATATAGTCAAAATATGCCCAACAAACAATTTTGAAGAACTTAAGAGTAAAGAATATTAAGACAAGCAACAAAAATATGTAAATGTATTCAGTGGTGGGATTCAGATTTTTTTACTACCGGTTCTGTGGGTGTGGCCTGGTGGGAATGGCAGGGAAAGGATTCTGTAAAATCTCCAGTCAGAGGTGGTATTTGCCAGTTCTCTGAACTACTCAAAATTTCCGCTACCGGTTCTCGAGAACCGGTCAGAACCTGCTGAATACCACCTCTGAATGTATTCTAAAGAAGTAAATAACCAGAGAGGTTGTTTGGCCATTGAATAACAGTGGCATTTAGAAAGTGGAGGAACATACCATGGACTGTATGAATTCTTCATCCTCATTTTCACTACTGTAGATGCAGGCCAGAAACTGTGTCTGAACTGCATTTTTCAGGAGAGGGATAGATAAACTAGGCAAGGTAACAAGAGATAAATGTAACTGACAAATTAGAAACAAATAAACCCTTGGCTCCAGGTGGTATCAATCAGGAGGCTGTTTAAAAATTAAAATGTGAAATTGCCAGGTTTTTTGACAGAAATAGTCAATTTATCTTTAAGAACAGCATTTGCTCCCAAAGGCAGGAAGAAAGCCAACAGGACTCCAATGTTTAAAAAGGCATTGAGGAGAAATAGAGAAAATCATAGTCAAGTTAGCTTATTCATTCCAGGTAAAATGGTAAAAAAAATTACCAAAGAAAAATAATTTATAGCTTCTTTTCAGCAACACATGTAATTCTAACATGGCTTCTGCAGGAATAAATCTCATCTTTGTAAGTACAGATAATCTAAATACGCCTTGGCACCTGAATAACCTTTCAAGGCCCTTTATTGTTACTCTGCCAAGTGGTTGTCTAGTGCATATTTCTTAACTGCTAATTCCTTTACTTCTGATAATCAATATTAAAAGATAGAATCTACTCATCACTTCAATATTTTCACTGTTCTAAAGCCAGTTGCTGTACCCGATCTCATTAGTTTGGTCTAAAAATATAATTGTAGTTCTTTTTTAAAAAAACTGTGCTCCTTGACTAATTGACTTAATAGAGCTTCCAGGTCATTTGCATTTTCAGCTATCAGAATCGGGTCATCTGCATTGCACAAGTCATTGATGTTTCTTCTTCCACTTTTAAAACCACACTCATCTTTTTCCAATCTAGCTTTCCCAATATACAGGCAGTCCTCAACTTATGACCACAACTGAGCCCAAAATTTCTGTTGTTAAGTGAGACATTTGTTAAGTGAATTTTACCCTATTTCACAACTTTTCTTGCCACAGTTGTGAAGTGAATCAGTGCACTTGATAAGTTAGTAACATAGTTGTTAAGTGAATCTGGCTTCCCAGTTGATTTTGCTTGTTAGAAGATCACAATTGGTTGGCAATTGGTTACAGCAACTGAACAGCAATACGAACCAATTGCCAAGCATCTGAATTTTGATCACATGTCCCTGGGGATGTTGCAAAAGCTGTAACTGTGAAAAAAGGTCATAAGTCACTTTATTCAGTGCTGTTGTAACTTTGAATGGTTGCTAAATGAACTGTTGTAAGTTGAGGACAAACTGTACCAAATTCTTTTGTTTAGTCTTTGTCTTTCTCAATTATCCAACATGCATCAGCAATAATGTCTCTTCTTCCTTGACCTTTTTTCTAAAGCCAGCTTGAATAAGTAGTATCTCCCTTTCTCTTAAGGGCTCTGATCTGTGTTGGATGATCCTAAGCAGTGGTGGGATTCAATTTTTTTTTGCTACCAGTTCTGTGGGCGTGGCTTGGTGGGCATGGCAGGGGAAGGATACTTGTAAAATCTCCAGTCAGAGGTGGTATTTGCCCATTCTCTGAACTATTCAAAATTTCTGCTACCGGTTCTCCAGAACTGCTCAGAACCTGCTGAATACCACCTCTGATCCTTTATTTTGCTAGCATGGATAAGGATACCGTGAAGTGTTTCCATACAGTGTTGTTTTCTCTTTCTGGTTTTGATATGTGAACCGATGTCTTCTAATCTCTTGTTCATTTTGTCATTCTTCAGATCTGCTGGCATAGTTTAATCCATTAAATTAATTCTATTAATTCCTGTAGTTTTCTGGTTTGGTAAAGACCAAGTCATAGAATAATAGGGTTGGAAGGAACCTTAGAGGTCTTCTAATCTGACCCCAGGCAGGAGGCCAAGGGCAGCAGCACTTCCGTAGGGAGTTCAGAGAGGGTGGGGGGACTCCCACGTTCCTTGGCCCCAAGGATGGGAAGGGCTGTGCCAAGGTCTGCCTGGCAATGGCTGCCCTCCTCCTGCAGGTCATAACTCCGAGGACCTCATGTGGGGTGGACAGGGAGGGCCTGGAGGGTCCCAGGACTGTGAACAAAATGGTGAAAAGGCCTGGGGCAGGGAAAGGCTGCGCCTCCAAGGGCCTTGGCCCAACTGGAGCACTAGGCCAAAACCCCGGGGCTCTTGTGTTTACTCAGCTCGAATGAGGGCCACTCTGGCCGCCTCCATGGCTGGCTTCCCATTATGAGAAAGTACTAACTTTCTCTTTTAGTACTAGAGGTGAACTCTACTGTTAGCATTGCTCTTTGTAAGGAAAAGGTTACATATGAAGCTGAAAATGTTTGGGTTTGCGTATTGTTCAGTTTAAGCATATTATTTAGCACCACATGTGTTAATTTAAATAAATGCTAAAGGAAAATTTTCAGAGGTCTATTAAATCCAATTACAATTCTCTGACCTATTTTTTTTGTCTTGAAAAGATAATGTATGGTGATACCTTCTGTATTTTAGTTTACATATCATTTACTTGCTATCTCAAGTCTCTTTAATATGTTCCAGGAATCCAAAATCTGACCTGGGCATATGGAAGCAATATTTTTATAGTACTATAATTTTCTCCTTTTGGTTTTTTGGGAAAGCGTCCGCTCAGGTTATTGCCTGTGAGGACAAATGTTAATATTGGCTACAGATATGGGCTTGGACCCAAGAATTGAAATTCTGCCTCAGCTAGAGACTCCCTGGGTGATCTTGATCTGTTTTCCTTCTTTTTTATCATTATTAATAGCTTGCCTCGTAGGGATATTATGAGAATGAGTGATCTGAGGAAAGAGAACTATTCTCTGAAACTGCTCTAAAATGGTGATCTAAGAATAATGAATGGAGTATGGAATTTTATCCTATAATGGAACATTTTTTTCAGTTTTCCAGTATTCAGTTCTCTCTCTCTCTTTCCCTGCCCCCCAATTCCCTTCCTCACTGCCTTCCAGCATTGGATAAGCAACTGTTAGAGATTCTTTGACATTACAGGAATTGTATTAAGTTTTCTTGGTATGCTTCCTTTGCAATTCTTAACAAATTTATTATGCTCTAAAAGTACAAGTTGTTATTATCATTTATTAAATTTATATGCTTCCCATCTCCCCAATAAGGTGACTCTGACTTGACAAATGACTGATCTCTTTCAAATCAGTTAATATGATTACTCTAAAATAATAAAATGTAGTGTTGTTATATTCATTTCTCAGTGTTTATTGTGATCTTTGATTTGCTTTGTTGTTCAATAATTGCAGTTAGTTAGAATCTAGTTCTTAAACATCTGATGGATAGTAAATAGAATTTTGGATTTATAGCATTTCAGAAAGTCAAGGTTCGCTTGACAAATTATTCTGTGAAAAAAATGTCTTTACCTATAGAAATGCAGCATGTTTCCTTCATGACATGTTTGGCTTTTGTGCTTAGGAGTTGTTTATATAGAATAACACATACAAGTAATCATTGCTAGTCATGGTACAGCCCAGGACTATGTTCTTACTATGGAAACTATACTGGGTTTGAGTAGGCTTTTGATCAGAAAGAGCTATTATTATAACAGAATAACAGAGTTGGAAGAGACTTGGGAGGTCTTCTAATCCAACCCCTGCTCAGGCAGGAAACCCTATACCATTTCAGACAAATGGTGGTCCAGTTTCTTCTTAGAAATTTCCAATGTTGGAGCATTCACAACTTCTGGAGGCAAATTGTTCCACTCATTAATTGTTCTGTCAAGAAATTTCTCCTTAGTTCTAAGTTGCTCCTCTCCTTGATTAGTTTCCACCCATTGCTTCTTGTCCTGCCCTCAGGTGCTTTGGAGAATAAGTTGATCCCCTCTTTTTGTGGCAGCCCCTTAGAAATTGGAACATCTTGGTGGCGCAGTGGTTAAAGTGCAGTACTACAAACTACTACTGCTGACAGCCAGCTGCCTGCAATTTGGCAGTTCAAATCTCACCAGGCTCAAGGTTGACTCAGCCTTCCATCCTTCCGAGGTGGGTAAAATGAGGACCCAGATTGTTGGACAATATGCTGACTCTGTAAACAGCTTAGAGAGCACTGTAAAGTGGTATATAAGTCTAAGTGCTATTGCTACCATGTCATTCCTAGTCTTTTTTTCCATTAAACTAGACATACCCAATTCCAGTAATCATTATGTAATTTTTAGTTCATGCTGTTGTCAGTGATAGGAATGACTACATTTGTAATATACAAATAAAATGTATTGACTCTTATATATACATAAACATAAGTTCAGCCAACTGCAAGATTGTTAAAAGTGAAAGGAACTCTTCCCAAGAATTATCTAGTCTCTTCTTCACCAGAGTGCCTTAAGAGAGTTAATAGTGCTCATAATTAGGTGGGCAGTAAGAGGAAATTCACAGACATGCAGATTTAACTATATTCACTTATCTGGATAAAAACCATTTGCTACTGTGCAGAACACTATTGGATTGACGCTGATTATTGTAGGCAATATTGACTATTCCCCACTATTTGGTATTTCTAAAGAAAAGGTAGAAACATCCTGTAGGTTGGTCTTGCACATATTGTGAATTCTCCAACACTGGAAGTTTTTAAGAAGAGATTGGACCATTTGTTTGAAAATTTTTCTTTGAAGACATTTCGCTTCTCATCTAAGAAGCTTCTTCAGTTGTGACTGGATGGTGGGGAATGGAAGGATATATACTCCTTGCAGACTTGTCTGAACAAGACAAAGTAAACAAAATCAGACCCGATTTGTAGAAAGATAGAAAAATTATCTCAGATATGGAAGAACCATACTCCCAAACTGGAAATTATATCTCCATGTAGTCATCAGAAGTTGACCTTAATATGAGACTTTATATGTACATAACCATAGGATTTCCTTATTTGACTTCTCTGCTCAATCTGAGGAGCAAAGAGGAATTGAATGCAAGCAAAGGTGAGCACCTTGGATCCTTTATGACCTTCTCAATCAGTTTTTTAGCATGAGGACTTTGTTTATGTATTATTTCCCATCATTTTTACTTACTCTATCAAATAACAAGGGCTCCATCCAGTGCCAAAGGAAATTCTGTATGAGTAAACCATTATTTTTCAAAATAACAGACTTATTTACAATGGTTGTCTCCAGATATGTTGATCTGCTATTCTTATCATTCCTCATTAGGATATCTAATAACTATGCTGATTAGATGATAAGCATTAGTTTTTGATTGGATGCAGTATGGTCACCTCTAACTGAACTCTTACTTTTTCACCTCTTTTTATAGATAATAGTTAAAAAATGGTCAATTCCTTGTCCTCTGCCACTAAACTTTGCTACAGGATATTCCCAGGTATATAAAGTACTTTAAATCTGAAATTTATTGTTCTTGTATTTTCTACAAGCCTGTTATTTCAGGAATATGAAGTGTTATACAGTAAAAATGATGAGGACCCAGATTGTTGGGGGCAATATGCTGACTCTGTAAACCGCGTAGAGAGGGCTGTAAAGCACTATAAAGCGGTATATAAGTCCAAATGCTATTGCTATTGCTTGAACAATAATTTATAGTACTTTGAAATATGAAACAGATGGTTTGCTGAACTAGAGATACAGTATATATTACTGTATCACTGGAAGTGCACGATCCAAGAGTATAGGTTTTAAATGCAACATACCTATGTCTTTTCCTCATTAATTTATACAGATGCATTGGACTATAAAGAAACAGAGATTCTGGAAAAGAACTATTCATCTAGAAAAATTTATAACTAAATAAGTTTCCCCCCCCATATCTTAAACCATTTCTGTTTTGTTGGTAGTTGCAGTGGGCTACTACATGGTTTTGAAAGTAATTGAGGATTACTTTAAAGCGATTAGTATAAATATGGCCTTCATTAAATCGTCTTTGTAAGTTCATTGGTAGGAATTTGAAATAGTTTTAAAATTATGTAATTTGAACCTAACTGATGTGCTTTTTGGATTTTGTTTTACACAGATTTCAAACTCTACTGGAGACTGTAATGCACAACTTTTTAATTTCTCCAAAGAGGTAATCTAAAATATTCTTTTGACCATTTAAAAGAGTTTACAAAAATGTATTGAAGCATTAGAATTATTGATAGAAGAAAATATTTGTAGCTCAGGCTTGAACTGTGGGGTTCATTAGAATTATGAGATTAGAATTAGCCAGAGATTCTCAGTATGACTGTTTTTGTGTGTAGTACTTTCTAAGGATGATAAATTAAATTGGGAATCTGTCCTAAATCTGAAGTTTCCAGTGGAGAACCTCTTTAATGTCAGCTAGTGCTCCCTTTCCCCTGATAAAATATTTTAGTTTATTTTTTAAAAGGATGCTTTGCAAGCTATAAAGACTTCACCACGGTTATTATTTCTAGTAATGTCTTGAGCCCCAGATGAATTCTGCAAGTTTTCTTAGAAAATAAAAATGGTGGGAAACTGCAGCCCAGTATTTTAGTTGAAACTGCATTCACCTGTCCAGAAAAAAAAAGAAAAGCAGAGATAATAGGGCACACAGGGCAACAGACTGCCCCACAACATTTTGGTAAATGGGTGCTTTGTAAGTCATAACATTTGTCATCCAGCCATGTTATGAATATATATGGTGTGTATGTGTGTAGAAGAAAGAGAGAGGGAGAGAGAGAGAAAGGGAGAGGGAGGAAGAGAAAGAGAGAGGAGAGAGAGAAAGAGAGAGGGAGAGAGAGAGAAAGAGAAAGAAAGGCAACACATATTTCTGTCTTCCATAAACATATTCAAGGCAGTCAAAACCCCACAGTAAAACATAGTGGAATCGGTGCAACTTCATTGTTGACTTTTTTTGAGAGAGAGAGTTTAAAAATAAGTTTCAAACTTTTACAGACTTTATTTCAACATTGTATTTTTATTTTTGTTAGACTGCATATGCCATTCCAACTATGGCTTTCTCATTTCTCTGCCATACATCGGTACTGCCAATTTATTGTGAGCTCCAAAGGTAACATTTCATTTGTAAGTGCAAACCATTTAAAAAACAGGTGTAGAAGTATTGAAATTTGGAAAAGATGCATTTGCTTTTTAATCTAGTGTGGATAATATTGAATGAGGCTATTTAGGCTCTTAAGTGCAACTCCTGGTCTGCAGGATTCCATATTAATCATCCCAGATAGGTGACAGTTTAACCTCAATTTGATCACTTCCTATTTATTTATTTAAATTTAGCCTGACTTCAAACAATTCTGGGCAGCTAACATATTAATATTCACAAACAATAGAAAGAAAATGAATGTCTGGAATAACATATTGCCCTCCCCCCCTCAAAATGGAACAGTACAACAAAATAACACATTTCCCCAAACTGATATTGGTTTAGCTGATCCCCTGCTTGGGAGCAAAGCCAGGTTTTCAAGTACTTATGGAGCACCCCTTGGAAAGGAGCTACACAAAGATACACGAAGGGGAGCCCCCTAGCTCCATGGGAGGGGAGCCCCCTAGCTCAATGGGATTTTAAAAAATGAGAAAACGTAATTGCTTACTTTGATGTACTGAAGCATCTTCTATATCATGAAAGGGAGGACCTTCCAGTTAAAGATCCACTAGTGTTGTATCCATTTTGCTAAAACATCCTTTTTGGGGGGCCACTTGCTTGGAGACTCAAGGTCCTGAAGCACCTTGAATTAGCAGCATATAAGTCAGTAGTGAAATGCTACCAGTTTGGCCCGGTTCAGCCAACAGCTTCGACGATCAGCTGAGAGGAAAAGGAGAAAAATGCAGGATTGGCCCTCTTACCTGCCCCTATGCTTTTCTGTTCTTTATTCTCTCAGCTGATTGGCGCGGCAGAGCCTCAGCTAGTGTTTGGAAAGCTGCGCGCGCACACGTGAAGTGCGCGATCACTGAACTGGTAGGGAAACTGGTAGAATCCCATCACTGATATAAGTGTTCAGGTATTTTACAATTGGATAATATCGAGTATGGACAAGTAAAATGTGATGAATAAAGAATACATGCAAAGAGTGAGAAAAGTGCTAAAGACAAATTTGAATTCTGGAAATACCTGTTGTGGCCTGCCAGCGGCCAGTGGAGCTGATGGCAGATTTGGACAGTGAGGAGCTTGTGAGGAGGAACATGGGCCAGTCCTGGAATCTGGGGAAGGCTCTGATGAGTGCTCTGCATCAGAGCAAAGATGGGGTCAGGGCCGTCTGATAGTTATTAGCTGCCTTCAGAGTCGGAGATCAGTGGGGCAGAAGAACAGCTGGAGCCTGTTCCTAATATGCACATGCACAGAGCTGTCAGGAGAAAGGAACAGTTAAGGAACAAGGGTCGACTTGGGAGTAAAGGCACAGGTGGACGGTGAATTCCCCCCTCCTATAGAGAATAAAGAGGAGCGAAAGGGGAATGGTGTTTGCAGGAGACAATTAGTTCATTTAATTAGAGTGAAGATTTGTTCCTGACTACTTGCCAAGTATTTTCTGCTACAGTGTTTGCGCTTGGAAGCTATCGACCTGGCAATTCTCCAAGCCTGATAAGGTCTGTGATTGTAAATAACTCTTGAAAGACTGTTTGCCGAGACATTGCTGGATGTGAATGAGAGGAATTCACATTAGCCTAAATAAAAGGGGTTTTGTCAGGACAAGGACTCTGCTTGTGATTTTGTGAAGCCTAGGTCAGAACAATACCATCGAAGTCATCAATACCTGGGCCATACCTATGATACACTGCAGGAATTATTAACTGGCACAAGCCAAACTGGACAGTTTGGGCAAAAAAACCAAGAAAGCTTATGAGTATTCACTATACAATACTTCCCCATTGACATTGATAAATTATACCTGCCCTGCAGAAATGGATGCAGAGATTTATTTCAAGTCAGATAAATTGTTGAACAAGTAAAGCATGCATTGGCTGATTACATAAAAGACAACCAAGTACAAGCATTGATGCAAGTTAGAAATTGGAACTTACTAAATGTGCAGGAAACAAAACATGAATATTGAAATACTGTAGCAAAAACAAGAACAGAATCCGGGCAAGGAAAAGCATTATATAATCAATTTCTACACCACCCCCCCCCCCAAAAAAAATCAAGGGGCAGGTAGAAAAACATTTTTTTCTTTGATGACTGAAAAAATGTCTATTTCAGGATACATGGTTTAAGCATAATTCTGTTCATATATATGCATGCAAAGAATATAAATGTATGATTGATTTGATCATTTATAATGAAAGATCATAATACTGTCTATTGAGACCCTAGAATTATGCCTTCTCTGTGGCAGTGCCTGCCTTCTGGAATGAAGTTTCTCCAAGATCTGGCCTCACCCTGCTGGTGTTTTGAAAGGCCTTGAAGACTTGATACTTCAAAGATTCAGGCCTTTGGCAAATATAATTGAAGCCCCCATTTCTTTTTTATTACTATTTTATTATTAATAATTATTAATAATATTAATATTATTATTTAATATATTATTATTGTTATCCCTGCCATCTTTGCTCTAAAAAAGAGCAAAAAAAAGTCTTCTGTTGTTGTCTTGTTTTAAATGTCTTTAACAATTTATCAGCTGCCTGGAGTTGTTGGGAGTCAGACAGTATATAAATTATGAAATTTATATTTATTAAATTATAATTAGTAGTAAATAAATAGGAAATAGTGAGCAACATTATTCAAAATAGATGGTGGTTTTTCAGCAGACCATTGAGAAAAATATGAATATGAGAAAGAAATTACACTGAATGATTTGGTGCTTTCGAAGAAGCCTACAAATGGTCTTCAATTCTGGAGTATTTTGTTTGAATATGGAATTGACACTATTGTAAGGGCAAGCTGAATGCGTAAAAATGGAATATGTTTATATATATGTTTGTATGAAGTTTGGAAGCTATCTAATTGCAAAATTACTTGGGCAGCTTACACTAAACATTTAGGGCGGGGGTGTCGAACTCACAGCCCGCGGGCCGGATGTGTCACGTGCTGGCCACGCCCCCGCCCAGTTTAGCAAAGGGGGAAAAAGGTCCTGGTACATCACATAACACCACTATGATGACGCACGTTTGACACCTCTGATTTAGGGAATGGTTCATTAAGTAGAAAACAAGACAGATCTATGATACTCCTTGGCTGTTTAGTGTGTTTATGGCTAATTGTGTAAGGACTGCTTATGTAAGGGTGCTATCTAGTTGGTTTGTTCTGATTGAGAACCAGTAGTTAAACTGACAACCCAAAACAATGCTAGGTATTTCCCTTCAGGAAATGGAGGGAATGGAGTCCCAGCTTGACTCCCTCAATGACACCTATGGAGTTAACCTTAGCACTAGTTTAACTTAATCAACAGTAGAGACTCTATCCCCTGTTCCTGCTGGATTATGAACTATTGTCCGTATGGAATAGTCCTACCCCAGAGTTGACAGAAGGGATTGACTAGCTCTATGCACGGGTGCGTAAACACACACACACACACACACACACACACACACTCCTCACATTCATACAACTTGGGCCAGCTTCTTCATTGATTCTGGTCCTTGCATTATTTGTCCAAAGTGCTTTATTTAATATTTAATTTCATTATTGCAGCCAGTGAGCAGTATGTTTTACTTCATCTAGAAGGAAAGTATATGTTCTATCAGTCTAAGTTATTTTCAGCAATTTTCTACAGAACCATAATTGAAAGGTGGCGATTTTCTTTGTTTATCCTTTTGGATGATTTATCTTTCATAGCTGTAAGTTATAAGAAAACCATAGCTTTCTCAGTACGTACCGTTGTGATATTTCTGTATTTTAATATTTTATCTAAATTTGCCTAAGTTGCATGCACCTTTTTATTTCATGGCAACAGTCACGATCCCTTGTGAACTTTAGGGCTAAGGAATATAAAGTCTGTCATGTGAAGATGTGAAGAAGAAATTAGTTGAATTATTAAAAATTGAAATCTTCTGAAAGTTCCAAAAAGCTGTTCTCTAAGTCTCTGTAATATTCCATCCAAGAATTTGTTTCTTGGGGTGGGATGTAAGGTGTGTGTGTGTGTGTTGAAGGACGCTGTTATCCATTGGTTAACAGATTAAACATTCATCTGTAGAGATTCGTGTTTCTATGAATTCCTTTCATAATGCCACTTTTTTCTCTTTTCGTAGTCCATCCAAAAGCAGGATGCAAAAGGTTGCCAACACAGGAATTGCTCTCAGCTTCCTAGTTTATTTTCTGTCAGCGCTGTTTGGATACCTTACTTTTTATGGTATGTTATCAAATATTAATTTCTGTTTATTAATAGGGAGATAAAGCAGAAACCCACAATATAGGGACCAGAGGTGATATTCAGCAGGTTCTTGAGAAAAGGGGGTTCCCCCCTATCTTCGGCTGCCTCTGCGGGGCAGCCTTAGCCTCCAGACCCGTCGGGATCGGAGGCACCAAGACGGCTAGCGCAAGATGGTATTGTAGCAGGTTCTGACCAGTTCTGGAGAACCCGTAGCGGAAATTTTTAGTTTGGAGAACCGGAAAACACCACCTCCTACTGGCCCCGCCTGCTTCTATTCTCTGCCTCCCACATCCCATCTGATCAGCTGGGTCTTCTTTTGTTGCCCTGCACAGGAGAATGGAGCTGGAAAACAGGTTAGTGGGGTGGGGAGGGAAAGGAGATTTTACAGTATCCTTCCCCTACCACACTCACCAAGCCATGCCCACCAAACCATACCATGCCTACCAAGCCATGCCCACAGAACCAGTAGTAAAAAAAAAAATTGAATCACACCACTGATGGGGATCCAATATACCATAGTGGGCAGCTTGTAGGCACTTAGATTGCCATCTAATGGTGCCTTCTTTGCCCTGCTGGCATTGCAGTTTCAGTGAGGAATGCAAAGATGGGTCCTCTTAATTGATTTCCCAACATGATTGGGTTCCCGGCAGTTATCAATTAACTGTTGGATAGCCTTCTTAGGGCTGTAATAACATTGGGGTAGAAGGTTCAACTTCTTCCCTAGCTTTCTGTCCAACATTGACTGCAATCCTTAGAGTCGAAAAAAGTTGTCCCTTTTGCTTCTTATATCACATAGTTTACTAGAGGCAAGGTCTTTACGTAGAACAATTACTTATGCAAATTCACCTCAAGAGAAACAGGTCCCCCCAGAGTACTAGAGGCAAGGTCTTTACGTAGAACAATTACTTATGCAAATTCACCTCAAGAGAAACAGGTCCCCCCAGAGAACTTCTCTCAGTATATAATGCAAGCTTAAATACCAATGTAAATATATTATCTGTGCCCTAAAGTGGGTTTTCCAAGTAACATTTGTCAAGCAACAAGCACAACAGTAATGACCATCTGAAAAAAAAAACACCTAATGTATGTTGTAGCTCCACGCTTTTCAAATGTACAAACAGAAACAATTTCTAGACATACAGTCTCTAAGCTATAAGTTCAATCACCAGCATATGCTTCCTTTGACTACAGAACTATTTTTGTTTCTCTGCATAAGCGTACCAAGATAATATAGAATATTTAGATAGTTTGGGTTCATGTGGCAAGGGAGGGTGGAAAATTGAAATACTATAATTGTAGACGTTGTAACAATGAAACCATTGTTCATCTTGAGAAAGTATAATTGATTTTGAAGGGATGAGCTTGGCTAGTGGCTGATAGCAGCCTCAAGCATTCCTGAAAATTGATCTACAATATTATATATTGATCTACAACATTCACACATAAGTGTTTATGTTTTTATGATGTTTATATATACTACCTTTTTCATCACATATATTAAATTAAGCCAGTTTTCACAAAAATGAAACAATCAAACACACTTAATTAACTTAGTGCTGCTTATATAAAACATTCCAAAATCCATACAAGGAATATCTTTATTAAGCCAACTGAAATTTTCTAGAATAGTAATAAACCTTTGAGTTTCCATGAACTCTTGATTAAAAGTTGATTAAAAGCCAGGAAAAAAAATTGACAGGGTGGTTAGGGGAAGAATGTGGCAGATATGAGACTGATATTTGAGCCATGTCTGTTTCAGTTTATATTCTTAAATTCTTGAACCTCGCCCCCTTCTTTTTTAAAAATTTTTTTGAACCGTCTTACATGATGAAGAGATCATGGAAACACAAAAGCCTGCAAGTATTTGTGATAGCTAAGCCTAAGAAAGACCAGATAAATCTGTGGATTTTGGTTAGTTTCTCATGGCTATCATTGCTTTTAAATAAAACAACTATTCAAGCTGAAGTCATTCAAATCGTGTTTTTTTTAGTCAAAAATAATCATGCATAAATTTAGTCTTCCGATGTTTCTTTAAATCATCTTCTAGAACAGAGAAGAATATTGCAGTAATAGACTGAGCCCCTATTTATTTACAATGTGAGAATTAGGTGTTGCTACTTAATATACTTTAAATAATTTCAGACCATGTGGATTCAGAATTGCTCCAAGGATACAGCAAGTACTTCCCCCGTGATACACTCATCATGACAGTAAAACTGGGAATCTTATTTGCTGTGCTGTTGACAGTGCCTCTAATTCACTTTCCTGTACGTATTGCAAAATATTTGATTTGCTTGTCTAGCCGAAGTTATTCTTAATTATTTGCAGGCCCTATAAGCAGTTTGGCTGCCTTACTCATACTTCAAATAGATCATAATGTTCATGTCTTTTTTATGAACATTAACAGCAACAGAGGAATGAGACCTAAACCAGTATAACTAATTTGTTTTGTGCTTGTTTGAAAAAGAAATAGTTTTAAATTTGAGCTGACTTATAGCATTGCAATTTGCAGAATATGATATTCTTAAAATAGTTTTGGTATGCACATCTGTGTGTGTTTTCTTTTCGTTTGGCTTTTAAGTTAGCATGCAGTGTAATAAGTAAATGAAAGCCAGCAAAAAGAAGTTTTAATGATATTCTGCAAGCTTATTTTTAACAGGGGTTAATACAAAACCACAAAACTGCTGCTGGTCTTGGCCTTTTCCAAATTCTCATCTTGAAGTTTTTGCTGTTTGGGAACTAAGCAAAATAATAATCCAGTAAAACATTTTTTATGGTCACTCAGTAGGCAGAAATAGTATTGAGAACATTTCCCTATGGCTAGTTTCCCATTTATGCATTCTGTTTTGGAGGATGAGGGTTATAGAGAGAGAAAACCTAACACATAAGAATCTTTCTATTCATACATAGTTGGATTTCTTCCAATGTGTTGATCCCTGCTGTCAGTCAGTAAGTTTAGTTAGCAATGCAAATGGAGTTACAATCATAGTAAATATATGTGGAGATTTTCAGTCATCCAGGTCATAGTTGTCCCAAAGGTGCTTTTTCAAAAGGCAACTGGACTTCCTTGGTTTTTTTCTTGAAGACATTTCATTTCTCATCCAAGAAGCTTCTTCAGTTCTGAATTAAGACTATTAAAATAGTTGCGAACTTCTTCGATGAGAAGCGAAATGTCTTTAAGAAAAATAAATCCAATTGCCTTTTTAAAAAGCACCTTTGGGTCTCAGTAAATAAATGTTATTTGTGCTATTGATTTTTTAATTATTGTATTGACATGCTTTTTAAATCTTTTGAATTCTACAGGCAAGAAAAGCTGTAATGATGATATTTTTTTCACATCTTCCTTTCTCCCTAATCCACCACATTTTCATCACTTTAGTACTAAATGCAATTGTTGTTTTGCTCGCAATGTATGTGCCTGACATCAGACAACTTTTTGGAGTAGTTGGTAAGTTTATCTGATCTTCTTCCTATTCCTGCATTTTGAAATCCATTCATTGAGAGCTTACAAAGACTTATTGTCCTATCTTTTTCCAGGGTCTACCACTTCAACATGCTTGCTCTTTGTATACCCTGGACTATTTTATCTTAAGATCAGTACAGAGGACTTTATATCATGGCAAAAACTTGGGGTAATGTATTTTTTTTCTTTTTTTAAAAAAAACTTGTTCAGATTATCAGTGTTTTAAGTTGCATGTACTAATTTATGAATTAATTTCTGATTGGTTGAATATCTTAAAAATATGCCATATGCTGCCCTGGAACTACATTAATGGCAATAGTGTTAATGGTATATAGCAAGGGTTGATGTACGACAGAATAATAACGTGCACTTCTACATCTAATACTGTCTATTCTAATTTACAACAATCCATGGCCTGTAAACAAAATATTTTCTATTGCTCTTTCTGAAATCCCTTTCACCTAAGGACTGACATTTGGAGTTTGCTTTCTGCTAAATGCGCTAAAATACTTATAAGAAATGTGCAAAGGGACATAATCTTGTTGTGTGAAAGATATCTGCATTTGTCTGGACTCTCTTCCTACACATTCAGTAATCTGTAATTCATTTTCTTCCTTTCCCAGCACAAATACAGTCAAATTTATATCTTAAAATGTCGCCATCTAGAAAATGCAGACCATGAAGTTCAAAAATGATCTGCCATAATTCTGCAATAAATAATTTCATCATTCCTCATCCAGACAATGTCATTGGAGACCCCTAATAAATCTATTCATTTGGTTTGAAGTCAATACTATCAGGCACAAAAGTACGCTGCCCTCCCCACCCCAGTAGTGGAGTTTTCCTTATATGAAGCACTTAGGGAGAAATGTATCAATATTTGGCTGCTGTTCTGTCTGGGTAACTATGAATTTTTGGCAGATGCTTTTCTGCATGTCTGGATTACTTCAAATTTTGAAATGCTAATGAAACTTCAGCATGTTTCAGATTTGGAATGAGGGGTTTTTTTGGAGGAGGAGGTTTGCTTTGATTTGGACATCTCTTGCATCTGCATGAATCAGTCCACTTTGGTTTGGCATTTGGCCAGTTGTTTTGCACAGCTCTTATTGCTATAGCCATAGTCAGTTGACAAGGCCAGTTCTGCTAAAATCATTTCCTAAGCTACAAATCTAACTTGTTTATTGCAGGGTGTTGTCCTTTTCTCAACGATACCCACGTATCCATCTGAAAATGTATTGATATGATGTGTTTTAAATGCAACTCTACCAGTAGCTAAAAAGTAAAATGATGCCACTACAATAATTGCTTTAATTAACAAAAGATTAATTGATTTCTGCTTTTAAGATTCTTCTGTTTGTCTCACTTTTATTCACAGGCATGTGCCCTGCTAATTTTTGGCCTCCTTGTTGGTCTTCTCAGTTTATCAATAATCATGTACAGTTGGGTCCACCATTGAAAGTATTCCTGCCTGCTAAAATCTAGATTTGTACATAAGAAGAGCTGGTAAAATGAATCATTTCCACAGTGTTTTAAATAAAATTATTCTGCCAAGTGCTGAAGAGAGTTGAGCTATGGTGTTCTACAGAAGTTTGTGTTATTTTGCATACTAACAACTACTTGGAATAGCTGGAGGAATTAATTTAGAAGTCTAGAATGAAATGCTCTCATTATTTGATCATATTCTGCTCTACTGCATCTTACCATCTAGTCCCTAAAAAAAAAACCCTTACTGTTGTCTAATCTTGATAATCGCCTGGATGAGGATTATAAAGCTGAAATTCAATCTAGACAAGCTGGACGTAATGTTGGTAAGGAAAAAAATTTAAGGTGATCAAAGTGAAGCTAGTTCTGAATGGGGTTGTTTTCCTTTAGAGTCAGCATATTTGCACTGGCATTTGGCCACTCTCTGTTACTGAATTTGCAGATGGCAGTAGTGAAAGGAAACATGTTTGCCCAATGGCAGCCATTTTGCCAGCTGCAATCCTTCCTGAGCCAGTTAGCTTTAATGTCCATGATCCATGCGTTGGTTCTGTGGAGCTACTCATGAAAAATATCCAAAAATGGCAATTTGTAAAATGTAGCAATCAGGCTGCTGATTGGAGCAAGGTTCAGGTTCATATGGTACTTGTACTGAACATTTCTCTTGGCTACCTTTGCCTGCAAGGTAGAATTTAAGATACGTTACTAGAATTCAGAATCTGTCTAGCACAGGGTGCAGCACCAAGATCTAGCTGCATTCACAGATGTTTCCAATTTAAAAAGAACTTCCTCTGGTTTAGTATCATAGAAGATCCATTGGAGGAGATTATTTCCGTTTATAGCCCTGATGGACCTGTATTATAGGGCTGTGTGAGAGTAGTTCCCATTATACTAGAGTGCACATATTCTCAGAAAGTAGCTACTATACAACTAACTCTTTTATCTTTGGTTAATTGGGAATCGGGAATCTTTCTTGTCTCAATGTAGTGTTGATCTGGCTGCTGTTTGACTTTCTAAAGCCCTGAATGAAAAGTATAGTGCTTAAGGTGCCAGACTAGAATGGTTCTAACTCTGTCTTAGGCACAAAGCTGGGTGGGTGACTTGGGGCCAGTCACTGTCTTTTGGCATGATCAGTCTCATGTATTTCTTTACCCTATAAGCAGTAGCTAGCTAGTGTAGTTGTATGCGGAAGCAATATCATGTTACGATGTTTATTTCATGTCTTTGATGTGATAATAGAATTAACCAGAGATTGAAGGTCTCTCATAGCTCTGTCAGTTGGTACTATGGCAACTGCCTGCCTTTCTGGTAGATCCTAGTAGACAGGAATCATGACCATATGAGCTTGTTCCACTTTATAATAAAGTCATACGAACAGAAACTTGCAAGTCTTATAATACAAATCTCCTGCCATCTTTTTAATAGCACAAGAAGTTAGGGATGGAATGTTATGGGACCCTAGAATGCCTTCTTTGTTGGTGCTCCTGCCTCTCTATGAGCCCCACATGGCCCAATCCAGATGTCCTTTAGGACTTGGTTCCTCCAGCAGGCCGGGCCATGGGGCCAGTGGTATGCTGTGACTAGTTTATCTTTTTGTGTAGGAGCCCTGGTTGCGCAGTAGTTAGAACACAGTACTGTAGGCTAACTTTGCCCACGGTCTGGAGTTCGATCGTGATTCGCTCAAGATTGATTCAACTTTCCATTCTTCCGAGCTCAGTAAAATAAGGGCCCATATTGTTGGGGACAATATTCTGATATTGTAAACCATTCAGATAGTGCTGTAAAGTAATATGGAGTGGTACATAAGTTTAAGTGTTACTGCTATTGTATTCCTGGACAGCTATTTATTATCTGACTCTTCTTTTACTGTTATATTGTATTTTTTATTTGTCCTACATACTGCCTTAAGTAATTTGATGATTTGGCAACCTTAGAAATCCAATAAAAAAGTAAATAAAAAGTAAATCCAATAAAATAAAAATTGCAGTGGGGAGAAATAGTCTTGTGTATTGTTGCTGTGTGTTAGCGAATAATCCTCTATTGGGGAACAAATGTGGAAAGGTTATGGCTAAAATCCAATAAGACAGGTGGTCTTTTGAGAACATTTTGTTGAAACTGATTGAAATGTTGCTGCACCTGCTCCTGTCAGTTTTACAAAAACAGCTTGCAGAACTCCTCCATCCTCCTTCCTTGCAGAAAACTTGGATTCGCAAAATGACGCCTGGCCCAGTCTAAGTTTAATTAAAGCTGCCATTCAAGACAATTTACACTGCAGTAGAGAAGAAATTGTTACTGTGCCTGTCAACATGTTCTAACTTTGCAAACTGAACTCTTAAGACATCCATCATTTTTATACTTTATACTTTATTATATTTAAGGATAGAAATCATGAATTAATAATATGGTAAAGTTAAGTTCTTTTCAAGTGCAAATGTGCATTAAGAAATCTCCATTGTAAGAAGCTTCTGTAATGTCTACAAGAACCTAATTCAAACCATATGAATATAACTTGGTAAAGTCATTTCATGCAGCTGTATCTTCTTAAAAATCTAAATGTGATTGTGTTTGGAGGAATGTTACTAGTTAGTAACCACCACTGCTTTCAGAAAATCTTTTTTAAAAAAAAAAAACAAGGTGGAATTTAGACATTTTCTCCATGATGTGTGGAGTCCCTATCATAACAGAGGTTTCTACACAAGAACTCTTTATATAAATTCTGCCTGGAAGCAGAAAAGTAGCCAGCTTGATCGGTTTTGACATCAGATGGTTAAAAAAAAGAATCATGTGTTATGTTAGGATTGCCATGTTATCCAAAGTGATGAACGTCTGAAATAATCAGAGCATTTTTTGACCCTGATTGCTGAATTACTGTCGTGTGGGGGCAGTGCTGCCATTTCCAAAATGGCTGTCTCTGAGGAAATGGCCACCCACTTGGCAAAGTCTGGAGCCCAAGAAACTGTTAACTCACCCACAGCTACAGAACTCCTCCAACCCTGACTCAAATGCCTGGGGAACAGCTAGGTCTTCAATCAGCAAAAATGCTGGAAAATGAATTGTTAATACAGGTAGTCCTCAACTTAAATACTAAACAGTTCATTTAGTGACCATTTGAAGTTACAATAGGACTGGAAAAAAAATGACTTATGGCCATTTTTCACACTTATGATGGTTGTAGCATCCCCATTGTCATGGGAAGATGTTCAGATGCTTGGCAACAGACACATATTTATGAGTGTCCCAGGGTCATGTGTTCCCCTTTTGCGACTTTCTGACAAGCACATTGAATGGGGAAGCCAGATTTACTTAACAACTGTATTACTAATTTAACAACTGCAATGATTCACTTAACTCTGCTAAACAAATAATTCCCTCAACACTGTCCAACTATTTACAAAGTCTGCACTATTACTGTTAATCTTCTCATCACTCCTTATCACCCATCCCCTCCCACTTGTGACTGTATGACTATAATTTTGTTGCTTGCATCCTTACGATTTATATTGTTTCTTATGATTTGTTTGCTTATTGTACCCTATGACTATCACTAACTGTTGTACCTTATGATTCTTGACTCTTGATGAATGTGTCTTTTCTTTTATGTGTACTGAGAGTGTTTGCACCAAGACAAATTCCTTGTGTGTCCAACCACACTATTTCTAAATTCTATTCTATTCTAACAAATATGTTAAGAAAAATTGTAAAATGGGGCAAAACTCACTTAACAAATTTCTCACTTAACAATATAAATTTTCAGCTAGTTGTGGTTGTAAGTTGAGGACCTGTAATAAGCCTCCCTTTGTATTGAAAATTCTTCACAGGAGTTAATGAAAAGAAATGCAATAATTAAGAGTAGCAAAGCAGAGAAAGAACTGAACTGTAAAGTGGTAAAACGAAAAAAATCCTCTCTATGTAGAGTTTTAATCATTAAAAATGCAGATTTTTCAATGTTTCTTGGAAGGCTGGATATGAAGCAGTTGAAGAACTTCACTTGGATTAGGTTCTAGCATCTTTGTAGAAAATGGTTTCATTCTACCTGAGATAAGCATGTACCAGTAGAAGAACCTGGAACAAGTGTTCAACATTTTCTTACCTGGAGCATTAGGTCAGAAGTATTGCTATCATTTGTACATGCCATTTGAAGATTTTTTTAAAAATCTGTTTGCTTAAGGTAATACCAGATTATATCTAAACCATTCCGTGGCAATGCTTTCCAAGTAGAGTGTTACGAATTTTACAAAGTGTAGAGGATGGTTTAATTTTCAAGCTCATTGTTCATGTGATGAATGTGGGGGAAATAGTCTTATTTGCATTTCTATTATATTTGTACCAGAATAGCCTGCAAGTTTAGCTTTGCCTTCAACATATCTTGGCAAATCTAATATTATTTGTGGAATAAAATCAAAAAAATAATGCTATTTATTTTCCAAATTTCCAATTATCCTAAAGGCTGAGGAGACCTTTTGTCTTTGTTTGTAAATTCGATGCTCAAAGGCAGTAAGTTTCTCAAGAAAATAACAATTTAACGTAAAATTATGAAATTAAACCACAGGCCGGGTTATGACAAGAATTTGGAATTAGGAGCTCCTCATTATTTCCAGATGGACGGATAGAGTTTAATTCTGGCTGAAAGCTTACAAAAGCAACATTGCCTTCTGAGCACTTCTGCCTATGTGCCTAAGCTTCTCACCAAGAGCAGAAATTTTCCTGCCCCACGTCTGCTCCAGCATTGTTCAGTTCCAAACCAATTGACCCATTTCCCCATAGAGTTTATACTGTCTACCGGCATTCTATACTGATATTTTTCTTTCACCACTTGAAATGTTCATAAACCAGTTATGGCCTAAAATACTAAAAACATATGCAAAAGGACTGCTAAATATAGTTCATCTCAATATTTCAGTCCTTTGCTGCCTTTTGCCTATTTAGTTCCCTTTGCTGCATACATACATTTGTGTTCCTACTATTTTTTTTTATTTCTTTCCTTTCCTTTCTGATTTGATAATGTTTTCTTTGTTCTATTCTCCCCTCCCAATTTTTTCATAATGTATATTCATAGGATGTGAAGCCTGTTATAAAAAAGTTAATATAGTTGTTGGTATGGTAGGTTTGTCCCCTGAGTATTCTTTAATACAGAGGTCCCAACCCCTGGTCCATCGACCGGCAGCGGGCCACGGCATGCCAGAAACCGGGCCAGTAAATAAGTGAAGTCCCATCTCTGAGATGCAAGCAGCATACAAAATCATGCCCTCTCTGGTCCACAGGAAAACTTCTTTCCACGGAGCTGGTCCCTGGTGCCCAAAAAGTTGGGGCCACTGTATAATGTGAACTCAGTCTTTCTGTAATGTTACAGTAAAGGTAAGGTTCCCCTCACACATACATGCTAGTCGTTTCCAGCTCTAGCGGACGGTGCTCATCTCCGTTAGAAAGCCGAAGAACCAGTGCTGTCTGAAGATGTCTCCATGGTCATGTGGCCAGCCGAAGGCGCACGGAATGCTGTTATCTTCTCACTAAGTGGTCCTTATTTTCCTACTTGCATTTTTACATGCTTTCAAACTGCTAGGTTCTAGAAGCTGGGACTAGTAACAGGAGCTCACTTGGTTATGCAGTGCTAGGGATTCAACCCGCCGAACTGCCGACCTTTCTGATCGACAAGTTCAGAGTCTTAGCCACTGAGCCACCACGTCCCTTAATGTTACAGTAGCTAACCCAATAACAGACAATGATCATCTCCATATCGGCATAATGTTTACATCAGAACAAATCTGTCTGTTATTGAAAATACTCAACAATCCAATTTTCTTTTATATAATCATTTTGTTGGAGCCAGAGCCAGACATATTTAAAAAGAAATTGGAGAAATTAACACACCACACTGAAGCACAATTGTTAAACTGAGTCTTAAAACTGGCTGAGTTCCTACACATTGCAGTAAGTCAAACACAGTATGTGAATTCTGCAGTTGAAATCTTGAGTCTTTAATTTTCAAGGACCTGCTTTAAACATGGCTAAGTTCTGAATCCAATCAAGTGTATTTAAATAAAGTATTAAAATATATTCCATTGCAGTGATGCTTGGTTTTCTTGTTAAAATACTTTTGCCAATATAGAAGCCAGAGAGCATGAGCTACATTCTTGATCTGGAACAAAATTGCTCAGTATATAAACACATGACAAGTGATCATCATTGCTTCTTCCTTTCCCAGGATCTCTTAATTCTCCAGATTCATGAGCTTAGTTATGCAGTTAATACCCAGCTGTCTGAATCTGTAGGATAAAACTCCTAAACAGATAACAGATGGGAAGAAGCATGCACCTTATGCAAAAGGCAAAGATAACTGTAAATCAGTTACTGTTTTTAAAAACTTCATCCCCTGGGATATAACTCAGTATCATTCTCTAGGAGGAAAAAACAAACACTGGAGTTCTGTGCGCATTTTGAATTTAAAATATCCATTATCAAGCAATCTTCAAATTTGAATGCCGAGAGCATAGCTTGCATTACTATAGTATGATGATTCCTCAACTATTAGGATAATCAAACAAGATTTGACAGTTACAAAAGAAGGTACACACATAGAAACTAGAGAAAATTCATAAATAGGGACAATTTTTAAATTATGTGATATTCATACAAAATTGGCTGGGTTGGTTACAAAATATAAGCAGTCCTCGACTTACAACTATTGTGATCCATGAAGTTACAACGGCACTGAAAAGAATGACTTAGGGCCATTTTTCATACAACCGTTGCAGGATGCCCATGGTCACATGATCAAAATTAGGTGCTTAGCAATTGGCATGCTGTTTAATATGGTTGCGGTATTCTTGTGATCACTTTTTCTGAACCTCTGACAAGCAAAATCAATGTGGAAGCCAAACTTACTTAACCACGTTACTAACTTTAACTGCAGTGATTCACTTAACTGTAGCAAGAAAGGTTGTAAAATGGGGCAAAACTCAACTGCCTTGCTTAACCATGGAAATTTTTTTGGGGGGGGGGGGAATTCAGTTGTGATCGTAAGTCATGGACTATCTGTAATCTACTGTTGAAGATTACGCAACAAACAGAATTCACCAGCTTGGTATGCACCCGAAATGTCCAATCAGCATGGTCATTGGCCATTCTTAGATTAGCAGTGGCATCCTTCTATTGATTGGAGGGTGGATTGGAAGGTCAGACAGTAATATGAGGCTACAAAGGTATTTACAGTGGATGCAGCATAGGTAACAACCATTTTTTCCTTATTTGATTTGTCCTTAATTGTGAAATGAGAGGCTGAACTTGTCCCATTCTCAAAGTTGCAATCTTATCTATAGCTTCCTGGGAAAAGGTACCATTGAACAAAGTGCCCTATTTCATGGGTCACATTAATCCATTAAACCATAAACTCTATAAGAACAACTTGGTTAATTTGGTTCAGATGAGGACTTAAGGGCCCTCGTGAGCTTCCTAGGAGTGGTGCAGATTATCTGCTGATCTTTGAATTGTATGCTAAACTCTAATGCTGTTAATAATGTTTATAATTTAGCATAAGAGCCTTGGTGGCACAGTGGCTAGAGTGCAGTACTGCAAGCTACTTCTGCAGCCAGCTGCCTGCAATTTGGCAGATTGAATCTCACCAGGCTCAAGGTTGACTCAGCCTTCCGTCCTTCCGAGGTGGGTAAAATGAAGACCCAGATTGTTGGGGCAATATGCTGACTGTAAACTGCTTAGAGAGGGCTGTAAAGCACTATAAAGCAGTATATAAGTCTAAATGCTATTGCTATAAGTGAATGATTTGCTACTATAAGCTAAACTAATGAGAGACAATGTGATATGGTAATTAAGATGAAAGACTCAGAGAGGGAAGACCCAGGTTCTACTCTTCCCTACAATCTGTGCTGATACTTCATCATAATGGTGAGTCATGGTTCTCTGGCTGTTCCAATGCACCTCCTCCATTCACTATTTCTGAAATGAAGGACAAGCTTCTTAATACTGTCATGAAAGAACTACATTATGTCTCATCAATGAGTTCAGATAACCTTTTCCACCTCTTCAATTGAATCAAACAAATGTTCACAAAGGTATTTCAATTTGGGGAAAAGATAAAACTTGCAAAGTGTCAGGTATGGTGGATGGTGTGGTATAAGATGGTGAGATCCATCTTCACAATTACCTCTTGGGTATAGCTTGTGAGTTTTGAGGCCTAAAATCATATTGCAGCAAAATTTCCTCGTGCTTGTGAATCGCTGCTTGTATTATTTCAAAGTTTTGAATGTTGCACTGCAATATTCTGGGTTCACAGTGGTGAAGGTTTAAGGAAATACATGGAAATATGATTAACATCATCTGCATCCCCCCCAAAATAACGATCCATAAGATTTCCTGCTAAAGCTTGAGTAGTTTCCCCCACAGCGGACACCTTGTGATGATATTCTATGCTGATGCCTCATCATAATGATGAGCCATGTTTTTTTTTTAGCTGCCCCAATGCATTGAAGAAAACCTTGCCTTCATTCATGTAGTGATAATTGTCAAATTTCAATTCTCAAAGATTTCTTTGTGCCATCAGCTTTTGAGGAACTCATTTCACACAAATCTTAAAATATTTAAGAACATCAAGAATGTGACCCATATGTTCTTGTGAAATGTCATGCTTGGCAGCGATTTCTTTGATCCACAGATTGTCCCTAATTTGTTTGTCAACCTTTCTCATTTGAAACTCATGGCTAGTTGTTACAGATTATCCACTTTATTCCTCTTTCACAAATCAGTTATTTCCAGTTTACCATGTTTTTGGTCCATGATGCACAATACCCGTCTTTAGCACAACTTGCATTTGGCAATGAATTTCAATTGGAGGGACACCTTCATCAATCAAAAGACAATCACAACCGTTTTTAAAATCACTGATGAGTAGTCACTGTAGACTTCTATATTACAAACAATAGCAGTGGAACCTTTTCTCAGCAATGTCACACCAATTGTAATGAAAGGACAATCCTAAAGAATATATCAGAACTTCTAGTGCATCAGTACTGCCATCTGTTGTCAATTTATTCCATTGGACGAATTACTTTCCATTCAATCCTTGTATACAAAGCAAGTCATTTTCACACCAAGATACTGGCTGCTAAAATACGCAAATAAGTTGCCTTTTCCTCATATTTTGCAACCAGTTGGTGATGTACGAGTCTAATCTTACACTCCCAGGCCATTTCCATTTGGGAACTCCCATCCCTTATGCTGAGTCAAGTCTTGTCCCTTCAAAACACCACTGAATGGTTTTCACAAAACATACAAATACAAATAAAATATCTTTTTTTGAGAACAGCGTGACCCGGGTTATCACTTCTCCATACAGACATAAACTCAATACATATTTATCTTATACATTCTAACATATCTTATAACTATTTTTGCAAATTTTTATTAAAAAAACAACACCACTGAATGGTATTATATTTGCTTCCCTGCTCTTTCCAAAACTCTCAGTCTTGTGAAACAACCACCCAACTTTCAGGCTATGGGAACTTTTCACCATTAATTTGATTTGCTGTAATTTTCTAATCTCTTTCCCAGATAGGCAGACCCACAAAGCCAAGTTGATTAGCCTCTGGGCAGGTAGCTCCCTGTTCAGTTTATTATAAATTGTGTGCCTCCGATTACATCATGCCAGAGAATTGAAACAGTCAGATGGTAAAGGAATCAGGAGGAGGGTTTTTTTTTTTTTTTTTTTTTGAGGCTCAGCAATGCAAACTTCCCCAGATGAGACATTGCAACATTTCCAGGGCTGATAGGAAAAAAAGTGACATCATGTTCAAGTGAGCTTTAAAGGCAAACCAGGTGCTGAGGAATACGGGGAGAGATTACGAGCTGCCAATAATTGGCAGAAGGCTGGATTTAATGTTTTCTGTATTTGCAGGGAACTGCAACCTTATCTATGGTGAAATCAAGTTCTGGTGGATGTTACCTCCCCTGAAACTAAATGAATTCCCTACCCAAATATACATATGTAGGGGGAGGGGTGGTGGATGCATGCCCATTCACAGGGGTGGGATTCAAATTTTTTAACAATTGGTTCTGTAGGCGTGGCTTAGTTGGTGGCCATGGCTTGGTGGTCATGTGACTGGCTGGGCGTGGCCAACTCAACATCACTCACATCGAGGCATGCATCTCCTCGCCTGGTCTCTCATGACTGTGGGGATGCTGCAACAGTCGTAAATGTGAAAAATGGTCATAAATCACTTTTTTCAGTGCCATTGTAACTTTGAATGGTCACTCCACACAAGCAAAGTACCAGCAAAGGAGGAAAAAAAAACTCCAGAGAAGTTTCAGAGGCAGGAAGTCTAGTCCTGCCAAGAATGTAATAAGGGTTAATGGAGAGGCAGTTTCTGTAAGCAACACCAGAATGCTTCCTTCCTGCCTTTATTACAGGATTAGGCCAGTAATTTCTTCTAACAACCAGTTCTCCGAACTGCTTAGAATGCTAACAACCGGTTCTAGCGAATAGGTGAACCTGTAGAATCCCACCCCTGCCCATTCATATGTATACACTAAGGCACTCACGTTCTATGTGTGTGGAAAGATAATATATCCGGGTAAGGCAAGAGAAAGGGATATATGTCATTCATTCAACAAAGGGCTGCTTCATTTTTGTGTTCTTTAATGATGTTTAAATCATTCCTGCAAACAAAAATAAAAGCATGACAAGTAGCTGACTTGTCCTTGGGTGACTGTTTTCTACTTACAGGGAGATTTTAAAAATGGAACTAAAAATATGATTCTCCCATTACAAGCTGAAGGATCTATTTCATTTGATACATGATTTCAGTCACTGGGTAGACAAAATAGGTCATTTGAAGCAGAAATTCTCCCTCTCTGTGATATCCTTGTGTAATTGTCAAGAAGAGACTGGAAAGCCATTTGTATGAAACGGTATAGGATCTCTTGCTTGAACGGGGTTGGACTAGAAGACCTCCAAGGTCCCTTCTAACTCTATTATTGTGTTATCTAAGACAGCTCTGGGAGCATTTCACAGTGGAAGACCTTCACCTGGACCCATGAAGAGCATATGTCAGTCAAGTAAAACAAGTTGGATCAGACATTCAAAGGAACTTAGCTTTGCCCAAGTCAGCTTCCTGTATTTCCTGGCAGGGGAGGTTATAAACCAAACTAGCCAATTCTCAATCATTCAGTCTGGGGGAGTAGAAATAAAATATAAGCCAAGCAAATAAATAGGATAAGTCACGGTGAACAGCCCTTTTGAATTTGCAGGATTTACTTCCACTGGATAAATATTCGAGAAGTGTATCTCTTTTCTAAACCAGGTAAAAATCAGTTGTACGATGCAGCAAAATATATTTGCATAAAGTAATATCTATCTATTGTTGAGATAGTAGTGCTGAAAAAGGAACTATGGAGCCATACTATCAGGGCCAACAGCTGAGTGAAAAGACCATTTCTTTTGGCTCCTCCTCACTCTGAATATCTTCCCACTCATGCTAATACAGAGGAGAATCACAGTAAATTTTAGAACTGGTGTCTGTGTATGATTTGTGTATCCTCTTTTTTGGGGGGGCAAAAATGTCAAGGAAAGAAAAACATTTTCAGATCCACATGTTCCCTAGCAGCCAACCTCCCGATAAGCAGGAAACAGCATCAGATAAACAGTCAAGCAACCATCAAGGAACAAACCATACCCAGTCAACACTGGCAGGGTAAGCTATTAGATATAAACAACCAGTAAACTCCATTCCCCCCAGGCGCTGTTGGGATGACTTATCTAGCTTGCCAACAAAATGATTGCAGAAAAACAACCAAGCTCAGATAGCACCAAGAACTCACCAAACTTAATCTGCAACCGAAATCATTGTCACTGATTTCTTGGGTAGGAGTCCGACTTGGAGAGACATCTACCCAACTATAGCAGCTCCAAGCTGGCCCTTGGCCAATTTCAAAAGCTAGTATCATTGGCCTGGCTTTTGAAATTGTGTGGATAGGTAATCACAGAAAATCTGAAAAATCTGAATTAGACTGGGAAGTCAAAAAACTATCCTGGAAAAAGGCAAAGTGCTTCAACATGTTCACCATGAAAATTGCATGGGCTGTACAGTGAGTTTACTAGAAGTGGAATGGGCTCCAAAGGTTGATGCAAATGTTTATCTCACACCTACATGTTGGCAAGGAATGTATGTCAATGAACTTTATGGCTGATCAAGCAATGTTTTAAACTTGGATTCTCTTGTCATAGGAGAAAGGGGATCCTTTAAATTGAGTTCAGGATAGTCATGAAATAAGAGCTTTCTGAAAGTAGCTGCACAATGTAACACAGATTGAGTCCAGGGGTTACAGACAATCTCACACTTGGTAGTATCCACACTGTATCATAAATTGGCCAATTACATTTTAGTCTAATATGACTGAGGCCCTCCTGATATGTTTAATTTATGATTCAGTATATTCTGCAAATGGTAAATTGGTTTAATTAGAAAGCCATTAAGTGTGGGTAAGAATGCAATGCAACAATAATATTATGGTTACTGTTGGAAAGAAGAAAATTCTAGCTAATGTCTTTTCTTTTGAAAATATGCTGCCATAAGTTTGCTCTGGTGGCTTTTCCTGGTCAAGGCAAGAGTAACTTTTGTTACAGATGATGCCAGCACCTGCTTAAAACAACATAGTTCTTTTCTTTGTGTTTATCATTGAAAATTAAGATGAAATTGAAAAATATCAGGAAAATAATGACAAACCCTGGAATCCCTTTTTTACTTTAGAAAAGTTCTAAAGAATACTTATGCTAGGATATAATCTTTATGCATAATAAACTGGATTCAGGTCCGGCATCTCAGTGATAGGTTTATGGATGGTGACAAACTATTTTTAAATGGTGTTTTTTTATGAACTGTATTGGCTGAGGTCACACTTTATGCAAAGCTATGAAGCATGACGTACAAACCTAAAGACTCAACCTAAGCCTAAACTCAATAATTTGCTGAGTTAAATTTAAATCAATTAATATAGCCTAATGAAGTGCATGAACCCAGCTACCACAGGTCAAAAATATAATATTTTCCACAATTAGGATTAGGATGGTACTTTGGGCAGCTTCCTAGGGTGCCTCAATGCAGTACCCCACCTGAGAAAACAGCTCTGTTTTTGAATGTAAATGTTCATTAGTTATAGCAGTCCAGATTTTTATTACAGCAGAATATTTTGGCTTGAATTGGAAGGTGGTGGGGATCAATATGTTCACACATCCATCAGGGAAGGGCATATAAATGAAACCAGAGCAGGTGCAAAATCTTTGCTGGCATGCTAAGGAGACCATCTCTTTTCCCTGCTACTGTTGGCAAAACGATGCAACTTCAATTCAAGCTGCCAGCCTCCAGATGTGCCAACCTATTCAGATCCATAGCTAACACAATCATGACAGGGATGATAGGAGCTGTAGTCCAGCAGGTTTGTAGTGACCTGACCCAAGAAGACTATTAATTAGGCACTGCTTGAAGCCCAGTAATGGAAGAACAATGCCTCAGTAAATAAGGACTGTTTGTCTTAGTGATCATTGACAACATTCCTTTACTGATTAGATATATTGTGGTCAGCAAATGCTATGCATATATAGTTCTGAGTAGGCACTGGAGTGAATAGCCTGCTGCTCACAATCATTCAAAGAGTTGCAAGTGTAAACAGAATAATTATTTAGCAATTTTCTGCTTGAGACTGGTGGTGGTGGCAGATCCCTGGATACTGAAAAGGCGTAGCAGGCCTTGCTGAGAACAAGAATAGTATCTGCTATTGGGATAGAGTTACAAGGGCAAGCGTTCCCCTTGCACAATTCAGTCACCTGCTAGGATTAAGGAAGAAAATGTCCTCTTCTGTCCTGTGGGCTGTTACTGCTCAACAGAGGGACATTCTGAAAGGCTACTATTTCCCCCATGACATGCCTGGAATGCCTGGAAGACAGACAGGTGATTATTATTATTTTTACTTGGGATCCTTTGGCGTTCTTCCCATGGTCTTTTGCTGGCTGCCCTCTACACCCAAGATTTCAAATCTGAACTCAAAGTGTATATTACCTCTTTACAACCTAACATGCAGACTTCTATTTCCCATTGGATAAGTATTGGATTGGAGACTGACTTGAAGTCTGGGTTTACTACCAGTCAACACAATTGTATATTGACCTCTTTTTTTCCTCTGAGAAACTTCTGATCTTAACCACATTTGGGAGAACTAGAACCTATCACCAAAATCCCAAAGCATCTCCATCCATCCATGACTATTTTAAACTATCACTGTATTTTCAATAGAGCGCCATAAGTGTAGCTCAGAGTAAAGAACCACTAGTCCTCCAGATGTTTTAAAAATTGTACTTGGACAACCTTGAACTACACCACCTATGGTTGGACTTTAGCGTAGTACACAAAATTGTCTGCTACAATGTCCTACCAGTCAATGACTACTTTAGCTTCAACTGCAACAATACAAGAGCACACAACAGATATAAACTCAATGTAAACTACTCCAAACCTGATTGCAGAAAGTACAACTTCAGCAACAGAGTGGCCAGTGCCTGGAATGCACTACCTGACTCTGTTGTTACATCCTCAAACCCACACTCCTTTAACCTTAAACTATCGACTATTGACCTCACTCCATTCCTAAGAGGTCTGTAAGGGGCGTGCATAAGCGCACAATCGTGCCTACCATCCCTGTCCTATTGTATCCATTTATTTGTACCTTTTTCCTGTATTCATACTCATGCTTATTCTTATATCTATTATCTTGTAAGTGATTGACAAATCAAATAAATAAATAACTTGGTATGCCTTCAACTATAAGAGATCTTGTTGAATGATGACCTTCAGCAGCCCATCATGGCCAACAGTGAAGGAAGTTGGAGTTAAGGACTCACCAATATCCAGAGCAGCTTCAGAGAGCTCCAAATTCCCACCCATTGAATATATCAGGGTTCCCCAAACTTGGCAACTTTAAGACTTGTGGACTTCAACTCCCAGAATTCCTTAGCCAGCCAGCTGAGGAATTCTGGGAGTTGAAGTCCACAAGTCTTCAAGTTGCCAAGTTTGGGGAACCCTGGAATATACGATGGTTTACAGTTCAATATATGCAAAACAAAAAGTTCTCTGCTTGTCTGCCATTAGAAGGAAAACAACAGAAGGGAAACATGACATCAGCGTGTTTTAGTCATGACAACTAAGATTGCCTTTATGTTCAGAATCTTTGTGCTAGTAAATATTTTACCTCATGAGATTCTAGGGACAAATTATATTGGCTACCATGGAAGGCAGACCAGATGTGCTACTGTGTTATTCTAGTCCTGCAGGGATCATATCTGCCTTCTATTCAGAGTTAATTTTTAAAATTTGGGCTTCAGCCTAACAAATCCAGAAAATGTCACTTCCTTTCAGCCCAAATGCTGAACCTCACAATACCATCTACCACAGCAGCCCCACCTCACATTTGTGTCCATATATTCAGACAATGGAATCACTCTCACTAACCAGTTGGTCCCAGCCTCAATTTCAGGAGAAATGTGCAGATGGAACCAAACCCTATTGTCACTTTTTCATGGGAGTTTTTAGCGACCCAGCTAGATATGCAAATCAAGAACCCTCCCCCTCCTTCCTTTTTGGCAAAGGAGGCTGCCTACTGATTCAGTTAGGATTAATTGAAAGTAGAATGTGGGGAATGCTTCTGGGCTTGCCAGCTGGGCAAACTATGACCCTAATAGGTTTCATCCGCTTTTGCATTCCAGAAAGCATTTTTCTTCCTTGTAGGATTAGCAGGCTGCTTCTGCAGTGTCTCCAGCACCTGCTGAATTTTGCAGAACAGCTGATTGCACGGCCACAACTGTCAATGCCATCCATTGAGCATCTCCGGTCAATTGCTTGCATCTTTGCTTCCTGTCCCATCCTTAGTTTTCTGATTGCAAAGCCATTTTTGCAAGGGTGATTGGGGAAAGTCAGGCCATGACTGCTGGATTTATCACAGATGGACATGAGATGGCCCTTTGGTGACTAACTATGGACTTCGGCAGGTTTTCCCCTTCCTTCTGCAGCTGTTAGCTAAGGAACAGCAGGAATCTTCTTGCTTCCAAGGTAGCCTTCATTCTTCACATTAGAACAAGGATCTTCAAACTTGGCAATTTTAAGACTTGTTAACTTCAACTCCCAGAATTCCTGAGGCAACATGACTGGAGGAAGAATTCTGGGAGTTGAAGTACACGAGTCTTAAGGCTGTCAAGTTTGAAGACCCCTGCACTAGAATAGATGGGGAGGAGCAATCTTACTTATTGCTTAACTGTGCTTTTCACTTGGGGAGCGCCTGCACTATAACAGCTTTCATTTTCACCTTCTCAAATGTATTTACCAATCCCCAAATTAGGAGAACTTGCTTTAAATAAATGAATAAATGTGAATATCAACACCTACAGGAACACCGACCGTAATGCATTCTGACCGTAATCAGAATGTTTCCATCTTTATGAGGTTCAGATAATGGTAAGAAGTGTAAATTGTTGAATCTTTGTTAACATTTTGCCTTTTTCAATGGAACAATTGGGCTATTGATTCTTTTCTCTTTTCTTTAAAACACATTGAAATAATAACAGCTTATTCTGACCATTTCTGACACCAATTCTATTTCTCAAGGCTACCTGTTTATAATGATCCTTGGTGTCTTGCTTTATGCATCCTCCTTTGTTTTCACTAAGCTTGGCTTCTTCTGCTGTCTATTTTTCTCTCTGGAATTCTTTGCAATTATAGTTTTCATATTTTCTTTTTTTAGAAACTCATTTAAACCTTCACCGTTTTTGTGAGGATGGAGATATGAATGTTGTGGTGGAACCTCTATAACAGGGAAATTCTGTTGGATGACCTTCATCCTCAGGTCAAAGAACAACTTCTCATCAGAGAAGTAAGCTTTGAGTCCCTTATACAGGTTGTAGGAGGAAGGTTACTTTGCCTTTCTCTTCTCCACTGATTGTCTCCACACAAACTCTCCTTAACTGGACTTACTTCTGTTCACAAATTTGGCAAAAGAAAGGAAGTCTGAAACATTTGGCCAGTTGAGCCCTTGGAGCTTCTGGATGTACAAAATCTGTCTACCAGAGCTTATGGCTACGGAGTAAGGGGAAAGTAAGTGTTGATCTGCTGTAAAGGCAGATCAATAGTGAACATCCTTGAGGAAGGCTGCCACAAACTAGAGCAGATAGCGCATTTTCTTTTCATTGTTGAAGACAGTCAAGATGGATTGATTAGAACAGCAGGCCAGTCTTCCTGATGGCAGTGGACCTGCTAAAAGCAAAGAGAGGTTCTTTAGAGTTCTACAGATCTTTTATGTCTATGTTTATATGTGTGGGTGAACAAACACAACACACAAACACAACACACACACACACACACACACACACACACAGAGCCATGTTGACCAATCATTTCTGCAAGCCAATGATTGATTTCCACAGCTGAAAAACAGAATCACACCCCCGTTTTGCCACAGGAGACCAGCATGATGGATGAGTTCTTTCAAGGATTACACTACAGATAGAGTTGTCAACAGCATGAGTTGTTTTTATTCCCCCATTTCCTCACATCTGTAGAGATAACACAAAGCAGGGCCAATTAATTGTGGTTTCCTGGTGGCATCTGGTTATGATGCCTCCCTCCTTGTGAGTTCTTCCATGGGCTGTAAAGTTAGCACCAGGTCTGGTTTCCTCCCTGCTGTGCCTCTTTGCTTTCTATTCTCCATTTGTTTCTATTCAAAGTCCCTCGAGGGGGAAGGCAGAATTTGGTATCATCTGCACGTTCAAGTCTTCCGTGCAACGCCTGGAGAAAATCCAGCTAAACAGGTTTGGATCTGGCCAGTAGTCAGACATGGAAGACTGCCCGAGGGCTAAATAACATATTACACACCATCCTGTGTAACTTTTTCCAGATGTTTCCTTTTTGGAAAAGAAAAACCTCAACAAACCAAAAATAAACCATAAACCAGGCAGGGCAGGCAACAATCAAGATCTGAGTCCTTGGATGGGAAGGATTGCTCAGTTTATTTTTTTTTAATGCTAATTTTGTTTCTTCCCAAAATGTGTATCTTTTCTCCACACTTAAATTCATTAATTTATTCACATTATCCAGCCTGTCTTATGGATATTCAAAATGAGTATCTTATGATCTCAAAACATGGAAACTTAGCAAGATCTATACACTTTATGAATGGTTATGAAAATTACAAGAAATTATTAAGCATGGGCCTAATAATGTTGCAACATTTAGACTATGTGGGCAGAACATGCTAAGTTGTAAAACGTCATTAATGTTTGTGCGAGCCTGCATTTTATCCCTATTGCCTGCTGCATTCTTTTTAAAAAGGCTTGAGGCTTATTGTGCTATGCCAGGGATCCCCAACCTTTTCGCGCGCGGCCCAGTTCCGGCATCAGCTGGGCGCCGCGACCCGGTATCAGCGTCAACTGGGCGCCGCCATCTTTTATGACGAAAGGCGCTTCCGGTGGCGTCACGGGCGCTGTTTCGTCAAAAGATAGCGGCGCCAACGCTTCAGTGAGCTTTTCGGGTAGAAATGGCTTTCTACCCGAAAAGCTCACCGAGGCATGCGCCCGCCATCTTTATGACGAAACAGCGCTCCGGTGAGCTTTCTACCGGGAAAAGCTCACCAGAAGCGCTTTTTACAAAAAAGATGGCGGCGCCCAGCAACCAGCGGCCCGGTAAGGCTTGTTCATGACCCGGTACCGGTCCGCGGCCCGGCGGTTGGGGACCCCTGTGCTATGCAAACCTGAAATTGCAGGGTTCAATGCAATGGAGTGGTATTGGGGTGGAGGCACACTTAGTGATGCATACTTTTGTTAGCCTGTTGCTTTGATTTGATGTGAATAAAACCTTAATGATTTCCAAAGTGATTGCTGTTTCAGTCTGCTGCAACCAACAAAGACCAACATTTATTAAAGCATAAGATGTATGTGGACTGAATCCTCTTAATCAGATGTAACTATTGTTTTGGATGTCCCAAAGGTGTGTTTTCAATTATGTTGAATTATTATTTTGCTCAGTGATTCTATATCAAAGGGTATTCAAATGACCTGACTCTAAGACCAGGAACTGGATGAACGAGATTGGTTCCTTCCATGTTTTAGTACATTTAAAAATGCTTGAATCAAGCCAATTAAGTTTGGGAATTATGAGAGTGCGTGTGTTATCCTGGAAATCAGGTGTGAATTGCTAGCACAACTCTGAAATAAACCTACTTATTACTTAGCTATGTGTACCAAGGTAAAAAGGACTGAACCAAAGGTACTACAATTTTTTACATTGTCAAAAAAAGGTGATGCTTCAGTCATGCAGCTGTGGTCACATCTTAATTTTTAACTTCTTCCTTTCCATTCTCCCTAACATCCTTGGCAAGGACCAGCTTTGACCATTGAAAATACTGTAAGTCAGGTCAGGACAAAAAAAATAGAACTGCCTCCACTTAATTAACATTTAAATTTGATTAAAAGTTGCTTGATTTAAGATTACACTTAAATCAAACGTTTAATTCTTTTCTTCTTCTATCACATTAAAGTTTACAATTTGCCAAATCGTTTTTCTATTCTAGGGACTGCGCCCAGAGCTTTTGAGAATTTTAGCTTGTGTGCTTCTGAGTGATATTGTTTTTAATGCATGCATGGTTGGGTGAAGGAAACAGCAATGAGTGGGAAAGGGGAAGTCTTTCTTATCCCATCTTTCTGAAGCTCTGGACTAGGCTAATTATTATTTTAAGAATCTTCTGCAACAAGTCAATACGGTACATTTCTGCTTTTGAAGATGTTTTTCATGAATGAGAGTTGGTAACCGCTTGCTTAATAGTGCATCCATTAGTCCCAGAAGTCAGTAAAAATATCAAAAGGGGTAAAGATCAAAGGAAGAAGAGTGTACTTATCCAAAAAGAATCTTGTCTATGCTCAGCTATGCCTTGGGAAAGGGCTCTCCATTGGACCCACGTTTACGCGATTCTATCCTTGTGTTAAGGGATGCAGTGGCTCCGTGGCTAAGATGCTGAGCTTGTCAATCGAAAGGTCGGCAGTTCACTGGTTCGAATCCCTAGTGCCGTGTAACGGGGTGAGCTCCCGTTACGTGTCCCAGCTTCTGCCAACATAGCAGTTCGAAAGCACGTAAAAAAATGCAGGTAGAAAAATAGGGATCACCTTTGGTGGGAAGCTAACAGCATTCTGTGTGCCTTTGGCATTTAGTCATGCTGGCCACATGACCATGGCGACGTCTTTGGACAGTACTGGTTCTTCGGCTTTGAAATGGAGATGAGCACCGCCCCCTAGAGTCAAGGATGACTAGTACATATGTGCGAGGGAAACCTTTACCTTATGCTTGTATTCTCATGTATTTTTTCTTCTTCATACAGTTACGCCCAATGGCTTATAGATGAAACAAGCACCTAATGCCTTGCTGAATGTTCATTGTGGCCACAAGGGCCAAATCAAATCCTGAAAGGGAACAAAACAAGGGATGGCACTAGGAAACACCCCCCCTGAATAGAATAAAGGTCAAGGTTAGAGATCTATGTGCACATGTGGGAGCCAAGAGAAGTCAAGTAGAAAGCTTTCTGCAACAGGGTGTCTTTCAGCTGTACTCAGATTCCACTTTTACACTTCATCCTGTAAGGCAGAAATGGAAGGTGAATCTGGAACTGCTGAAGCCCAACATCAACAGTAGAGAGTTGCCTGAAGAAGGTCACATTTAGTATTATAGCCTAAAGATTATATCAAACATGAAGGGTAAAGGAAGTCATCTTTAATCATATCTGTTCTAGCCTTTTCTCTGGTTTCCCACACTGGCCAAGCACAGCATGATAGCAAAACCCTATTTTTACTACTTTACTATTTTACTACTATTGAGGATGGTGCAAATATTCAATCTGATCGGACAAGTTGATTCAGATTTCCTAATCCAATTTTGGATATTGTGTTCACTCAGCACTGAGCCAAATGTCCACATTTTGATTTTGCAAGATTTAGTCACTTTGGCTGGATTAGTTTGGTTAAAACGTCCTGCTTCTAATAGGCTCAGCACTATATACATTTGTTTGGGAGGGTGCAAAGAGGTGTCAAAATAAGTGAGAATGGTGAAGATCTTGCTACTGGTATTAGAGGCATATTCTGTCACTCAGAGTTGTGGGACAAATGGAGTGTAGGAGCACCCATGATCCCTTGCTACCCTTGGATATTAAGTACAATAAATTAATGTTAGGATTGGACTTTATCGACCATTGATCAAAGAGACATGAAGAGGTTTCCGGCAGCGGCGCTTTCATAAATCCCAGGGTGAGTGAAAGATAATGGATCAAATGGCAAATCAATATCAAAGATGACATTTTATCCAATGTCTGCTTCAGAGTGCATTACACCAAGGCTTTTGCTTCCATTATTACAATGATATATTACTGGTTGGGGAAGACAAGCACCAGAAGAGGAAACCAATTCGCCACTGCTTCTATTCATAGTTTTGTTTCTGCCAGGAATGACTCTTAACAATATGTTTAAGCCTTCCCCTCAACCAATAGTCCTTCTGTTTGCCATTATACAGTGGGGAAACTGTAGCTTTCCAGCTCTTGAACTGCAATTCCTAGCAGGGCCCCAGGGAAGTCTTCTGTATATGAGAACATGAAGTAAATAAGTGATTTTTTTTCTTCTGAGTATGAAGTAGTCAACTGGAAAAATATTTTGTACATTTTTTTCACATCCTGATTGTGTGTCAGTGCACAGCTTGTACCTCCTGGTTGGTGAGATGTAAGCAACAGTATGTTGGCTTGCAAAGTGCTCTCTAGACCAGGGCTGTCCAACCTTTCACCTTCCCTGGGCCACATTAGAAGATGAAAATTTGGTTTGGGCGCACATATAATAAATTATTATAAAATAATTATATTATAAAATTATATAATAAATTATAAATTATTTTTATTATTTATTATTAATTATTTATTAAAAATTATTTATTATTTATTAATTTTCCGGCCAAATTTTGCGGGGTGGGGGGAGGGGGGAAGAAAGCTTGCCCACCTCACGCCTACCTCTCCTCCTGCAAATGGCCTGGCTGGATGCGGCAGGACTGGAAGCGAGGACCGGGAGGCTCGCAGCAGCGCGGCGGCAGAAGCGGTGGGGGCGGCGGCGGCGGGGGCAGAAGTAGCGGCGGGGCAGAAGCAGCAGTGGTGGCAGCGGCGGCGTGGGCAGAAGCGGCGGCAGCGGGGGCAGCGGCAGCGGTGGCGGGGCAGAAGCAGCGGCGGCAGCGGGGCAGAAGCAGCAGCAGCGGTGGGGCAGAAGCAGCAAAGGCGGCGCCCGCCTTTTCTGTTGCTGCTTGGTGTGGCGCTTGCCTTGCCCCGCCTCACGCCTGCCTCTCCTCCTCCTCCTCACTGGCTCTTGCCAGAAGGTTGGGGTGGGCACTGGGCCGCATTACGAGGCGACCTGGGCCGCATGCGGCCTACGGGCCGCGGGTTGGACAAGCCTGCTCTAGACAGAGAGCTTGATTTGCACAGAATAACATGAACATGCTTGGAATAAAACAGGGCTTTAGTTGAACTTGTGGCATACCTTGGCTAAAGTAAGTCAAATCTGAGTGGGTATTGGTCTTACTGTTAGCAGAGAACGTTGCATGTAGACACAGGTACAACTAAACATGGTTACTTAGTCTACACATTGACATTACTATCTGAAAATGTAATGTTTTTTTTTAAATAAAATTTTATTGATTTTTAAAAACAAACATAAACAAACAAAACATAGAACATAAAAACATCAAACATCTTTTTTGAAAAGCAGCTTGATCCCGGGTTACATCTCTTCATACAGACACAAATTCAAATTCATGCTCATTTTATATACCCTTCCAAATCTTATTACCATTCTACATTTTCTATATAGTTTCTCCTCTCTTTTAACTTTCTTAATTTTAATTTATTTATTTCATCTCAATTCAGATAATTATACTTATATTCTTTTTCTGTCCTGTTTCCAGCTGTCTATTATCTTTTCTCATTAAACAAAATTTCTCCTGTAATCACTGATTGGAGTATGACGCCTTTATCTCTTTCCCCTAAATCTATAACACTTAGTATATACATAACTTCCATGCGGATTCTGCTTAGTACATTCTAAAGTTACACACTATATTTTTTTTAAAAAAGAAAAAATTATAAACATATAATATATTTAAAACAACGATCCATACCAATTCAAATCTATCGTTAATATTAATATTCATTTAAATCTTAAACATTTTACATATTACTTTTCAAACAAGTATCATACTTCTATGGGAACATTTATAAACTTTCCATAGTTATTTTCCCCCCACTTCACTTATATTTTACAACATTGTGTCATTAAAATGTTCCCATTCCTTCCTAATTCAATTCTCTCATTTATTTCATTTCATTTATTTTGTTCACAAAAGTTTCACTGAATTACACTGAGTATTTCATCCCACTTTTTAATCATATGTTGTTTCCAATTTTCTAGCATTATTTCTAATACAAATATAACAATACAATCTTATGTACCTTTGCAGAATCACTTTTTCAGTTAAGTTTTTACCCATTATCTCTAAATAAATCCTGTTTCTTTACATCTTGCTCCACATCTTTGTAGCTTCTCTTCCCTTCCTTCCTCGCTTGCTTCTTCTCTCTGCCCTTTTTACCCCCTTGTCTCTCCACCTCCATTTCCCTCTTCTGTGTTCCCCTTTTCTGTTGCTTTCTAACATTATATCCACTTTTCACCTTATTTTTCCCTTTTTTGGTTGTTTTTTTAGGTCTTAAAGTCTCCATTTTCTTTCCCTCCTTTCCCCTTTCTTCCCCAAGTAAAGTTACTTGTTCATTAAAGATGGCTTCTTCTTTGTCCCAATCTTCTTGTTGCGCAGTCTTTTCTTGTAGTTTCTCGTAGGTACAGATAACCATTTCTAAGAATTGAAAAACAGAGCCAAGAGAGCCCTTCCCTTCTTGTTCTTCTTTGTATTTTTTAAATTCCATTTTCAGTTCATCCACAAGTCATGCCATTGTAAAAAATTTTTTTCAAACAACCACCCAAGTGTTTTTAGTCATTCAAATATAATTTCCAAAAGTCCCAAAGTCACCAAACAATCCAAATACACACAAGCTGTTTCTTTTAACACTTTCTTCTTTTTTCACTTTCTCTTCCTGGGGTTACTGTTTAGTTACAAAATTCCAGTTAAAATGTATCTTTTAGAAGTCTTGTTAGGATTTAATCAGATTCTTTTAAATTCCAGGCAGTCTCCTCCTTCCAAATCCTGCTCTTATTCTTTTCCTCTCCCTTCCCACTTACAGCAAAAAAAAAAAGGTTTTTTTTTTAGTGTTCAGAAATCCTTATTGTCCCCTTGACATTTAATTATCCAGTTTAATTACCTATTGATGCCAAAGCGGGTTTTTCTGATTTCTCATTCGTTTCTGTTCGCTGTCAATGTAAGGAAGGAGAGTGAAAAAAAAAAGCTTTCCCTTTTCACTTTCATTCGCTGCTTCCAAATCTTCTTTGGGAGCGATGTATCTTTTTTAAAAATTTAAATTCCAGGATACCTTAGTTGTTGCTTCTTATCCCGGTCAGACAAAACTTTCACTTCTTAGCTTCCTCCTGCACTTTCTTTTCCAGATGAGTGCTTCTTTGAGGCGGCCATTTCTGACCGCCGCTCTTACCGCCTTCGGGAAAGGGAGTTTAGCCAGCTGGGGAGGAAAGATGCAGCTTTCCTTGACCCTGTTGGGATCTCCCCCCTCTTTGCCACCTCTACGGGGTGGCTTAGCCCCGAAGCCAACTGGCTCGGGACGCTCCAGCGGCAAGCCCAGGCAGAAACCGCACATGATCACGTATTCCTGTCTGCCGCCGAAGCCCTGCAAACCAGAAGCCTGAAAATGTAATGTTGATGGCCTTCATTTGGCCAAAAATATGATTGATGGGCTTATCTCACGATTATCATGACACATAAATGATTGAAACTTGGAATGTAAGAGGTTTAAATGCTAAAAAGCATTGAATGGATTGAAGAAATTAAGAAATGAAATGAAGAAATTAAGGAAAGCTACTCAGTTACCCTGTGGTAAGGTGAGCAGCCAATAAATTTAATAAATAAATAAAACAATATTTTAATGTCCTTGGGAAACTAAGAGACCCCAGAAGGATGCAATGTGCATGAAGGAAAATGAGCAGCATAGAGTAGGATAGGTAAATATTTGAAGAGAAAGTGAACATTCGATTAGGATTGAAAGGGTAAAGTATATATCGAAGAATTGGTTGGTATCATTTGGATTGTTGTTGGTACATATGAAAGTAAGAATTCGTAAGAGCTCCCCATTAGTGCTCTAGTGAACAATGATGTAAAAAGAACCAGGGATCAGTTTCTAGAAAATTTGTTCAGGATTTTGAGTAAAATATCTATGATCCAAGGAACAAAAATATACTGGTAGATGATATAACTGGATGGGCATGAACAAATTAAAGATAACAGAATAACAGAGTTGGAAAGGACCTTGGAGGTCTTCTAGTCCAACCCCCTGCTCAAGCAGGAGACCCTATACCATTCCAGACAAATGTCTGTCCAGTCTCTTCTTAAAAACTTCCAGTGTTGGAGCACCCAGAACTTCTGAAGGCAAGCTGTTCCACTGGTTAATTGTTTTCACTGTTAGGAGAAAGTGAGAAAATATAGAAAAATCAACAAGATCATTGGAAGACCCCAAATAGATAAAGATAGTAAGGTTTTCTTGTGTATATTAGAAAAAACTCTAGTTTTGAATACATGGCTAGAGCACAGATCTGTTCATATATACCAGGGGTGTCAAACGGGTGGCCCGTGCACCAGATCCGACATGTGCAGGCCACGCCCACCCCCAGCTCCGCGAATGGGGAAAAACATCATGAAACATGACGCAGCGAGTTTGACACCCGTGATATGTAGAAGGCTAGAAGACAGAGTAATTTTTTCTAGGAATGGAATGGAAATTGAACAGAAGAACAGAATTCTGGTAGAGAGAAGTTCTCTGAGGTTGGGCTCCAGCATGAGTCTGAAAGCTCGGAAGACAAAACTTCTGGCTTGGTGACCAAACTGGATTGGATCCTGCAACTTTATCCTGTGACACATATATTTAGCTTCATTCACAAGAAAAGAAGACATGGAAGCTCTTCAAACAGGATAAAAAGAATTCTGTTACAGGATGTGAAGTCCTATTAAGTAGAAATACAAAAGCTATTTGGTGAAATCATGCAGTGTAAAGATGCTGTGGACTAGGACAAAATTCATATAATAATTTATTTAAATGACATAAGAGATTATACATGAAGTATAAAAACTTAGCTGCAAACTATATAGTTAAAGAAAACAAGGCATAATTAGATGAAAAGAATGCAAATGCAGATTGTTTTGAATAGAAATCAAAAGTGGGTGAGAAACTACAAGGCATAGACATGTTGTATTAAAGATTCGTGTTAAAATATGGATGTGGTTTGCTAATGGAGTAGGTATGCTACTTCGTTGAATATTTGTGAACACTGAACCTGTACCTGATGATTGAAAGTATGCCATTATTGTTCCCTTATCCAAAGAGAAAGGTAACAAGAATGAACGAACTCCAGGTAGTTTATTAAGTGTAGCTGTGAAGGTATTTAGCAGAAACCTGAAAGGATATGAGAGGTGACAAAGAGCACAATCTGGAAGTGCTGTCTGGATTTATGCCAAAAGGAATGTATGCAGAACAGTAAATCAATGGGAAATGAATGAATAGGAGAACATTTATTGTACCTTTGTTGGTTCAGATGAAGCATAAGATAAAGTCAAGAGCATGAATTACAGCCTGTTTTGCATGAAGATGGAGTTGAAGTGGTTCAGTGGTTTCTGAATGCCTTATGTGTGGCATATGATGGAAATAAAGAACATGCATCTTTCTTTCTCTGAATGCATGTTGTCAGTTTAGAACCCAAATGATTTGCAATAGTAGTTGTGCTTAATGCAAAAAATGGAGTAAACAATTGCAAATTATTCACAAATGGCAAAACAAATTAGATGAATTTCTGTATTTAGATAGAATATTTACTAAATATGGGGAAATGGATGGAGAAATTTTAAAATGTGCTAGGTGAGTGTTGCAGGAACGTTGTCTGTTGTGAAGAATGAATGTTTGTTGAAAGATATAAAAATGGTTGTGTCTTAAGAGTGTGGCTCTGCTCATCACCTCATTCATGAAAGTTGAAAATGTGAAAAGAATTGCAAAAGTTAGTTGGATGCAATGGGAATCAGTATTTAAGAAGTATGCGTGGTAAAGTAGGAAGTGACAGGTTAAAAAAGATGGGTACATTAATGTGGTTGTATTTTTTTTTCTTTATTTCCTTCCCGTCTCTATTTCTGGTGGTGCTGCCAGCTGCAGTTCATTTTGTAAAATATTAAATGGTGCTATTGACTAGAGCAGGATGGGCAATTAATTTTACCAAGGGCTCACGTGAGAAACTGGGACTATTGTGAAGGGCCACTGTTGTTGTGCCCTCCTGAAACCTCTTCCGCCGCTGTGGGTCAGACAGGGACAAAGGTCCAGAAGTGGCCCATGGGCCGTAAAATACCCAGGGCTGCACTAGAATATGTTGATCATCATGGATTCGTAAGCAGAGTTTCAAAAGAAGATAAAGAGCTTGCTATTGATTGTGAAGAAACCAGAGTATTATGGATCTGACAATTGCAATCTTTAAGAACTATGTTTGAAGAATTTACAGTAAGAATGACACAATTGATATAAGTTAAACTTGAGATTTTTGAAGAAACAGAGAATAAACTGAAAAAAAAATACTGATGATATTAAAGTGAATGACAAAATGTCCTTTCTAAAACATAGAATAAAATAGTATTTAAGGGCAAAAGGCTATAATATTTTTATTTAAAACATTTATTTAGCTGCCCATCTTTCAACCAGCTCTGGGCAGCTCCCAATTAAATATATATATATATATATATATATATATATATATATATATATATATATATATATATATATATATATATATATATATATATATATATACACATACACAGTAACAAGACCAACATACATGAGCACAACCAAGCCCCACCAGAACAGAACACACCTCCAGCCAATCAGAACACAGCCAAACCCCATCTCAGGCTTGTGTCCAATCAGAACACAGCCAAACCCCTTCCAATGAGAACACACCCCACCCAATCAGAACACAGCCAAGCCTCCCACCCAATCAAGTCACACCCCCACTAGCAGTTAAAAGGAAGAAGCAGCTGCAAGCTCACATCACTCTGAGAAGCACAGAGCTGAAGACACAAGCCTATATATGATGAATGAGACTTCATATAATATATATATATATATATATATCCATATCTGTTGTGTCTGTGTGTGTGAAAACCCGAATAACCAAGATCCACATACATTAATACCTCGGTAAAACCCCAGAAAACAAATATAATACAATAAGAAGCCTATATATAAGATATTACATAAAATACAACTTTTAAAACATAAAAATGACAGTAAAAACAAGAAATTATTTAAACAACTAACTGATATTAACTAACTGACCATTATATACTCTCCCAACTGAAGGCTAAAAGGAGCCTGCTGAACTTTGTGGGGCAAATGCTAATGAAAGTTGGAAGTTATTCTTTTCTATATTTTTCCTTCCTTTTTTTTCTGTCCTCCCAATTTTGCTTTTCCCCCGACCTCCTCTTTTTTCCCTGTAAATTTTTTTTTGTTTCCTTGCATTTTATCTTTTTTTAAAAACGTAATAATTAAGTGTCTGTTTGAAAACTAAGTAGCACCTACATTTTGATTTAGTACCAAATAATATTTATACATTGAGATTTTTATAAAACAGCATTGAGTAGGTTGAGTGCCTGCAGATCTATTGAAGGGGGGGTGGAAACTGGCAAGTAATTTCATTTTTATGAAGAGGGACTTTGATCATGGAGGCTGCTTAGGTACTGGAGACTGAGTTTTTCCAAGTTTACAGAGTGGGAAATTGTAGCAGCAGTTGCACTCCTAACACACCAGCTTTTCCTGCTTTCTGTATTGCTGATTTGTCTGGGACCAGAAGATAGTGATCAAAGGATTTGGGGTAAATCCAGCTGAAGAAGTGAAATTATGCCTTCAGAAGGCAAATTGCAAGTAAAAGCCACCACACAGGGGAGTCAAGTAAGACCGAATCCTTCAGAATATCTCAAGTAGTCTTTCCCAACATATTGGCCCCCAGTTGTGTTGGGTTGCACTTCTCATTGTCTCCAACCAGAATGAGATGGCCGTGGTACTTGGCAAAGCTAAAGTTACAATCCAATATATCTGGAATCCAATGTATTTTCCAATCTGGATGGTGCCAGATTGAGAAGACAAGTCGAGTGGGTGAAAAGTACTCTAATGACTGAGATTATACATTATGTTAAACCATCATATTTTTATTTTGCATCAGACATTTATGTGATTTTAAAGGTATGGTTTATTGATTAACCTGTTATAGAAACTTAGCTACTGTAGCTTCAACAAACCATATTAAAACAAACCATTTCTTATGGTTTTAGTAAGTCTCCAGGGTTTCAGCCAAGAATGTTGGGATCTGAAAACGTGGAGACTGAGCAGCTACAACAGCAACTGAGATGTTGTAGTCTTTGGTAGTAAAAATGGGCTTTCTATGACTCTCATTTGCTGTGGTGTAAGCTATATTTTTCTCCTGAGCATTTTTTTGTACTTGTGTAAATATGTGGGTACTAATTTAATACCTTTTGTTTGTACATCGATTGTGCTTCCTGATGGCATAGGAGATAAAGTCATTTTCCCTTCCTTGCCTTGTTCACTATAGGAAAAGTATTTTTACATTGTCTTCTACATACAGTACATAGTCTGGTATATACAATGATATGTTAAGTTAAAGCAATGTTTTCCTAATTTGGCAACTTTTAGATGTGTGGATTTTAACTCCCAGAATTCCCAGCCAGTATGAGTTGAAATTATTTGGTAGGCACCAATAGTCTTTTCATACCAAAGGCCAAAGGAGTGATTTGCTTTCAGGTTAAAAAAATACTTTAACTCAATGTTTTTCAAACTTGGAAACTTTAAGATGTGTGAACTTTAACTCCCAGAATTCCCAGCCAGTAGGGGTGTGTGTGTGTTCTGAGAGTTGAAGTCCACACATCTTGAAGTTTCCAAGTTTGAAAAACAGTAAGTTAAAGTAGTTTTTTTTCCCTGAAACCAAATCGCTCCTTTGGCCTTTGGTATGAAAAGACTCATTGGTGCCTACCAAATAACTCATGTGGTGCAAAAAGGATATGGCTAGGATCAGGGAAAGGGAGTATTTTAATCCTTTGGAGAACACACCTGATGAAGTTTCCTTTAAGGAGGACTTTGGTGAACAAAAGGGCAATACAAAAGTCCTCTATAAATAGGAGGTGCCTTTTTTTTTAACCTTTTAGGTCTTGACCTTTCTCTGGCATTCTGCTCTGCATCTAAGCTGTATAAATGCCTGAGAACTGAGGAATAAAAAAAGGAGCTGCATGCATTTGGCAAAGCTTTAGTATTAACAAATATTCACTCTGATTCAACATAATTCATGGAGACTCTTTGGACATATCAATTGCATCGCTCCTGGCAATCGGAAGGAATTTCCCATTGTTTTATTCCAGGCTTTGCTATCCATATCTAATCTGTGGTGGGAGAAATCACAAATATAGGTTGTGACACCAAAGTGCAAAGCCTGCCCTTTCATGTTTATGGCCAATGTTATTTTATTACTGACCCCTCCCTCCCTGAAGACACATTTTTACACGATTGGTATATCGCAGAGGTCCCCACACGTGGCAACTTTAAGACTTGTGGACTTCAACTCCCAGAATTCCTCCTCCAGTCATGTTCACTCAGGAATTCTGGGAGTTGAAGTCCACAAGTCTTAAACTTGCCACGTTTGGGGACCCCTGGTTTATAGTCTGCAGCCCTGAGATTTCCTAGTGGAAGAGTAAAGATCCAATCCTGCTCACTGTTTTGGAATTTTTCAAGTATAGCATTTAAAAGAGAGAAAAAAAGTCCATATATTCAAAAACAAAGGTGTTTAAAAAAAATTGGTATAAATTCACTCAAAACATAAATTAAGATAAACAACAGCATGGATTCACCGCATGAATGGAGAGGGAAGAATGTATGTTTTCATTTTCCTAAATGCCTTTTGGACTGTAATGCTGGTGTGTCAGCAGGATCTTTGAGTCTGCTGTTATTTTAACGCCAGTGCACATAAAGCCACTGAGGCCAAGAGAGGTCGAGTCTTTTTTTTTTTTTAATCCCGGATCCAACTTGTTCCCCTGTTTGTTCTTTTCCAGACCATTTAGTGGAATTACCCTCAATTGCTAACTTCGAATTAATAGCTGGAATCTGTTTTTTTTCAGCATCAGAAGGTCTGGCAATTCAGTCCGATTGATTACAGGTGAATGCTTCCCAATTGCGTTTTTTTTCCCCCGGGTCAAGCTTCAGGCCCCCTGGACCACCTGCGTTGCTCCTGTAAGGCAGCTTTTGTTAAATTGCCCTACAGCTCCCTCCCTCCTTCCCTCCTTTGCTTGCATGTCCCTGGGCACATGATGGATCCCCTCTCTTTATGCCACGTGATTTCAGTTAGCCTTTGAGTTCAGAAATCATCTCTAGCATCAGGCATGCTTGCTCGGTTTCCCTGAGGCTATGCACTTGGAACAAATCAGTCTTGTTTGGGGTATTTGGAGGGATGACAGAATGACTTTTGAAATGTTTCTTGATGTGAAAAATCTTAAGCAGGGCCAGGAGGTGATGGCTGGTCTTCTCCTGCTTAGCTTTAGTACTAGAGACTCAGAATGTGTACATGGACGACTACTGTTCAAAACTCTAGAGCAGGGGTGTCCAACCTTGGCAACTTTAAGACTTGTGGACTTCAACTCCCAGAATTCCTCAGCCAGTTTTGTCCACAAGTCTTAAAGTTGCCAAGGTTGGACACCCCTGCTCTAGACCATAATATATTAATTTTGGCACTAATATTTCAATGTCAGAATTCTGTTAATTATGAACTCTCAATTTTAATTCAAAACCCACAGCAATGTTTTATGTTATGCCATAAATTCCCAGGATTCTGTAGCTAATTTTAACTAGTGTTTGAATCCTATTGGCTAGCCCAAAATTAGTACTGACATATTTCTTCAGAGTTAACAAAGTTTGATGTCAGCCACCTTCTATATAGTTATATTTCTTCGGATACAGTCAGATTCTAGCTGCCAAATTCCTGAACTTTGATCATGCTGTCTTAAGTTGAAGAGAATTGAAATCTAATAATATTGAGAGGCCACAGATTTTCAAATGGAAAAGGAATTCAACATAACTTTCACTGTTTCAGGTACTTTAGGTAATTCTGCTTCTTCCAAATAAATTCTGTCTTCTGAGACTTTCTCCTGCTCATACAGCTTTTCATAATAATCTTGAATTATTATTATTTTTATTCTCATCTTGATAATATAGAGTTGCTTTCTCATCTTCCAATCTATGTATCAATTTTCTCTCTTTCTCTGTTTTCAATTTATATGCCAACCATCTTCCTGGTTTATTCCCATTTTCAAAGAAATTCTATTTAGCATTTTTAATTTTTTGTGCTAGTTCTTCTTTATGCAGTAGATTCAGTTTATGTTTTATTAGTTGCATTTGATTTTTTTTAAAAAAAATCGTGTTTCTTTCTGTAATTCTAATTCCAGTCTTTTGTGTTCTTCTTCTAACATCTTTTGATTTTGTTTCTTTTTCTTATTCCCCCGTATAGGTTATTCCCTAATAATTCTCGAATATACGCCTTAGCAGTGTCCTGTACATTTTGTAGTGAAGTTTCTTCTTTCCTCTTTGAAAAAAGATCCATTTCTCTTTCCATAGTTGGTATAAATTCCTTATCTTTTAATATTGATTGATTCAATGCCCATCTCAATTTTTTCTTTTGTTCTTTCCACTTAACTCTCACTGGGTTGTGATTTACCTAAGCACTTGCTTCTATGTCTATTTCTTGCACATTTGACTTTAACTCCAATGACATCCATATCATATCTATTCTTGACCAAGACATGTGTCTATTTAAATAAAATGGGTATTGATTTGTCTTAGGATTTATCTCACTCCATACATCTTGAATACCTATTTCTTCCACCATTTTAAAGAAAGTCTTTGGAAGTGTTTTTCTAGCTTTTTTACTTGCTTTGCTGCTTTTGTAATCAAATTCTGCATCTAAATTGCATTATAGTCTCTGCCACACAGATATTTTCATATTCCAATTCTGCAATTTTCTTATGTAGTTTTTCATTAAAATTTTCTTGTTTATTATTTGGTGTATATATTGCTACCAAAAGTATTTGTTTATAGTTCATTGTTACCTCCACCATCAAAATTCTCCCCTCTTAATAAATAAGTAAATGAACGCCCAGAATTCTCATCAATCATCGGACTGACTGTGGAATTCTGGAATTTGAACTCCCAGAAATTCTCAATGTTGGGAAACCCTGGCCTACTGTTTCTCTGTTTCACTCATACCTACCAATCAGCATTCTGTAATCACTGAGCATGTTCTATCCTGGTGGGAATTTTCCCCTCCTTCATCCTCTCCACATGTTTTATATTTCTGGAAACGTTTTAGTTTCCCTGAGGTCAGCTGAACTTATCCTCCAGAATGACCCTATTTCAACTACTTAAGGAAACATACTCAGAGGATTTTTGTCTCTTAGAGGATTTTTCTCTCTTAGGTGATTTGAAGGACTCCCCCTCATCAATTACATCTACCGTACTTGTTCTATCACATCCAGCAGAAGGGGCATGTTCTTGGTTCCATCAGCCAAATAACTTTTTTTACCAGAATCCACAAAGAGAGTCTTTTCCTCTGTGGCATCTCCCTCTGGAATATCATTTCCCCCAAAGGAAGATTGGGTGCAACTCTCTCAGATTTCTGGAAGACCCTTAAAAGTTGGATGTGCCATTGGCGCTGGGGATCCCAAGGAAGTGTGGCGCCTATTGAATGGTTACACTATGTAGAGTTAAACTGCACTCTCTTCTGTCTTTTTGCTATTTTGTTTTTTAAATGCAGCATTTAATTATTCAATTATGCAGCAACCTAAAACTAATAAGAATACCAGTGCATGCAAAATAGATGTTTGTGCAGGTAAGATTATCAACCTTGATGCCAACCAAAACCAAGCATTTAATAGTGAGTGCCATACCATGTGCACTAATCAAACAGGTGGCAAAAAGTAGGGACAGGCAGGCACAACACAGGTTATGTAGACCAGGGGTCCCAACCACGATCCCGGACCGGTGCACCGTCCGTGGATCATTTTTTACCGGGCCGCAAAGCCATCTTGTTTCGAAACGCTTCCGGGTTTTCGGTTGCTTCCGGGTTTTTGGTTGGAAAGTGCTTCCGGTTTTTCAGTTGGAAAGCGGCGTTTAGGTGTTCGTGCCTTAGTTTCGTCAAGGGGGGCGGCTTGAACGAAGAGCCATCCCGATGGCGGTGGAGTCTCACGTTACTCAGGTACCAGTCCATGGAAGAATAAATAATCGTGAAACCGGTCCCTGGTTCAAAAAAGGTTGGGGGCCACTGATGTAGACAGTAAACACAGTGTCAGACATAAAGATCTCAAGTGCCTATATACAAATGCACAAAGTCTGGGGAACAAACAGGGTGAACTCGAACTATGAATACATGAAAGTAAATATGATATAGTTGGAATAATAGAAACTTGGTGGGATGAAACCCATGACTGGAATATACTGGTAGAAGGATACAAACTATTCAAAAAACCCAGACCCCATAAAAGAGGAGGTGGAATTGCACTGTATGTAAAGGACCACTATATTGCTACAGAAATGCATGAAACCAAAGATGAAAACCTCCTAGAATGCATATGGGTCAATATAAAAGAAAAAAAGAGTGACATGGCCATAGGTGTATATTATAGGCCACCCAATCAAGCAGAAAAAATAGATGTCCTTTTTGCCAGCCAACTAACAAACATATCCAGGAAACACACGACAATAGTAATGGGAGACTTCAATTATCCTGATATCAATTGGAAAACTAATTCTGCACCAAGTGAGAAATCAAATAAGTTCCTAACCAACCTAGCTGACAACTCTGTTGTCCAAAAGGTAGAGGGTGAAACTAGAGGGACAGCCATACCGGACTTAATTCTTACAAACAGAGAAGAAGTGATAGAGGGAGTTGAAACTGCAGGAACCTTGGGTGAGAGTGACCATGTCATACTAGAATTCAACATAACACAAACACAAGCAACGGAACATAATGACACCAGAGTCTTGGATTTTAAAAGAGCTGATTTCAATAAACTCAGAGCGAACTTGGGAAAGATTCCATGGATGAAAATCCTAAAGGGGAAAACAACTCAAGAATCTTGGGAAATTCTAAAAAGTATGATCATAGAAGCCCAGACCAGCACAATACCACTGAGAAAGAAAAACAAGAAATCGAAGAAGAAACCAGCATGGCTGCACAAAGATCTCTCTGGCAAATTGAAAGAAAAAAAGGAGAAGTACAAAAAATGGAAAGAAGGACATACAACTAAGGCAGAATATCAGCAGATAGCCAAAATCTGCAAAGACAAAGTCAGGATAGCAAAGACTCAGAACGAAGAAAGACTTGCAATAAAAGTCAAAGATAATAGAAAAAGTTCCTTCCAACATATACCGTATATACTCGAGTATAAGTCGACCGAATATAAGCCGAGGCACCTAATTTTATACAAAAAACTGGGAAAACTTATTGACTCGAGTATAAGCCGAGGGTGGGAAATGCAGCAGCTACTGGTAAATTTCAAAAATAAAAATAATTAATTTGGGAAACGATCTCACTATCTCACGTCGCCTCGGGAAGGGAAAGGCAAAGTGCTTTTTGCCTTCCCTTCCCGGATGGGGCTGTTGGGAGTCGCTGCCGCCGGCGCGCCCCAGTCCCGCCACCTCGGGAAGGGAAAGGCAAAGTGCTTTTGCCTTTCCCTTCCCGGGCTGGGGCTGTTGGGAGTCGCTGCCGCCGGCGCGGACCCAGTCCCGCCGCCTCGGGAAGGGAAAGGCAAAGTGCTTTTGCCTTTCCCTTCCCGGATGGGGCTGTTGGGAGTCACTGCCGCCGGCGCGCCCAGTCCCGCCGCCTCGGGAAGGGAAAGGCAAAGTGCTTTTGCCTTTCCCTTCCCGGATGGGGCTGTTGGGAGTCGCTGCCGCCGGGCGCGCCCCAGTCCCGCCGCCGGGAAGGGAAAGGCAAAGTGCTTTTGCCTTTCCCTTCCCGGATGGGGCTGTTGGGAGTCGCTGCTGCCGGAGCGGCCCCAGTCCCGTGTAGCCTCGGGAAGGAAAGGCCACGGCTTGGAAGGCTGCCGCTGGAGCGAAGCTACGCGCAGCCGCTGTGTTAGCATCGGATCGGGCGTGCCGGACGGTTCCGACCGAGCCCCGAGCGTCGCTTTGGCGCCCGCCCAGCACCGCGGAGCCGGTGGCAGCGACTCCCAACAGCCCCAGCCGGGAAGGGAAAGGCAAAAGCTCTTTGCCTTTCCCTTCCCGAGGCGGCGGGACTGAGGTCGCGCCGGGCGGCAGCGACTCCCAACAGCCCGGCCGGGAAGGGAAAGGCAAAAGCGCTTGCCTTTCCCTTCCCGAGGCGGCGGACTGAGGTCACGCCGGCGGCAGCGACTCCCAACAGCCCCGGCTGGGAAGGGAAAGGCAAAAGCGCTTTGCCTTTCCTTCCCGAGGCGGCGGGACTGGGGTCACAGCGGCAGCAGCGACTCCACACCATTTTTTTCAGAGGGAATCTGACTCGAGTATAAGCCGAGGGGGATTTTTTCAGCACAAAAAATGGGCTGAAAAACTCGACTTATACTCGAGTATATACGGTAAATAACAAGAAAAAAATCAAGGAAACAGTCGGTCCACTAAAGAGAGAAGATGGCAAGGAAGTAACAGGCAACAGAGAAAAAGCAGAACTGCTTAACTCATTCTTTGCATCTGTCTTCACGCAAAAAGAAACTATAGCTCAACCCACCGAAAACATAATTGTAAAAGACAGACCAGAAATAAAGGTTAAAATAAGCAAAAAAATAGTAAGAGAACGCCTGTCTGATCTTGATGAAAACAAATCACCGGGGCCTGATGGATTACATCCCAGACTGGTTTTAAAGGAGCGGGCAGAGGTCATCTCAGAACCACTGCACCATATCTTTAAAAAATCCAAGAGCACCGGGGAACTACTAGAGGACTGGAAAAGAGCTGATGTGGTTCCCATCTTCAAAAAAGGAAAAAAAAAAACAGACCCAGGAAACTATAGACCAATCAGCCCAACATCAATACTGGAAGATACTGGAAAAGATAAAAAAAACAGATCAGCCAACATCTAGAAACAAGTAAAGTAATAACTAGCAGTCAGCACGGGTTTGTTAAAAACAGATCATGCCAAGCCAATCTTATTTCATTCTTGAACACAGTGACTAAATTAGTAGACCAGCAAAATACTGTGGACATAATATATTTAGATTTCAGCAAGGCATTCGACAAAGTAGACCACAACCTACTTCTTAGTAAGCTAGAAAAAAATGGAATAGATAGCACCACCACTAGATGGATTCGCAACTGGCTGGCATACCATACTCAACGTCCTTAATGTGTCTAAGTCTACATGGAGGGAAGTAAGCAGTGGGGTGCCACAAGGTTCCGTCTTAGGCCCAGTACTCTTCAATATCTTCATTAATGACTTAAATGAGGGAATAGAAGGGGAACTTACCAAATTTGCAGATGATACTAAGCTGGCAAGAATAGCTTATACCCAAGAAGATAGGCTCAAGATCCAGATGGATCTTGATAGACTAGAACACTGGGCCATATCTAATAAAATTAAATTCAATGTAGAGAAAAGTAAAGTCCTACACTTAGGCAAGAAAAACCAAAAGTACACATATAGACTGGGTGAAACCAGGTGTGAGAGGGATCTTGGAGTCTTAGTGGACAACCAGCTAAATATGAGCCAGCAGTGTGCAGCAGCAGCCAAAAAAGCTAATGCAATCCTAAATTGTATTAACAGAGGGATACAGTCAAGATCAAGGGAAGTACTAATACCACTCTATAAAGCCTTAGTAAGACCACACCTAGAGTACTGCATCCAGTTTTGGTCACCACATTATAAAAAAGATGTTGAGACTCTAGAAAAAGTACAGAGAAGAGCAACCAGGATGATTGGGGGACTGGAGGCTAAAACATACAACGAACGGTTGCAGGAACTGGGCTTGACTAGTCTAGTAAAGAGAAGGACCAGGGGAGACATGATAGAGGTCTTCCAATATTTGAAGGGCTGCCACAGGGAGGAAGGGGTCAAGCGATTTTCTAAAGCGCCTGTAGGCCAGACAAGGAATAATGGATGGAAACTGAACAAGGAGAGATTTAACCTGGAAATAAGGATAATCTTTCTGACAGTGAGAACAATCAACCAATGGAACAGAAGTTGCCCTCGGAAATTGTGGGAGCGCTATCACTTGAGACTTTCAAGAAGAGATTGGACCGCCATTTGTCAGAAATGGTATAGGGTTTCCCGCTTGGGTGGGGGCTTGGACTAGATGACCTACAAGGTCCCTTCCAACTCTGATTATCTGTATCTGTATCAATAATTTGACTTAAATGGCAAAATGTTTTAATTATTAGTTGTGTTTTAACTGTTTATGCCACCCAGAATAATATGCAAAGGAGATGGATGGCCATATAAATTGAATCAATAAATAAGAATATATAAAGATGAAAAAGCAGCTATTTTTAAAAATTAAAGTGAGAGAGATGCCTATGAAAGATTACCAAAGTATAATATTAGACCAAAGATAAATACAATGAACATCAGCAAGATTAATCTGGAATGAAAAAAAATGTCTCTAGAATGGTTGTCGTGCTGACAGCCGAGGCTTCTAAATAAGCACACCAGGTGCGTGGTTGCAATTCTGCATTTCCCAGAAACCCTCTAGGGAGATTTACCTGACCCTGACTAGTCACGTAGATGATACAGTTAAGCAGCCTGACTTTCCTGATAATTCATCTTCCTAAGAAGTTAGGAATTATGAGCAATAGCACTGTTAGAGCAGGAGACTGTCTGGAACCTCCGTGCAAGTATACACCTGGGTTCCCACCTTTCACTTTCTTTGCCTGCACCAATCATTCATCTCTGCTCCTCTTCCTCCTGCTCTCCTCCCCACCCTCTACCAGCATGGGTGCTCTTTCTTTCTTTCTTTCTTTCTTTCTTTCTTTCTTTCTTTCTTTCTTTCTTTCTTTCTTTCTTTCTTTCTTTCTTTCTTTCTTTCTTTCTTTTTTTCTTTCTTTCGTGGAAAGGGAATTTCACGAAGGCAGTAGTGTCACAAAAAACAGGAAAAGCCCAAGGGGAACATCAGGTCAGCCAGAAAACAAACTTACATAGGAAAAGGAATCAAATAAAAAAGTATTAAAGAATCCCTATAGACAAAAGCCTAAGTAATTAAGAAAACTAGACAAATCGGAAAAGGAAACAAAAGATAATTTAGAAAACCCTTACAAACACAGGACATACCAAATAAGCAAAACAAACAGACAAAAGACACAAAATATAAATTACAAAAGGGACAGACAGGAGATTGCCACAGAACAAATATGAAAAACTATCTGAAAGCTAAAAGAGATTACAGAAATAAAGACAAACTCAAACAGGATTTGAAACATTAGGCACAAATACAAACACTCACATAAAATCAACTTACAAAGGGAGAAAAGGGTATAAAAAAACGGGGACTTACCATAAGAATCTAGCTAGCCCAGGAATGCAGACTTCTTGCTGTTCTCCGCCTTCCTGAAAAATAAAAAGATCCAGCTTTCAAGCAGTTGTCCGTATCCTTGCGTTGAAGCTCTCCCAGCGGGAAAATCGAATCCTCGAAAGAAAGGCATTTTGACACCTTTCAATACTTACTTTCTTTTTCTTTCTTTCTTTCTTTCTTTCTTTCTTTCTTTCTTTCTTTCTTTCTTTCTTTCTTTCTTTCTTTCTTTCTCTCTTCTCTCTCTCTCTCTCTCTCTCTCTCTCTCTCTCTCTCTCCTTCCTTCCTTCCTTCCTTCCTTCCTTCCTTCCTTCCTTCCTTCCTTCCTTCCTTTTTTACATGCAGACCAGAGGGTGGTATTCAGCAGGTTCTGACCAGTTCTGGAGAACTGGTAGCAGAAATTTTGAGTAGTTCAGAGAACCAGCAAATACCACCTCTGATTGGTCCTGCCTCCATTTATTCTCTGCCTCCCAAGTCCCAGCTGATCGGCTAGGTCTTCTTTTGTTGCCCTGCATAGGAGAACAGAGATGGAAAGCAGGTTAATGGGGTGGGGAGGGAATGGAGATTTTACAGTATCTTTCCCCTGGAGTGGAGTGGAAATGACATTTTGCAGTTTCCTTCCCTGCCACACCCGCCAAGCCATGCTCACAGAAGCGGTAGTAAAAATTTTTGAATCCCACCACTAATGCAGACATGTATGAACCACGTTAAGAATGTTCTGGACACTCCTGCCACTTTCATGTATCCACAGGACCACTACAGGAAAAATAACTGTATTGTACTGATTTTATAAGGAGCGTCACCGGTGGGCTGTGTAATGATCCTGTTAAGTCTGGGCGGTGGGTCCCAAGGAGAGACGAGACTCGAAATAGTAACAACAGCTCTTTATTAGGAATGCAGATACTGAGACAAAAACCCTAGCCGCGGCAGCTCTTTTTATAGAGCTTGCTGCGGCTAGGCAGCCTATGACAGGCTTTTGAGCTTGCCGCGCTTGGTTTTACCCAATCGCGGCAGCCTGTATACGAACCAATCAGGATTGCTATATATCGTCCAATCACGGCCTGGCTTTTCCGGACCAATCAGAATGCAGGCGTACAAGCCTGCTAGTATGGAACAGATCCAGTCGCAGTGGTGGAATGGTAATGGTTAATAGAATCAGAGTTGAGTAAACCAAGAGCACCTACCTCTACTCCCTCTGACATATGATAGTCTTTTAGATATTTGTAAACTGCTATCATATTTCAGTCACCTTTTCTACAAGCTAGCTCAGCTCTTTTAACCATTCCTCACAAGGCATGATTTCCAGATCCTTTGCCTTAGTAGCTCTTTTCTGAACTCAGTCTAGCTTCTATGTCCCTTGTAAATTGCTTTCCTCAGAACTGGACACAGTATTCTAAATATAATCTAACTAGCAAAATGTATTATTGGATGATTGATTATCTCCCATAATCTGGAATTAACCCTTCTCTTAATGCAACCCAAAACCGGCTTGTTTTTTTTAGATGTCCACCTCATAGTACTTCTAGATCTTTCTGCCATACACTGTCATTAAGCTAATTCTTACCCTAATTAAGTACCCTGTACTTTTTATTTATTTTATTTGTTTATTTATACACCCATCTTTATTATTTTTAGAAATAACTCAAGGTGGCAAACATATCAAATACACACCCTCCTCCTCCTATTTTCTCCACAACAACAACCCTGTGAGGTGAACTGAGAGAGAGTGACTGGTCCAAAGTCACCCAGTTGGCTGTCACAGCTAAGGTAGGACTTGAACTCACAGTCTCTTGCTTTCCAGCCTGATACCTTCACCACTAAAGCAAACTGAAATGTCGATGTCTGTAGGAGGAATGAAAAAAAACCTTTTGCTGAAGACCTTTCGGAGTAACTGGCCTGTTAAGGAGACAGTACTAGATAAGATGAAGTCAGTTTTATATCTCCCCTCTCTGCTATTGTTAAAACTGTGCAAATCCATTATTTTTCTTTAAGTGTTCTCACAGAAAAATGTTTGCTTGCCAATATTTTTGGCCCTATTAAAACATTTCCAAACCGATGTATTGGCAACTGTTGCCTTTTTGGTTCCTGAAGTAATAATAATAATACAATAATAATATATTGTGCAATATTATTTAACATTTTTCTCAGTATGTTTCCTTCCACCTCTGGTGAAAAAAGAATATTAATATTTGTGCATAAAAATAGTTTAGTATTTTTCAGGCACAGAATCCTCCTCCCCCCGGTATCTGCTTGTAATTTCCTTTTTCTTCAATCAATTTCTTGCAGACTTTGCCTCGAATGCAATGCCTGTGTGTAGTACAAAACTTTTGTAACAAGTAACCTTTTCCTGACATGCTATAAAATGTTGTTAAAAGTACACCCACATGAACACATACATATACTCTGTCCTCTCTAGTTGCTCTCTTCTTGGCTATAGAAAGCTGAACATCTGCTTTGATTTAGTCATGATGGAACCTTTGCTTGAAAAGGCATTATTAAACAGCTTGCCAGAGTAGATGACCTAAACCATGGTGGAAGGCTGGGCCACAGAACCGTCTTCAAACCTGTCTATCAACCGAAGTGAAAGAAGAGTAGAACAATGCTTAAAGGAGGATTTCCCTTCTCTCCTTCCTACGATTTATAATGTATGACTGCAACTGCAGAGAATGTGGCAACAGAGATGCAGTTGGCCTCAAAAGCTTTGCAGAGGCAATAATATCAATAACACACTTCCATAATGATATAGCTTCAGAGGAATAATTGTTAGACATGGGCAAGAAAGGGCTAACCTCCTTCATCTCCTGCGATAAGGTTAATCAACTTGCCTCCAATCTGCTGATCCATTCAGTGTCAGCTCTAATTCAGCTGTTAGATCTGCTCACTTTAAAACCAGTTCCAAAATCAAGAAAGGAGTGCATTGCACCTTATCAATGAGTTCAAAATGTTACCGACTCCAATAATCTTTTCTACTCAATAAATACAGTATGTGCTGGAGTCTCTAATATTACATGGCTGCATGGTCAATCCTGGATGTCTTTCAAAGCTCTTGCTTTTGCTGTAAGCATTTTAGACTCTTAAAACATAGCCTAAAACGCAGGAGAAAAACCTTGGGCATCCTATAAAGTTTATAAAATAGTTCCCATGGATTTTATTTTTCTTGAGGGAAGGATGAACCGTAACTGGGCTTTGTCTTGGCTACAGTTTTTCCTACTGTGGCTGTATCATGAATTCACAGCAGCAAAATTCCCAGATTTGATTTACGTCGAGATCCATGTAAATTAGGAAACCTTCTAGGCATTGGCTTTCTTGTGAAATCTTCCTGATAAATTCTCTTCTCAGGCAGAATAAGTCTTCTTTCCACCTCACATTTGTGTTCATATAATTTCTTCCTCTGCTTCCTTGAATGATTCCAGTTTTCATTCCCTCACTGTCTAGACATCCTCCAGTCTGTTCTTTTCTTATTCATTTCTCCCCTGCCCGCGCTCTCAGATTTTATGCTTTAACAAGTGACTTTATGCTTTAACAAGGATATTGGGTTTCCTTCCTTCTAGGTTTTGCACTCCAAAGTCCAAATTAACCTGGCTGTAGCACACATATCTCTTTGGATTAATGAGGACTCATCATATTAGTATTTAATCACTCTGTAATTAGCAGGTTTAATTGATCTCTGGGCGGGTTGCTTAGAAGAGCAAAGAATGTTGATTTCCAAATATTGGACAATTACAGCCATAAAATTACCTCTATTCCAAAAATTTATTTATTTTTTATTGTGAGATATTTTGAATTCTCTTGTAAAGTAAATTCTTAGGTCAACATTATTTAGCCTTTGCATCAGGATCTGCATGGAAGATTTCAACCACTAATCAGAGAATATACTGTATATTGAAAATATACTTACGCATGATTTATACTGCTAGTACCCTGGCTGATTCATCCATGACACTAAACTATAGTTTGTGAAATAAACTACAACTGGCTTTCTTATTTCATTAAACCAAAATTAAACAAGTAACATAAGGCTTAATGCAGGCTGTGCCTATGGCCTACACATACCTCTCAATGCCCTGAGATTGTGAGGTTGACTTTCAGCAACAGAAGCTCCAATTTTACATAGTGCATTTTTCCTCCAGAACAACGTTGAGAATGGGAAAAAGAGGCCTCTGGAATGCAAACTGTTCTTCTTTCCAGCCTTAAATCTCCTCAAGTCCCCATCTATCCTGAAAACATGCTGCCAAGGTTCAGCCATTTTGTGGTCAAAATTTTTCAGCTCTATTTTTGGACAATTTTGGAAGGAGGCAGCATTTTTGAAGGGTGAAAACAGGAGCAGAATTTATCCTAGAGGCTTCCTGCTCTATTCCCATTCTTAAATCTCCCCATCGAGGAAAAATGTGCTCCCAATTTCCAGTGAATTCATATGTGGCCTTTCAGCTGGTAAGGGAACTGTAGCTCCTCAACTCAGAAAGCTGCCCATCCCTGGGTAATGTGTGAACTCACTAATTCCCCTCCCCCTTTCTGTAATGCAGCCATGTTTCTTCTGGAGACATCCCAGAGCTTAGGATCTGAAGGCAGAGGCTCCTCTTCCACAGGGGGAAACTTCTTCCATCCTAAAGGCCATTTCACAGGTTCCAGAGAGAATATAATCAGAGAAAGAGACCCAAGTTTAAGGGTGTGTAGCTCAGGGGTGGGATTCAATTTTTTTAAACAACTGGTTCTGTGGGCGTGGCTTAGTTGGTGGTCATGGCTTGGTGGTCATGTGACTGGCTGGGCGTGGCCAACTCAACATCACTCACATTGAGGCACGCATCTCCTTGCCTGGCCTCTCATGATTGTGAGGATGCTGCAACAGTCATAAGTGTGAAAAACGATCATAAGTCACTTTTTTCAGTGCCACTGTAACTTTGAATGATCACTCCACACAAGCAAAGTACCAGCAAAGGAAGGGAAAAAAAAAAACTCCAGAGACATTCCTGAGACAGGAAGTCTAGTCCTGCCAAGAATGTAATAAGGGTTAACGGAGAGGCAGTTTCTGTAAGCAACACCAGAATGTTTCCTTCCTGCCTTCCTTACAGGATTAGGCCAGTAATTTCTTCTAACAATCGGTTCTCCGAACTGCTTAAAATGTTAACAACCGGTTCTAGCAAATAGGTGCAAACCTTTAGAATCCCACCCCTGGTGTAGCTGAACGAAAGCCTCGCTGAGTGAACTGCCAAATTTATAGAGATGTCCCAGCTGCCACCTTTCTCTCAATGGGCTCACCACTTTTTTGGTAGGCAGCTCTGACAGCTCCCTGCTGGAGGGAGGAGAAAACCCCTTGCAGAGCTTCAGAGCTCTGGGCTAATTCCTGAACAGCCAAAATCATTAGTGACTCCCTAGGATCAAGTGCCCATCTGCAGTTCATGAAGGGGCAAAGAAGTGGTGAGAAATTTCTCCTCCAGCCTGGGCTACGATTTTGCTCTAGCTTTCTGTAATTGTGGAGAAAAGTGTTAGATTCCAGGTCAACAAGTAGTGGGATCCTACCTTAGCTGCTACCGGTTCGGTGGATGATTGTGCGTGTGTGTGTATGTGTGGCCCTTACAAGCCAATCAGCTGAGAGGATGAAGAAACGAAAAACTAGGAGCTACCCTCCCCCCCTCCCATGCTCTTTTTGGTCTTTTATCCTCTCATCTGATTGTCGGAGGCTTTTTTGGTTCCGCCGAACCAGTAGTGATTTTTACTACCGGTTCACCTGAACCAGGCCGAACCAGTAGCATACCACCACTGAGGTAAACTTACTGATCCCCCTTGACATTAACACATCCTATTGCTCCTTGCTGATGATGTGAATGGCGGCTTCCTCCTCAAAGCTCCATTTCCTCTTTCAGCGCCCATTTTGAAATGGCAAGGGGTTTTAGAAAACCATAGACAACACTGGACTTTACAATAATTTGCCCATCCTGATGCCCAGGTTTGAAGAGCTGGATGTAAAGGAGGCAGATTTTATAATCATACCAGACTTTAAAGTTTAGATGTGATTCTCAGAAATTCTCAGAAACTGCATGTGTTCATTTCATAAAAATAGGGAGGGAAAAGCAATATAGGATTTAAAATAAGGGTTTTATTACAGGAAATGTAAGTCTAGTATCTCACCAAGTACATGTCTGGGTTGTTGTTCCTTTCTACAAAGCGAATTGGTTCTTAATGTCTTTTAAATAGCTATTTAAAAAGCACACACTCCAATAACAGAAATTCCTTATTTTGTGGTATAACCAGCATTTAAGAATGGATTTTTATTCTTTTTAAAAAATCTTTGCAGATGTAGAAAACAGATACAATCTATGCATGTGCAGAAAAAAAAAGCATAGATCAAGGTAACAGATTTCAGAAAGGGTCTTGTCAGTCATTCATAAAGCAAAAGCAAAAAAAAATGCATACAGCTTGGGAATACAAAGAGAACTTTGTATTGTGAGGATCAGGGGTTTCTGCAGAGGAAGGTCAAAAAGTTAAGATGGTGGCCACAACAATGTGATAGAAGCCTCATCTGTTTTTATATGCATCAAAGCACATCAAAAGGAGACAAGTGTTTGACTGCATGGTTGCGGCGCCATATATATGTGTGTGTGTGTGTGTGTGTGTGTGTGTCTGTGTGTGTGTGTGTGTGTCTGTGTGTGTGTGTGTGTATTAAGTTTCCCTGCAGGCACACCTGGTGAGGATAGTAAAAAGGAATGACGTTGCATAACTACAGTGCTGGATTTGTTTAAACTTTGCAGGATTGTGTCCTGAGGAAGGCCAGCTTCGATACTTTTGGGCAATGGACCTGAGAATCAAGGAAAATATCAGGGTACAGAAGAGGCAGAGCAGGGGGGAAAATAAACAGCAAATATATGGCAGAAAGTAGGCAATATGGAGCTAGGAAAACAGAACTCCAATTGGCTATTATATAACAACACAATATAAAGTTTGGGGTTTTACAGCTCAGAGCTGGCAACCAGATGCTCTGCCTAGTCAAGTTATTCTATTTTAGCTAATCAGGACTCTTATTCTCTGTGTTGTCCCTATTATGGAGCTCTATTAGTTTGATGTTGTCCAGGTGTAACTATTGTACCCTCCAACAGACTTGACATGTGCAGGGAATAATCCCCTCCTGAAAGTAACTTTGATTTGGAAATCACATAAAGTCCAAATTCAGTTTACAGATCAAGAATCCTGAAAAACTAGGATAGCAGGGACCCTGGTGCTGCCTATCAGCTGCTGGCATCGGAACAATAGATTATAATAACCATGAAGCCAGTACATCTGCTCCCTCTTCTCCCTTATGTAGAAATATAATATGCTGCAATTTATAATAATGATTTAAAACACACGCAGACACAGTTTTTTTTTTTTGCCATCTGACTCAAATGCAGGTTGCACATGCAGGTTGTAGATTTAATCTTTGAGTTTTCCAGTTGCAAAACACTGATGCCCAAATTTTCAGTGACCCATGTTGCCATTGCCTAATTTCTCTGCCATCAGGCTAATAGTATTCTACTCCATAAGCAGGGGGGTGTCAAATTCGTGTCGTCACGGCGTTGTCATGTGATGTATTGTGACTTTTTTCCTCTTCGCTAAACGAGCATGGGTGTGGGCAGCATGTGATGCATCCGGCCCCTGGGCCGTGAGTTTGACACCCCTGTCCTAGAGGTATTTCAGGGTACAGTCAACACAATCAAGGTGATGATTATCCTCACTTGTCTTTTACATATTTCACATGGATAATGCCCAGAAAAACTTGGTGGAGTTTTGATCACAATGTTACAGCTACCACCTACACTTCATTGCATGGGAACAGCCCTGCATAAACCAAGGCACTGAGTTATTTGCAATCCCAAGCTGCAGCCTTTTAATTCTGAGCCAGAGACTGAAAAACTGTCATGATTGTTTCCAAATTTTCCATTTTTTAAAAAAAAATCTTCATGTGATTTCCAAGTTGCCAAGAACGGAATGGTGGCCTAGTGGTGAAGATGCTTGTCTCCCACTCGGAAGGTTGAGAGTTTAATCCAGGGGTCTTCAAACTTGATAGCTTTAAAATTTGTGGAATTCAACTCCCAGAATTCCTCCTCCAGTCATGTTAGCTCAGGAATTCTGGGAGTTGTAGTCCACAAGTCTTAAACTTGCCAAGTTTGAAGACCTTTGGTTTAATCCTAGATAGTGGCACAGTATCTTTCTCTCCTAGAGCACGCACGCACACACACACACACACAAACACCCTGCTGCGAACTCCACATGGTGTCAGGAAGGGCATCCAGCCAGTAAATGCTCAGCTCCATCCAGCTGCCCTGACTCAACCTGAATGAAGGGATTACAGGGACATAAAAAGAGAGATTTTTAAATGTGATTTTCAGTTGCCAGTAGAAGAGAGAAACCCTCCGTTGCCAGGAGAGCTGCCAAGTGAGTCCTATTAAACTTTTATTTGAATCCCAATGAGGGCATTGGTTACCTGGAAAATCCACATTCTACAAAATCAACATTCCCATGTCCAAAGTGCAGCAGTGTCACTGAAGATTGTCTAGGTTGTTTGGAATTGACTTTCCCAGGGCTCCTTTTCTAGGTGCCCTAGAATGTTTGCATATGAAATGTTGAGGTAATTCCCCGTTAGGAGAATGAGTGCATACAGGGAGACGTATAGAGAGTAGTGTTGGAATAATACACACAGAGCACACAGATACACTGTACAGTAAATGTAGGTTTTTACTTCCAGAAAGGTTTAAGCAAAGTCCAAAATAAGCAGTCCAAAATCATTCACAGGTTAAATCAGTCAGTTTTCATCCAGGGATAATCCAAATATCAAAGTCCAGTGTCAAAAAACAGTTCAGTAACAGACTTACATTAAATCCAATAATATCAGTCAATTAGAAGAAATGGAGGAACGGCAATACTTTCCAACAGAAGGAAACAGAGATACACTCACACTCTCTTCTGAGACTCAGACTAAACAACCCAGGTTTCTGGCTCCATCTTATGGCCGTTTGAGAAACCACACCTAATTACAGTTTTGCATTTTCTTAAAGATACAGTTTTAAAATGTTTATCCTGGTTTATATATTTCTAACCCAAATACCTGTTAGGTGACTTGTATTCCTAACATGAAATACTGTTTTTCAATAATCACTGGCTTCATGCTGGAGCATCTTAGATTGACTTTGGCCATCCTCATCAGCTGAGAGTTTACAGTGAGATGGGAGTTATGTTGTGAAGACAGGTCCACAGGAAATATTTACCAAACAACTTCATGTCATGATAAATAGGATATCTGAATGAGCTCTTCCTTTGCTGGCTAGTTTGTTGCCTAGTGTCACATGAACACAGCCAAGTGGTATTAACAAAGTACAAAAAGAAAATAAATGGCCAACTAAAGGAGGTGGAACTCTTCCTTATTAAGTCTTTACTTTTGCAGATTTATGGCTGAAGTATAGGCTATCTACACTAGTGACTGATAGGATCATCCAGCCATTACTGTGGTGATAGATCACTGATATAGACAGGCTTTGTATTGCCATAGCAACTTCTGGGTGATAATATAAACTACAAATGTGGAGAGCCTCAAAGTAGACAAAATGTTCATCCTGGCACATGGATAGATACTGCTAGCTGCCCCTCAACAGATAAAGAACTCAGAGAACTCAACAATGCTTCCAATCCATTTCTTAGACAATCTTATTTTCAACTGCATCTGCCCATGTTGCTATGACATTGTTCTGAGGGTTTCCCAAATTCTGGACTCTTTCCCAAGCCAAAGATATTTGCTGGCTCTCAACATTGTGGAAAAAGACACATCTACCAATGATCTCATTTCTAATATGAGATATTAAAATGTTGTGCTTTCAGCTTTTCTTTCCCCATAGTAATCAGGACTGGAGGCAACATATTTAACAGCAGTCTGCTGTGGTCATGGTTCAGCAATTCTGAAACAGGTCCTGTGGTGCAAAGCAGGTGCTGGCTGGGGATGTTGTGAGTTGTAGTCTAACATAGTTATTCTGCCTGTCCTGTACAAATACTGTACAAATATTGTACAAAGGCAGATAGATCAACTCCACAAAACATCCACACAAAGTCTTTTTTATTGGTTCATCAGGCATCCTGTCAACTCACATTTATGAAGAGGTTCTTCTTAATGTTCAATCCTTTGCATATCTGAATTGTGGTGTAGGAAGATAATAAAGTCTCAACCCCATGATGACTTAAGCAGCCGCATGGTATGGTGGCTTCAGGGAAGAGTGAAGGAAGCTCCCCCAACTCACCAAGGGTCAATTCAGTGACCAATCAGGGTTACAGATGTGACCACATGACATGGACTACATTTCCCAGGATACCTTAACTACATTTACCATGATGCATTCCCTCAAGGGGATAGCTCACATTTCCTAACTAACTATTCCAAATCCCATTAACTCTAAACTGTCTGGACAGCACAATAGTGATTCGCAGCCTTAGCAACTTTCAAATCAAAATGTCATCCTTAGGTATATCCTTTATTCCCAGCAATTCCTCTCCTACAGAGATATTGTTAAAAAATAAAATAGCAAGTGGCATACCCAACACAACAACCATTATCCCTACCTCTCCCACAAAACTGCTTTAGACAAGCAAGTGGTGCATAATTGGTTAATTACTGAAAAATGTTGCTTTGGTCATTAACTCAAGTGGCATTAAAAAAATAAGGGAAAGATATAGTCTAGCTTTAACTGAAAGAGACCTGGTGACTTTTAACCAGCCTTAACAATCTACACACATTAGACTAACCTCCATTTCTGATTATTTATCATCAGTGTGCACATACAGCAACTGTGTCCAAACTGTGTCCAAACAACAATTGTGTCCAAACTGTGTCCAAACAACAACTGTGTCCAAACAGTGTTTTCTTTTTATTTCTTGGAAGGATCTGTGTAGAGTCTTTCCAACCAATCAAACTGGAAACACACCCAGCAACTTGGCATATTTCAAGACTGCATAGAAACAGTCTATACTAAGATGATGATGATATTTATTTATATATAATGTAGTAGAATAACAGAATAACAGAGTTGGAAGGGACCTTGGAGATCTTCTAGTCCAACCCTCTAGGACTTTTCAGACAAATGGTTGTTCAATCTCTTCTTAAAAACCTTCAGTGTTGTGGCACCAACAACTTATGGAGACAAGTTGTTTCACTGATTAATTGTTTTAACTGTCAGAAAATTTATACATTTATTATGTGTCATATTTCTTAAATTCCCGTCTCCCTCCTTTTATACCTTGCCTTTATTTCTGTACCCATCAAGGCAGCCTATAGAATACTCCCATCTCCTATTTTCCACACAACAACCATCCTTGCACAGGTTGGGTGCAAGGAAGTGATTGACCTGAAGTCATTCAGCCATTTTCCGTGCCCATGGGAGGACTAGAACTCATGGTCTCCTGGTTTCCTCTCCAAGACCTTCTTCAGATCAAATTAAGGTGATGTGGTTCTTCCCATCAAAGGCACTTCTATTCTCGGTGCTCAGGGATGGTGCCAGAGATAGTGTTATTTCCCCAGAGGGAAGAACAAAAATAAAAATCAATATGGTGCTTGCAACTCTACCAGTAATGTCTTGTCCCTTTTTATATGCAGCATCCAGGAGGTTAGTGTTAAAAAGGGCAGGATTTCAACAAATAGCACAGACATCTTGGGTTCCTAAAAACCTCACCAATACATTCTGCATTAAAGGAGGAAAGAAGAGGGAATAAAATCATGAGACCATGTTTTGTGACTGCAGCTCATAAACCTTCCCATTGAAATAGGATAGAAGGGGACCTAGAGGTAAGTGTTCTTGGTGGCTGACCCCTTCCTTTAGAGCCTTTACTTGCCAAGCAAGAATGGCCCTTCTCTTTATGGCCTTCCAGTGAATTGAAGAGGCAGGATAGCCATTGGCTTGAGCAGGGGGTTTGGAGTAAAAAACCTCCCAGGTCTCCTTCCAACCCTATTATGCTATGTCCTATGGGATTTCTCCAGAGTTCTTAGACTGAGTAGCCTAAAGAAGATCTTAGTCTTTATTGTTTCTTATTGCCTATATTTTTTATTGTTTCTTTATTCTTTTGTTTTTCATACTAAGTCTGAGTTGTATGCTTCCTAGAGCCTCCAGAATGAGGCAGCTTATAAATCATATAAATAACCAAAATCAGTACAATAAATCTGCCCCACGCAAGGTTGGTTCCCCAGGATCACCTGTCTGTGCTAACTTGAGCTGCAGGTACTTCCTTCCTCCAGACGATGGCTTCCAGTACAGACTCTCCCGAGACTATGGTTAACAAGACTACGATGGTGGATGAAACTGGGTAACTAAAGCTCTGCCCGGTTTTTTTTATGTGCACATAGCACCCTTGTTGCAGTAACTGGGATAGGAGAGAATGTGGATTTGGTGAGCTCTGCTTCTGGCATAAAGCAGAAATGAATTTCCTTGGGGTGAAATTCCTGCAATTCCTGCAGTTGGATGCCAGACTGGTCTAACTGTGCCGGCCTTTGTGGGGGGGGACTTGCTATCTATTTTACTTTTCTGCTTGCCCATTTTCCACATCATATCACCTTTGCTCCTAAAGGGGGCCGTGCTCCAAAGGGATAGAAACACATTTGTGAAGAAGGCCTTTATCTGTAAACGGGAAGAGAATGGAATTAACTAATCCAGCCAGAAGTCAGAACATAAATCTTTGAACTATGTGTTGCCAGCTGCTGCGTCATTTAAAAATAGTGTGGTGCCAATAAGACAGATCACTCCACATGGGGGCCATAAACAGAAATCAAAGGTATGCACTAGGGCCCTGATTGCAGCCCAGCCTCAAACACCACCCCCCATCCCCATCACAGTCCATTTCTGCTTTACACTATTATGGGTATCCCCCCTGGATTTCTCTGCTGTCAGCTACTGATTTCTCCCTGCCCAGGAAGGCACCAGCTGCTTTTCGTTCTATAGAAGTCTGGTGGCACCTACTGATCTTTTCAGGTTTGACGTTACGCAGAGGCATTGCTGTAGCTTGATACAAGCAACTGTTTTAGGAGGCATTTGACATGCTTCCTCCCTGTCCCTCTTTACAATCATGGAGACAGGACGGTTGTCTGAATTAATATATAACTTTTCAGTTTTTTTCCCCTCTCTGTAGAACCACAGTGACATTTTCTTTAATACAGTACTATAACATTCATGCTGGGGCAGATGTTGAGGAATGTTTTCATTATGCTGAGGATTTTGATCACTGTACCACAAAGGATTGTCTCCATCCTTATGCGTGCCTTCAGATCAGTCTCGACTCCTGGCAACTGCTTGGTCAAATTCATGTAGTTTTCTTGGCAATGTTTTCAGAAGTGTTTTGCTGTTGCTTTCTTCTTCCTAGGGCTGAAAGAATGTTTGATCTGTGCCCCCAAACCAGAGGTGGTTTTCATCAGGTTCTGACCAGTTCTGGAGAACCGGTAGCGGAAATTTTGAGTAGTTCAGAGAACCGGCAAATACCGCCTCTGACTAGAGATTTTACGGTATCCTTCCCCAGCCACGCCCACCAAGCCACGCCCACAGAACCGGTAGTAAAACATTTTGAATTCCACCACTGCCCCAAACTGCCTGGTTGACAAGCTGCAGGCAAGAAAGAGAAATGAAGGACGAAGGGGGAGGAATTGATCAATAAGGAGCAAACTTAATCCTCAAATAGGAATGATTGAAATCAACATTTGGTAGCTTTCATCCTTAAGCAACATAGCACTTTTAAAACAAAATTGCAGGTTTAGTGCTTCTTTAAAAGAACATTAAGTCCATGTTTATAAGGAGTCTGCATAAGATCTGAGAAATGCTTTGAAAAACTCCATTCAAAACACGCAGTGGAGCTCTTTTAGCAAGCCAGTGTCTATTCTCTCCTGCAGTTCAAGCCAAAACTATCATGAAGTCCAGTCCCCGGTGAACAGACAGGAAATGTTATGCTTGTAGTAGCCTTCATTGGCCAGTAGGAGTTAAATAAATTCCATTGCAGACTCTGTCAGAAACCACATAGTCGATAAAACTAGATCATCTCTAAAGCAAACATTGTACTGAAGAAAAGGAGAAAACACTATGGTAGCCTAAAATCAACTTTTAATGCTTGAGCTGTGGATTGGGAATAAGACAAAATGATGTAGTGAGGGTATGGTATAAAAATGGTCACTGGGGTATGTTTGTACTTCAGTTAAAGAGAGATGAGAATTTGCCCTTGTAGCATTTTCTAGACTCATTGTGGTGCCAAAATAACAGCAATAAGAACAGGCTTTATATCACTTCAGTGATGACTGAGTGAGGTTAACAAGATGCTGTAGATCTTTAATAGGGAAGCAACCAGAGACAGGAAGCATATCACTGTCAGCACTGTCAGCATCAATGACAACTTCAAATCTCAACAAATAAATGCTCTGTCTTACATATTGGCAAAAAAAATTAGAAAATAAAATACATGCTGAATAGTCAAGACCTTGTTGATGATCCAAACTCTGTCAAGGATCTTGGAGTACTCATCTCTAATGATCTAAGTGCTAGAGCCCACTGTAACTACATAGCCAAAAAGGCATTAAGAATTCTTAACCTAATCCTGCGTAGCTTTTTCTCCGGTAATATCACACTACTAACTAGAGCATACAAAACATTTGCTAGACCAATACTTGAATACAGCTCATCAGTCTGGAATCCGCATTATGTAACTGATATTAACACAGTTGAGAAAGTCCAGAAATATTCACAAGAAGAGTTCTCCACTCCTCTACTTGTTGTGGAATACCTTATGCCACCAGACTCGAAATTCTAGACCTAGAAAACCTAGGACTACGCCGCCTTCGGTCTGATCTAAGTATAGTATATAAAATCATACATTGCAATGATCCTACCTGTCAATGAATACTTCAGCTTCAACCATAACAATACAAGAGCACACAATAGATACAAACTCAAGGTAAACCGCACCAAACTTGATTGCAGGAAATATGACTTCAGCAAGAGAGTGATCAATGTCTGGAATACTCTACCTGACTCTGTGGTTTCTTCCCCAAACCCCAAAAACTTTAACCTTAGACTGTCTACTATTGACCTCACCCCTTTCCTGAGTGGTCTGTAGGGGGCATGCATAAGTGCACCAATGTGCCTACCGTCCCTGTCCTATTGTTTCTTTTTATTTCTCTTATATGTATCCATTTCATGTATTCATAACTATGTTTATACTTATACCTGTTATCTTATAATAGCTTGACAAATAAATAAATAAATAAATAAATAAATAAATAAATAAATAAATAAATAAAGGACTGCAAAAATCTTGACTTGAAAAGTACCTTATCTATAGTATTGCTCATCTGGATTTCTGTAGTCCATATCTGGTATCCTTAACAAAGCATCTTAGGAATCCAGCCCAAACCCCAGTGTCAGCGTTCCAAGTAACACACCCAACACAATCAAAACCTGGAGGCAGGCATGTTCCTCAAAGTACAGATTTATTAGGCATGTCATATTGGCACATCTGCTGAAAATTCTAAACTCCCATGGTTTCCCCCCATGTTAAAAGTAAAGATTTTCTTTCTACTCCCCATGAGTCCACCACATGGTCCAATCAGGTCACAGTCCAATGTCTGTTGGTCCCAATCTCCACCTTCCTAACACCTGGTGAGAAAGTCCTTGGTTCCCAGAGGAAAGCATGTTGTTTTGGCTACAGATCCCCAACTATCTCTACTTCCCCCCATCCCGTTCCCATAACTTTTCCCAGCTCTGCTGTGGCAGCCATAAGGTGCTAAAGAAAATGGCTTCAGGGTTGACACCAAAGTCCTTGGGACAGACACTTGTTATAGACACTCATATAGCCTACTTGATTCTTGCAGCAAACAACTGGCTTGTTGTGGCTGAAAAATTAGGGACCTCATTGGTATAAATTGAACCTGGTAGAGATTAAGGAGGGTGATATCCTACACAACTATAGGAAAATTGGTTGCACAATGCTATACTAATACTCATATATCTAAACTCAGATTCCTGTTTTTCTTCTTTTCAGGGTGGACAAATTCAATGTATTTATTCAATTAATCTGTTGAAACAGGTGTCCTCCAATGTTGTACAAATATTTGTGGCTCACAAACTATAATCATAATAAGAAATGCTAACCATGTTAAATGCTTGCAAGAAAAATAAAACTAGAAGAAAACTATATTTCAGTGGTATATTTCATCATGCAGAAAACCTCAGGGTTTATCTCCTGCTATATTTCTGCTGCTAATTGCTATTTTAAATTTATTATTGAGATATTTTTAGATTTGTTTGGTTGCTTGTTGTTTTACATTATGCTGCTTTTAATTTATTGTTTTAGTATGCGGATTTTTGCTCTGATCTGTATGCATTTGGCTTTTCTTTGCCCTTTAATGTATTAGCTAGAGGGGGACTAGCAAATCTAGGCAATAAAAGTAATTGATATTTTTGGGGAGGACTCTGCAGATAGAGTTTCAGGGGAGACACTGCACAAACAAATTGCATTCCTTGGCATGTTCTCAGCAATTGGAGAAGCTTTCCACCTTTGGCCCAGCATATATTTTGGCCTTTCAGTTTGCAAAAGAGTCTGGATAGGGCATAGAGCCAAAGGAATACCGGAGATCCCAGCATACATTAGCTCTGATATGAGAGACGCTCTTCTGGTAAAACGCATAGTCATTAATCACTCCACTTCTATTCATGTTATTGGCACACCCCTAAGTCAATTCCCATGGGCACTCATGAAACATTTATCCCATGAGATCAGACAGCATGAATAATCACAGGAATCTGGCATTAAGTGAAGCTACGGCAGGATTGTCAATCAGCACTATGTCAGGACACTAAATTAAAGGTCATGCGATATGTGATGTTAACTTTTCCCTCCCCAAATATTCTGGATCCAGTTATGAATTTTCAGCTGGGAAAAATGTGTTAAATCCACCACATACATGCACGTGGGCCTACACAACATGTGTACAATGTTCCTCTGGTTAATGTAATTGAAAGTAACTCCTAAAACAGGTGTTAATGGTCATTTCCCAATGTCAAAGGATGGGAAGAATATAGTGGTAGCAGACAACAACTTGAATCCAGCTCCTGTGAGCTCAGAAATTTTATACTCTGAATGATTTAAATTCTGCAAAAACAACTTAATGATTGTTACCAAGGACTGGACTTTGAAATGCTGATAAGAATAATGGAAACTCCATCTTCCCAGCCCAGTGCTTGCCAGATGTTTTAATCTAACAATGGCAGTGCTGGGCATAATGGGAACTGAATCCAACAGAAGAGCATCAGAATGAGGAAGACTGACTCAACTGCTTTGGCTTCCTTGCCCCTGCCTAACCCCTCCCCTGGCCCTTGGGTCAAATTCCATACTTTAAGCTTCCTCAAATTTCTAGTCCTCCAAAAGTGTTGCAATTACAGGTCCTAGACTGGCTTTCTTCAATGGAATGTTTACATATTATGAGAAAATGACTCATTTGACTTGCTTGTTGTGTTTGTGGATGACCTGCTATGCAATACTTCGACGATTTCATAATATGGAAATCTTTTCTTTTCTTCCTGTATATTACCTTAGTTTGCTTCCTTATCAGGCTCCATACATAGTGATTATATTAACTTGTCAGTCTCCATCTTATTCTTTCTAAGGAGGCCCCATCTGGATAGCCACACAATGTCAGCCCTACCCATAGACCGGATCACGAAAATAATTTCACAGGGATAATAGAACTACACTTTTTAGAGGTAGGCTTCTATGAAATAACCTGTTTGTGCTCTTTTTTCTTCCCTCTTATACCTCAGTGAGTCTCTTCCTAATTTTATGTGTGACACTCTATGAAAGCAAACGTTGGACTTTGAAGCAAAATAGAAGAGTATAGGTGCCTTTGAACTTTATGTTCAAAGATCATGGACAGAGAAAGAAAACAAATTGATCATCAATCAACCCAAAGTTCTCACTTGAGGCTCAGATGATGAGACACAAATTATCCCACACTGGATCTGTCTTTCTAGAGAAGACTGTATATCTGAGAAAGGCTGAAGGAAAGAGAAGAAGACTATGACCAGGAGCAAGGTAGAGGGAGTCATTAACAGTGATCAGTGGCAATAAGTGCAATGTTGGAAGACCTGAAAAGCCAGATTATGCTCTGGTCATCACCAGATTGGGGTCTGGTCATCACCTGGATGCAATATTACCATGGAGAAAATCTAGCTAAGTGGTCATTAAGAGTCAACACAAATTGAATAGCAGAAGAGGAAGAGGAAGATCAAATAAAATGCACTCTGTGTGTTTGCACTCAGGAAAAAAAAAGTCAAAAGGAACTGACCTTAGAACCGCAAATACTTTGACCAGGGGTGTCAAACTCACCGCCCACAGGCTTTATCACATGTTGGCCCCACCCCCACCTGGTTTAGCAAAGGGGAAAAAAGTCCCGATATGTCATGTGACGCTGCCGTGACGATGTGAGTTTGACACCCCTGTCAAACACAGGCAAGAGGGGTAATAGACAGAGGGGACCCAAGCCAGCTAAATATGAGCCAGCAGTGTGCAGCAGCAGCCATAAAAGCTAAAGCAATCCTAAATTCCATTAACAGAGAGATACAACCGAGATCAGGTGAGGTACTAATACCACTCTATAAAGCCTTAGTAAGACCACCCCTAGAGTACTGCATCTAGTTTTGGTCACCACATTATAAAAAAGATGTTAAGACTCTAGAAAAAGTACAGAGAAGAGCAACCAGGATGATTAGGGGACTGGAGGCTAAAACATACAATGAACGTTTGCAGGAACTGGGCTTGGCTAGTCTAGTGAAGAGAAGAACCAGGGGAGACATGATAGTGGTCTTCCAATATTTGAGGGGCTGCCACAGGGAGGAGGGGGTCAAGCTATTTTCTAAAGCGCCTGTAGGGCAGACAAGGAATAATGGATGGAAACTGAACAAGGAGAGATTTAACCTGAAAATAAGGAGAAACTTTCTGACAGTGAGAACAATCAACCAATGGAACAGCTTGCCCTCGGAAGTTGTGGGAGCGCCATCAGTTGAGACTTTCAAGAAGAGATTGGACTGCCATTTGTCAGAAATGGTGAAGGATCTCCTACTTAGGTGGGGGGTTAGACTAGATGACCTACAAGGTCCCTTCCAACTCTGATTATCTGATTAAATTCATAAATTCCAATTAATGTTCTATTACCTTTAGGTGGTTGGCAGATTATTTATTGATTGATTTGTATTTGTGTGCATAACTGCTCATCTCAGATGAAAGTGACTCTGTTTTTGTTCTGTTCAGTTGTGTCTGATTTCTTGGCAAGGAGCACTTAATTAAAAAACAAGAAATATATAAAACTACTGGCTCAGGCTGTCACAGCTTTTTATTTTTTGTTGACTTCTTTTTCTTCTAATCTTCTAACTAACATCATTCTACAGAAGAATCCTTCCAGTGTGTGTATAAATTATGTCCTGAAGTATAAAGTCAGTGTTTTCTCTTCCAAACTGAAAATCCCTTGCTGACCCAAGTTGGCTATTGGATGAAATGATAACCATTGGTCCATATTGCTCCCATGCAACATGCATGTGGGGAGCAACATGGCTTATTCTTTAGCTTATGAACATGGTTGAGATATGTTCCCTCTGTCCAGTATTAGAATGGAATGCTTCAATTAGTTGGACTTTTGCTGGCTCTAATTTAAGTAATGGCAGATACATTGGTGAACATCTGAAATTAAGTCATTGTGTCTGAAAATGAAAGGTTTAGCAGTCATATCAATTTATGTGCCAGGCAGTTTTATAGTTTAGGAGGCTCCTCTTGTAAAATGCTTTAAACCTATCTGCAAAAATAGGCTTCTTATTCCCTTGAGTCCAGCCTAGGATTATATGTTTGCAGTTTATGACTCATTATGACCTCCTAATTCAAACTGGTTTGGTTGCCATGTCTCAATTTCACATTGTTTGCACTTCCCTGTTTGGCTGCTTTTCCCTTTCTCTTTTACTCTTTCCTTTTATAAAGTTTATATCCCACCTTTCTGGGTGTTTCATGAAATACATAAAGATCCCCAGATTAATCTTCTCACTTCAGTTATGTTTTGTATTCAGCCACAAAAAATAAACAGCAATATATATAATTCCTAAATTGACCTGCAATAGGTTTGTATTAAGGAGTTTATCATTATATAATCCTGTTTGCTAAATCTATTGAATTACTAATACCAAATGGGCTGAAGAAGACGTGATTAATTGAACAGATATTGTTGTGAATCAATAAAAGTGAATAACCTAAATGCAAATTAGGGGTTGAAAACCTGCACGCTTGATTGGTCCTTATACAACAACTTGGGATTGGGCCAGAACCAGTCCCTGATTGGCCACTTTTGGGACTGTCCTTATTGGTCAGTAGTTGGAACCTGTTGCACATTTTCATTGGTTAATAAGGCAGCAGCTAACCCTATAAAAGGGTTACTGCTGCCCATAGCATTGCTCTGTTCCATTCTGATTCCTGTTATTATTAAAGAGTTGAAGTCACTGGTCAGAGGTCTGGTCTCCTTATTCTCCAAACTTAACAGATATAATCTGTGATCTTTGTTTTTGAAGTTTAAGCAACAGCCCAGGGAGAGTTAGAAAGTCCAGGTGGAACCAATCCTAAAAGGTATTAGCATTTGCTGGTGCCTAGAAAATTCCCTTGCAGGGCTCATAACAGAGTGAATAGAATCTGCTATTAAAACCCCAGAATGTAGAGAAATGGTAAAGCCTTCAGCTACTAGCTGTACTCCTGAATGTGACTGGGCCCTGTGGCTATTTAAATATTAAGCACAAAGCACCTTTATTGAATTAATACAATTACTATTTATTACATACAGCTACACTGCCATTAACTATGAAATTAATCTCATTCACAGTTTAGTAGCATAGTTACATCTCTCAGTTAAATTAGCAAAAGTACTATTGAAGGCATTATTAAAGGCAAAGGAAACATGTATTTAGAAGAAAAAGTTTTATTGAAATAAAAACAAAATGACTTCTGCAATTTTAAGTCCTTTTAGAGTTGTTTAAGAATTCACCAGTCACAAGATTTGGGGTGATCTGGAAAGCATTACTTGGTGTTTCAATAAAAAAAACTTCTGATAAACTTTTTTAAAAAAATTTAAAAACAGTTTTTATTGTGGGCTGATCTTTTGCTGTTTCCAGGGTGACCCCGTGGGCCAGATTTAAGCACCCCACAGGCTGGATCCAGCTCCCAGGCCCTGAGCCTGACACCCCTAATTGAGTGACATGCACACCAAAACAAATGTGGGCTAGGTTCTCTCAAGATTTCAGTAATTTTGTGGGACCTGGAATCAGAACAGCAAACTCTCATGAGACCTTCCTGAAATCTCATGATAGCCTCATTCACTTTTTAAATTGTCTAGACTATTATTGTGCAAGACCAAATGAGTCCAGAGCAAGAAAAATTGTCAATCTCTGAGTTATAATTTTTATTTTACTTCAAGATGTAATAATGATTGCTAAATTGAATGTCTTCAAAAGTAGGTTGGAGAAATCAGGGCATACAAGATTGAACAGGCTACTGCTTATGCTTCTCAGTAACATGATACAATTGTACTTATATCCTACATATGGTTGATCGAGTAACATCAGATCCCACTCCCCCGCATTCTGCCCCTACCCTTCCCATGTATCATTAACTTTTAATTTGATTTTAATTATTTATGTGTCAGAGCATCTGCAGTGTGACTTCTATTATGAGACAACCCAGGAGCAAAACATAGCACATAGAGACTTAGTCATTTAACAGTGGTTTATATACAAGACATATACAGAAATATATGTGATAGGCAAATGCCTGACAAGCAAGCAATCTTTTTAACTCTGCACGGAGAACTCTGCAATGGATACAGGACACAAGGTGAGAGAACAGTCCCTCTAATGGCTGCCTTTATATAGACAACCTCTTAAAGAGGTAAAGACCTTTTTGAACCCATATGTAGTCTTAAAAAGGCAACACCCATGCTATGCTGATTCATCCTTATTGCATCAGCCTTACATTGCACCAGCCTTACATCACATCAGCCTTACAGCAACTGGTCAGCTCTTAAATATCAATACCTTAACATTATGTTTCAATTGTATATGTATAGACATATATTTATGACTGTAAGCCACCCAGAGATACCCTATGGTAAGATGGGCAGCCAATAAATTAAACAAACAAACAATCAAACAGGGTTTTCTTAGGTCTTTGGTTGGCCATCATAATTTAATGTACTTGTTCTTTTCTTATGATCTTATTTCTAATTGGCATTACATTCAGCCTTTAGTCAGTGAAACAGAAGACAAATAATAGCCAACAAGTACTGGCCAAGACTGTGCAAAGACTGTGATAATTGTTAAGAAGACTCAGAGAAAGAAGATGGGAATGTTGAACCATTGCAGAAAAAAAAATTCTGGGAAAGTAAAAAGTGAGAGAAAGAAAAACAACTTCATCTTGTTTGTGCTATATACACATACCTAAGTTGAAGTAGAGAGGGGCTCTGTTACAATACTCTAATCGCATTCCAAGCAATTTCTGTTTCTTGACTTTGTCTGGCCAGAAAGGAAACCCAGCAGCATAGGTAAGGCACAAATTCTTAATCAGATGGATTCATCAGCAGGAACATTGAATTAACATTGTGAATAAATGTGAGAAGACTTGATTAGACTAGGAGAGAAAAACCACAAACCCTGTGCAACAAATCTTGGTAACCTGGGCAATAGGAAAGTATTTCCTCCCAAATAAAACACTCTTCTGCTGACAACACAAAGAGCTTAAAAGTATGGCATTGGGCAGAGCATTTTATACATATAGTCCACATATGTTTTCACCCTTTTCGGAATATAAGCAGAAAGTCAGGAAGAAAGCATTTGAACTCAGCTGTTGTTTCTTCCACCATCAGCATTTTGGCTGCCTGCTCTTCCTTCACTTACACACACAACAGCCTGATTCATCCCACAGTGCCAGTATTTTTATCTGGTTTTTGGATTTTATTAGTCATCTCAGAAGTATTTAAACTTGTGGTGAGCAATTACAAGTGTTACAACAACAACAAAAAATGAAGAATAACAGTGAGACAATAGATTTGCCAGCAAGGGCAAGACAATCACCAAAGTAAGGGGAAGAATAAATGTGTGTATATGTGTGCGTGTGTTACATAAATATGTAAAAATAGTCTCAGATCCACATTAATAAGAGTGGCTTCCGGTTTGAGCTTCTTCAGCGACAGACCGAAACCTCATCTCTGCGAGGCTTCGATCCGTGCTTGCCACTGGAGCGCCCTGAGCCGGCTGGCTTCAGGGCTAAGCCACCCCGTAGAGGTGGTGAAGAGGGGGGAGACTGCCTGCAGGGTTGAGGAGAGCCGCATCTCTCCTCCTCAGCTGGCCATTACTCCCTTTCCCGAAGGCGGTTGCAGCGGTGGTCAGAAATGGCCACCACAAAGAAGAACTCGACCGGAAAAGAATGTGCAGGAGGAAGATAAGAGGAGAAAGTTTTGGTTGACCGGGTCAAACAGCAAAAGCAACAAATAAGGTACCCTGGAATTGAAACTATTAAAAAACAATAATATTGTTCCCTAAGAAGATTTTTAAGCTGCGAAGGAGAGAGAAAAGGGAAAAGATTTGGGTTTTTTTTCTCCTTTTCCTATACTGACAGCTAAGAGACTTAAGTAAGAAATTGGAAAAAAATCCACTTTGACATCAATAGGCATTTAATGCTGAAAATAAAAAGTCAAAGGGATAATAAAGATTTCTGGATAATTAAAAGCTTTTGAAAACAGGAAAGGAGAGAGGAAGAATAAAAGGGCAGGATCTGGAAGGGAGGAGACTGCCTGGAATTAAAAAAGAACTTATAGCAAAATCTCAACAAGACTTCCAAAAGATACATTCTAACTGAAATATCACAACAAAAACCCCAGGAAGAGAAAGTCAAAAAAGAAATAAGAAGATATAACTCAGGACTATCTGGATTACTTGATGATTTCTGGATTCTTGGTTATTGTTTTGAATGACTAAAATCAATCAGGTGGTTGTTTAAAACTGTTTAAAATGGCTCCACTTTTAGAAGAACTGAAAATGGAACTTAAAAAGTACAAAGAAGATGCACAAGAAGGGAGAGGTTCTTTTGGCTTCGTATTTCAGTTTTTAGAAATGGAGATTTGGAATTATGAGAAACAACAAGAAATGCCTGCAGAACAAGAAGATTGTGACAAAGAAGAAGCCATCTTTAATGAACAAGTAATCTTAGATGGGGGGGGGGAGGAAAGGGGGGGAAAGAGAATGGAAAGTTTAAGATTGGGAAAAACAACTCCAAAACAAAAAATAGAGTGAAAAATAAGTATAAAATCAGAAAGCAACAGAAGAGGGAAATGCAGAAGAGAGAATTGGAAATAGAGAGACAAGGGGGTAAAAAGGGGAGGGAGAAGATGAGAGGGAAGAAAGAAAGGAAAAGAAGTCATAAAGGACAGAAAAAAATACAGAGAAACAGGGCTTATTTAGAGATAATGGGTGAAAATTTAATGGAAAAAGGGATTCTGCAAAGGTTCATAAGATAGTATGGTTATATTAGAAACAGAAATAATTTTAGAAAATGTGAAACAATGTATGATTAAAATGTCTGATAAAATAGCTATCGTAATTCAGTGGAATGCTTGTCAATAAGTAAATGTAATAAAAGGTATATTTAATGATTTATAAAACATACGTGAAGAGTAATAAGGGAAAAATTAATTATGGAGATTATGTGTTTTTAAGGAAGTATGATATTTAATTGAAAAGAAGTGTAAAAGATGTTAAGATTTTAATGATTATCAATGATAGAACTGAACTGGAACGGAATGAGGGTTTATAATTACATATATTTACAATCTTTTTTTTTAAAGAACATAGTGTGTATTATAAGAATGTACCAAGCAGAATTCAATTGGAAGTTATGTATTATGTATTATATTGAAGGTCATAACCTTAAGGTATATATTGAAGTTTAAATAAGAGTTGAATAGATGTAATTAAAAGATATAAAGGTGTCATACTCCAATTAGTAACTACAGGAGAAAATTTGTTTAATGAGAAAAGATAATATGAAATTGAAACAGAACAGACAAAAGTATAAATATAATGATTTGAATTGAGATGAGATAATCAAATTAAAATCGAGAAAATCAAAAGAGGGGAAAAACTATATAGAAAATGTAAAATAGTATAAGATAAGGAATAGATAACAAAAAGGAGCATGAAATTGAGTTTTATGTCTGTATAAAGAAGTTCAACCCGGGACCGTGATATTTTCAAAAAAGATGTTTTACTTGTATTTTGTATGTGTGAAAACCCAAATAAAACTTTATTTAAAAAAAAAAGATATCAGCTGTAGACCAGGGGTCGCCAATCTTTTGGACCTCAGGGGCCACTAAACTCATAATTTTAAATCCTGCGGACCACTAATATTAATTTTGACTGATGGTGGCTTGCTGACTTTGATGGGAAAGTCGGTCCCATATTCCAGAACTACCATAGTCACAAAACTGGCCTTTTGGTCATCCCGGAGCTGCTCTGCAGCAGAAGCAGCAAAAGTCTTTCTTTCTCTCCCCCAAACTCTGCCAGAAATGAGACTTTGTGAGACTTGTCACGCAGGCGCAGCCTCTTGGAGCAGGATGCCTTGCAGGCTCCCAAAGACTCATTTCTGGCAGAGTTTGGGGGAGAAAAAGAAAGACTTTTGCTGCTTTCCTTGCGTGCAGCCAAAAGCAGAAGAAGAAAGAAGTGGAAAGAAGCAGCTCGGTGGCCAGGCCAGGCGCGTGGGGTGTGTGGGGCAAGTTCCCCCCCTCCACCCTTTCCCCCCTCCCCTCATTACATTGTGTTGTTCGCAATGCAAGTGATGCAAGCCTTGTGTTCCCATGGGCCATGTGGGCAGCACATCCTTGTGTTCCTGCGCAGCCTAGATTAATTGCTTTTGGGGGTGCTTTTGGGGGTGACATTTCTCTGCGGACCACTAAAATTTTCAAAATTTTCGCCTACTGGTTGGCGATCACTGCGGTAGACTACATTGATTCCTAATGTGTCTATTCTACAGGTAGTCCTCGACTTACAACAGTTTGTTTAATGACTGAAGTTACAACATCATTGAAAAAAAGGGACTTATGACCGTTTTTCACACTTATGACTGTGGCAGCACCCCCATGGTCACATGATCAAAATTTGGAAGCTTGACAACTGACTCATATTTATGACGGCTGCCGTGTTCCTAGGTCACGTGATCCTCTTTTGTGGCCTTCTGACCAGCAAAGTCAATGGGGAAGCCACAGTCACTTAACAACCGTGTTACTAATTTAACAAGTGCAGTGATTCATTTAACGACTGTGGCAAGAAAGGTTGTAAAATGGGGCAAAACTCACTTAACAAATGTCTCACTTAGCAACAGAACTTTGGGCTCATTTGTGATCGTAAGTCAAGGATGACCTGTATGTAAGTTTTAAAACATATTTAACATACCTGGCCCCATTACTGAATTCCATTGCATAGAGGTCTGCCATGAAGGATTGTCAGAAACTGTGAATGTTCCGGAGTACAGGGATTAGTTGGCTCTTACAACTACATATTTTCCAGAATTTCCCATGCACAGGGACACTCTTACTTGCAGGTACGAATAGTGCTGGAGGGCTAGCACAAGAGGCCTTCTCCCAGGATGCAGGCAGGCTCTCAGAATCTCTGCCAATGGCAATGCTGTGCCTGCTCTGTGATTTGATGCATGAGGGGAAAAGGGGGCAGCGGGGTATATGTGTGAGAAGATGCAGGAATGTCTGTCAGGAAAGTGATGTAGATTGGACAAAAGAATCCAGGAAGCAACAAGTGGGTGTTAATATTGGGGAGGAAGAGGAAAGTTGCTTAGCCCTGAAAGACCTTTGTTTTGATTCAACAGATTTTTTTTTTGTAGGCTCTTAATACGAACAACTGCAGCATTTGGAACCAACTTCATAAATGGGTCTGGCTTCTTCATCCAGACAGCTGACAGGGTCCCACTAGAGCAACTGCTGATGCCACTTATGGGCCGGCTGCGTCAGATGGCTGAGCACAGAAAACTCTTGCTCTTTTAATTGCCTGATATAGCCTTGCTGTGGGACACATTGAGCGGCTAGAGATAGACTGCAACATTCCTGCTGACAGTGACATCCAACAGGGTGTACTGAAGTGGCACTGTTTTATAGTGGGAACCTGAGCTTTCGTGTAAACACACATCTTAACAGAATACAAACTTAAGACTTGAATGGTGATAGATTATAAAATATAAACACTTTCTCAGTGACTATATGCACAACCATATCATTTACTTTGGCAAAAATACAGAAGTGGTTTGCTCATTGCCTTCTTTCGGGATGAGTTGTCAACTCCCTTGTCCAGTGTTTCTCAACCTTGGCAACTTTAAGACACATGGACCAATTCCTAGAATTCTCCAACCAGGCTTCCTTAGTCTAATTTCTAATCTTGGATTTTTTTTTTGGTGGCCACCCCTTTAGGTTTGGACAGAGCTGGATAGGTGCTGCCATCTACTGCAGAGAGCAACTTGTTTCTCTTCACTTTGCACTTCTTTGTGACAATATGTGTGTGTGAAAACTGAATCAGCCCTAGAGACAGAGTACATAAAAAGAGATGTTTTCTTATTTTTAACTTTATTTTTATTTGATTTGATTTGTCAATCGCTTACAAGAAATAGGTATAAGGATAAACATAGTTATGAATACATGAAATGGATACATATAAGAGAAATAAAAATAAACAATAGGACAGGGATGGTAGGCACATTGGTGCGCTTATGCATGCCCCCTACAGACCTCTTAGGTCAATAGTAGAACGTCTAAGGTTAAAGTTTTTGGGGTTTGGGGAAGAAACCACAGAGTCAGGTAGAGTATTCCAGACATTACTCTGGAACCTTTTAGAATTTAGGCTCAATCTTTGGAGTAAAGGTGAGTTAATCCCACACTTAGCAGTTTCCATGGCACAGTTGATTGGAACCAAAGTGTGAACTGGACCTGTCTGGAGTCCAGTCAAACCTTTTGACTTGGTCAATGGACTCTTTTTTAAAATGTTTGCTAACACACCATTTCCATTGATTTAGCTGTGCTGCTGTATCTTAAAATTCTTCTTACAACAAGGTCATCTTACAATATGCGTACAAGAGGAAATTGATCAAGCTCAATATAGATATTAGTTGTGATGTTTGAAAAACCCAGGTGGCCTTTCAACAGTTTCTGTTTAATTTCTGGGCACATATTGGATACATGATTTCTCTGAACTGAGAAGGAGAAATTCTCAACACTTAAGTATGAGTAGCACTAAGAAGAAAGTACCATGAGAGTCATTTTTCTCCCCTGTCTTCCCTTAGTATTTAATGATAGGAAGAGAAGTCAGAGTTGCTATCAGCTAAGGAATGATCACAGAATGAAAAGAGGACATTCTTGCCCTCACCCTGGCTATTTTGTAAGAAAATCAGCATAAGAAGACCACATCTAGCCATGAACATTTCACTCCAGAATCTCTTCTTTTATGAACTAGTTTCCAAAGAAAGTTCAAATGGAATGAATACCCATAAAATATGCAGGATAATATCTAATAATTCAGAACATAATATAAGGTTTTAGCTGGTTATGGCATTGCAATAAATATACAGTTGGATAAGTTTAGGAGGACAGAACATACCAGGAAAACACAAATAATAGGTGGTTTCTGTCAAAATAATTATGTTTTCAGGATCTGTGAGTGAAAGGAGTATCCTCTGCTGAAATGTCTTCTTTTCTATTACATCAAAAGATAGGCTTTGCAATTTCATGAATCAACTAGGAAAATGCTATGGACAATGCTGACCTCTGCAGAATAATAGTGGGAAACCAGCTGTGAAGCTGCACTAGTAGCCCATTATATCTCCTTTGTCATGTGCTCTACAACAATTACATCTATATTTGTACTTTTTTCAAGGGGGGATTAAAACAATCCATAAAATGTCATTTTATTTATGATATATCTTTTTTTGAGGATCAGAAATAGTAAGTCTCTGCGTCCGTCTCACAACTAAAATTTGTACGTGAGGAGCCCCACCATGTTTTTGGCAAAATGCCCCAAGCAACAGCTGGGGGGCGGGGGCGTGAGCTTGGCAGCCCGGGGGCGCCGTGGGGGCCTGGGGGGCCTCCACCTGTTGTCTCCTCGCCCCTTCTCCCTTGCTGCGGCGCTTGGGGGGGGGGGGGGGGGGCCAGTCAGGCTCCTCCCAACCGAGCCCTGAGGCCAGGGCCCCTCTTCCTTTGGAGGGGCTTTTCAAAGCCTCCCTGCCAGAGGGGGGGGGGGGGGGTGCGTGGGGGGGGGTTTGGGGGGTTTTTTTTTTTTGTCCCTTGCTGCGCCCCTGCGCGCCGCCCCTCAGCCCAGCAGCTCCAAAAACGCCAGGCGGGCGGCTGCAGGCAGGCCTCTGCAGCCGCCGCCTGGCGTTTCTTTTGAGGGGTGGAAGCAGCCTCGCTGGGCTGAAGGGAGCGGGCGCTGGCAGAGGCGCGCAGCGTAGGGAGGTCGGGGGAAACGGTGAAGAGGCCCCGGAGATTAGCCTCCCCAAGTGGCTGGGCTGCCCTCTCGGGCAGGGGAGGCTTTGTAAAATAATTCGCTTTACCTTCGAAAGCAAAGGGAAGACGGAGCGCTGAAGCTGGGTATCATCTCCTCAGGGCCCGGTTGCAGGGAGGAGCCCTGACTGGCCATGTGGTTGCGCCAAACGCCGCAGCAGCAAGGGAGAAGGGAAGCAACGGTGGCCCGAACCCGAAGGTCTCCCGACATCCAAGCTGTCGCCGCCCGCCCACCCACCCGAGGATGCAAGGGGGGAGAATTGTCACCCCAAAAGACGTCCCAGCCGCTTTTTTCGGGGTCAAAAAAAAAAAAGGCCCGGCCTTATTATGTGAGAAACACGGTAGTTCAGAGACCCCATTTTTTCCTCCCTCACAGATAAGTTTCAATAACAGAAAAAGTAAATGATATGATGAGAAGTTTGTATAAAGTATGGGAGACAGTGTCATATGGTTCCCAGCAACTTTCTTTGGCATGCTGCTTCCATAATAAAAGCCTCATCTGGAAGCACTCTCTATAGACTGGCTGGTGGGGAACATGAACGGGAAATTGTTACAATCTTCAAGTCCCAGTGACATCTACTTGATCATTGTGGGAACTGAATGCTGGGATAAACCTCCCACTTAATCCAGGAAGCACATTTTTATATTTATTCCCCGAGAGCCTCAGTTTGAGATGTATCCATTCCAGTACTGATATGGCTTTGTACTGATGGACATCTTAGACCAGGGGGGCACAACTGACTGCCCTCCGATTGTTAGCGGTGACCTATTTTTTTCTGACCAAGAGGTAATGAAAATTATACCATGTAAATTCACTTGCAAAAGAGCAAGTAGCAAAAGTCTGATTTTTCAGTTGATTTCCAAAACAAAAACAAAGGAAATGTATGCAACTGTTTAAATAAGCTTAATCTATACATCCATTTGCTATGATGTCACTACAATTCCACCCACTCTAACTTTCTCCCCTCAGACTTAATTTTGAAAAGGTGTTCCTAGCCACTGAACAATCGCCCACTCAAAACTTAGGCAATCTTAATTTATATGCAAATAGTATGTTATTCCTAGTCAAACTTTCTGCTTTAGGGAATCATAAAGATATAACGTTCTGCTTCAGCCTTCCTCAGCCTGAGTATATTTCTGTGAATATTTCAATTTCCAGAATTCTCATCAATGGTCAAAAATTAAAAATCTTTTAAATGTGTACATTGGAGCCTTCAGCTTTCTCCAGAAATTCCTTGGGTTGTGTGCCATGTAACTTCTTCATCCATCAGTTTTATAGAGGTTCTGGTTAAAGTCAGGCTGATCCTGTCTGTCCCTAGACAGCAAGGGTTACAGGAGGCAGACTTTGTTTTGTATCCCTTTGTTTAAGCTTGTGCCTTCAGGTGTGGTAGACAGTGACATAAAATTGATCTGAAGGCACAAATATACATGGACACTGTCTAAAAAAGTGCCTGCAGTTTTCCCGGCAATGTTTCAGAAATGGTTTGCCACTGCCGTCTTCTTTTTAGCGAAAGCTCACCTGGTTTCTAGCCTGGTGCCTTCACCACTACCCTACAGTTGCTCTTATACACAAAATAGAAAGATTTAACCACCAAAACAGTTTTATTCAGGAAATGGAAAAGGATGGCAACTCGATCTTTCCCTGAGCCTGCCCAGGGCCAGTGGTCTTCCAAGAACTCTTTCCACTTACTTTCTCTGTGCAGTTCTATCTTGTTCCCCTTGTGCATTTTCTTCATGTTGCACTGGACCCTGAATGTTGAGTCTTAGCTTAGCCTGATTCTCACTCTCCAGTAGCCACTCAAAATGGCTACTGCACTTCATTTCACAACAAAGATAATCTGGGACCGTCTTGGGCACGTGCTTCTCTGCAAAGCCTTTTCTTTTCTTTCATTATAGATCACGCAGAGCCATTTGGAGGAAGACAGACATAGATAACAGAGAAACAAGGCAGATAGACAATTTCAACCAAGACCAGGATTGGGCTAATGTATCCGCTGGCTTGACTTAACAGGTCTGTTGTAGAAAACCTGGTTAGGCCTCTTAGCTTTACTTCATCGAAGTCAAAAGACTCCAGTATCCAGCAGTCGGCCAAACCAGAATCTTCTGCTTTGTTTGTCTTGGCCTGCCGTGCTTCTTTATGAAGAAAACGGTCAAATTGAAGCACTTCCCTTGTGTATTTTGATAGGAAGCCTCAGTAATATGTTTTCCTTTTATTGTATATCTTGCTCTTTTCTTTTAGTCCTGTTCAAATATTTTCTAGCACAATGACATATTTATTAACCCCGCCACTCACTCCATGAGGCAAGGCTTTGATTGGCTTTTGGTAAAGGATTCCTGAAAAGTGGCGGTTGCCCCCACCCCTGCTGTCTCCAATAAGAGTTAATATTATTACTGCTATTTGTGTCAAACGCTGGAGAACAAGCACTTTTAAAAACGGGGCACGTTTATTTAAAACAGCTGGGCAAAAGAGCATGAAGGCCCAGCTAGAGTCGTTAGGTCAAAGGTCAGGGGTAACACCAATCTCTGCAAAACTTTGAAGCTGACATTTTACAGATTATATGTGTCTCGCTGCACAGTGGGCACAGCGTATCTACGGGGCTGAGGGCCCCCGATTTGTCCTTTGCATTTTTATGAGTCCACAACATTGTTCTTTGAAGCAGCACACACGGAGAAAATAATACTAATGCTAATAAAAAAAATGCTTTAATGCTATTGAGCTATTTAAAGTAAATCAAGAGAGAGTTTCCTGGAAATACGGTTGCACTGCGAGATAAGGTTTCAGTTCTTCCCCTTCTTTAAAGCTTTCCTTTTTTTTCATTGATCCTTTGCTTTCCTATCCAAGACAACATTCTTCTTTGTCCTGCCTTCTACATATATTAGGGTTTTAATAAAAAAGAAAACCCAACTGAGATTGTTGGGATGCACAATTGAATCCACCATGCCCTTTTTTTCCCTGGCTACATTCTGTTATCGCTTTCCCTAGGATCAGGGTAGGGAAACTTGGCTCTTTTATTATTTATGGACTTCAACTCCCAGAATTCCTGAGTGAGCCATAAAGGTTCCCCATCCTTGGCCTACTGGTTTTTCAGTTGTGGGGAAATCAATTTTTGACTTGAATGGGACTGTTTAATATACAAATGAAGAATGTCCTTCATTTGTATATTAAACAGTCCCATTCAAGTCAAAAATTGATTTCCACAACTGAAAAAACCAGTAGGCCAAGGATGGGGAACCTTTATGGCTCACTCAGGAATTCTGGGGAGTTGAAGTCCATAAGTGATAAAAGAGCCAAGTTTCCCTAACTCTGCCCAGGATGACCCACAAGACCTTGCCAGCTTCAATCTTTTGGGCAGCCATCAACTAGAGTGAGTGCACAAAGAAGAAATGATGTGATGAAAATAGAAACATTTGGATTGATGGTTTGGGGGAGAAGGCTTTCCCCCTTATTCTTCCACATGTTAAATCTATTCAATAGCACAAAGTTGCATATATATGCATATTTGGTTTACTACTAAAACAGGATGAGAAGCTATATCTTCGCTTTGAGACAGTTTTTTTTTACTTACCTGATAAATGCCAATAATTCTAAGAGTATAATTGTATTTGTCTGTTTGAAAAGCATTCCAACCATCATTTAATCCAAGTCACTAATAACATCAAAGAACATTGGTTGGAACCTAACATTGTAGGCCCCAGTTGATACTTTGCCTTCCTTTGATAATGAATCATAGGTGAGCTCTCCTTGAGCATGACTTTTACAAACAGCCTTGTATCCACTTAAATTGTCATGCCTCAGCCTCCATAAACAAAGAAGGAACATCTGAATAAGCTGTTTGATCCACACATGTGGGAAGGCAAACATCTGATTTGGTATCCTCTTAGAACCAAGTAGGTTCTAAGATTAGAAGGTGGAAAATTCTCTGTGACCCCCACCTTGTCATGGATAGACCACACCCTGGCCAGTTTTTGAGCAATTTATACTTTAGCTGAGATGGCGGCACAATTAAAATAATCTGACTGAGGGATCTAATAGCTGGATCTACTTTTTTCTGAATACATTCAAGGACTTTTCCCTCTGATTTATCAGTAATATTGATATAGTCCAGGCTATCTTTGGAATATAGAGACAGCCAGGGAGGTTGACACTATAGTTCTTATCTCTTATTTCTCACTGAGCTTATTCGGTGCCTTGATTTAGTTGCAAGCTAAAAGTGATGAAGCTGAAAGGACAGCTGGAGCACAAATTTTACCCATTGGAAAAGGATGAAATGAAGCAGAAACTGAAGACTGTTTGAAGACCTGATCCACAGCATTGAGAGCAGTAAAGAGTATTTAATCACCATTGCACCTGTGCAAAATAAACTGGTGGGGTTTTTTTTTAATGTTGTATGATAGCTTCATTATTAGGTGACAGAATAGCTAGTGGCTCATTGTGAAACTTGCATTCTTCACCAGGACTCCAGTATTGGACACTTCATAGGAATGTAATGTTAATATCTATCCTTCCTATGAATTTTATCTTTTCATCTTCACAATGTTATGCATATAACTATGTGGAGAAATAAGCATTACAATATATTGCTTTTAGTTCTGCGTTAAGGAAGGTGGGTGAGTGAGGATGTGTTCCCACTGTCTAAAGCAGGGTGGGATTCACCTATTTGCTAGAACTGGTTGTTAACATTCTAAGCAGTTCAGAGAACCTGTTGTTAGAAGAAATTACTGGCCTAATTCTGTAAGGAAGGCAGGAAGGAAACATTCTGGTATTGCTTACAGAAACTGCCTCTCTATTAATCCTTATTACGTTCTTGGCAGGACTAGACTTCCTGTCTCAGGAACGTCTTTGGAGTTTTTCCCCCCTCCTTTGCTGGTACTTTGCTTGTGTGGAGTGATCATTCAAAGTTACAATGGCACTGAAAAAAGTGACTTATGACCATTTTTCACACTTACGACTGTTGCAGCATCCCCACAGTCATGAGAGGCCAGGTGAGGAGATGCATGCCTCGATGCGAGTGATATTGAGTTGGCCATGCCCAGCCAATAACATGACCATCAAGCCATGTCCACCCAGTCACATGACCACCAAGCCACACCCACCAAGCCACAGAACCGGTTGTTAAAAAATTTGAATCACGCCCCTGGTCTAAAGGAGGCATGTTCTCTGTTGAACAAACCTTCCGTTAATTCAAGAGATCTTTCTAATACTTAGCAAGTCTGAAACATTCAGATAAGTTGTCAAGAATGTGATGGACTCACAAATTCAGATGCAACTGGATGCTTTTGATTATCCAAACTCATTTCTATTGGGCTTTGCTTGCTTTTGTAGATGGTCTGTGAAGGGAACTGAATAGGGACAGTATAGTCATACTACTACTGGGTTTCATGGCATCATTCAATATTATTGGCTACTGCACAATCGTCTTCTGAATTATCTGGCAGAATTGGATTCTAGAGGAATTGTTCTGCAATTGCTTCAGTCCTTCCTTTGAGGCAGATCCAGAAGGTGGTGCTAACGTACCACTTTCCTCTACCCAGGGGATTGACCTATGGTGTTCCATGGGTTTCCATTTTCTTTTTATGCTGTTCATAAAACATTTCAGAGAGATCATAACACATTTTTGGAGTAAGGTAACTGTTCTACTCTACTTTGACTTCAAACTCGAATGAGCAATTAGCATCTTTCTACAATGCTTAAGTTTGATAGGCTGAATAAAGAAAAACAAGTTGAAATTAAACTTGGGATAGTTAGAAGTATTATTAGTCATTAGTAAACTGGGTTTGTTATTTGGGGCCTTTTATTAAAATAATCACCTGATCTCCAACAGGGAGATGGACTTCCTCCAAACAATGCACTTCTTAGCTGGACTCCCACTTTCTATCCCACATCTACTTCTTCTACATTAAAAAAAAAAAAATCGTTAAACCAATTCAAAATACACATGAAGTTTTAGGAACTTTCATCTTCTTTAAAAGGCAGTCAGAAAAATGTAATAAACGTAATAAACTGGCAGCCTGGTTAGGCCATGGGGTTGGCTGAAGACACCATGGGTGGCTAAGCTGTATGAAAACCAGATGTGAAAGCTTTGGCAGGGAGGGAAGAGATCTGCTCCTTCTGCTGATTGGCTAATGGGAGGCAATGAAAAAGCAATGATTCTGCATGAAAGACACAGCTCACAACAAGAAGAAGAACTGAACTCACTAGCCAGCTCAATAGAAAATACAAGTAATCCTCAATTTATAACCACAGTTAAGCCCAAAATTTATGTTGTTAAATGAGAATTTGTTAAATGAGTTTTGCTCCATTTTACAACATTTCTTGCCACAATTGTTAAGTGAATCACTGCAGTTGATAAGTTAGTGTCCTGGTTGTTAAGTGACTCTGGCTTCCCCATTGACCTTGCTTCTCAGAAGTTTGCAAAAAGTGATCGCATGACCCCAGGACGCTACAGTGGCCATATGTGGCCTAGAGGTGGACCTCTCTCCTCACAATCAGGAGGCTGTGAGTTCGATCCTAGGTAAAGGCTAATATTTGCAATAGACTCGCCTGCTGGAGCAGGAGATTGAACTGGTTGAACTACTCCAAGGTCCCTTCCAACTCTGTTATTCTATGTTTTCTATGTCTTTTATGGATGAACTAGTTGCCAAGCATCTGAATTTTGAACACATGAGCATAGGGATGCTGCAAATGTAACTGCGAAAAAGGGTCACAAATCACATTTTCTCAGTGCCATTGTAACTTTGAATGGTCACTACTGTTGTAAGTTGCGGACTACCAGTATTATTTATTTTGTTTCAATAAAATTTCTATGTTGTTTAAAATATCACTGATTAACACAGGATAATGCTGATCATTCTTCCATTGGCATGACATGAAAAATTACATAGGTAAAAGATACTTTCAAGATTTATCAGTGTAAACAAGACTTTCAATGACCAATATCCAAACAAAAGTATTTTTTGCAATATTTTTATTAAAGATTTTTACATCAGTAAAAGATAATACAAACTAAAATCAAAACGAAGAAGAGAAGATAGGAAAAAAGAACAGAAAGTACAGAAAAGAAAAAAGAAAAAGAAAACAATCTATTTAAAAATGTTATCCTCATATTCAAAAAAGAGAATGAGGACAATCCAGGAAACTATACACCTGCTTGTACTAGATATATAAATACTGGGTAAGATCTCCGAGCACATTATAAAGCAGCATGCTATTATTAACAGAAGCTAGTCCTCATTTATCACGCACCAGTTGTGCCAAACTCTGTTTATTTCCTTTGGATGTCATAGACTATCTGGATTTAAGTAAAGCATTTGACTGGGTGCCTTATAATAATTCTCCCTCATAAAATGCTAAGTGTGAGCTAAATAAAACTACTGTTAGATGAGCTCATAGTTGGCTGAATGACTGTACCCAAAGAGTGCTCATTAATGGTTCCTCTTCAGTGTGAAGGGAAGTATGGTATGGAATGCCAGAAACCCTGGGCTGTTCAACATTATTATCAATTACTTGGATGGCATCAAAACAGATGCTTTAGAGTTTGCAGAGAGTACAAAACTGGGAGGATGGAATCTAGATGCTTTAGATGAATAGGATGGAATTTAACAACACGAAATTTTGTTGTACAACTTTCCATCTGGGTAGAAAAAAACCATAAGGCGCAAATATAGGATGGCAATCGCAATAAGCACTTAGACTTATATACTGCTTCTCATTGCTTCTTACAGCCCTCTCTAAGCAGTTTACAGAGTTAGGATATTGCCCCCAACAATCTGGGTCCTTTTTTTACCGACTGTGGAAGGATAGAAGGATGAGTCAACCTTGAGCCTGGTGAGATTCGAACTGCCAAATTGTAGTCAACCGGCAGTCAGCAGAAGTAGCCTGCAGTACTGCATTCTAACTACTGCGCCATTGCGGTTCAATAGAACACAAGGAAGGGTTGAATGTCCTTGCTGGATCCAAGTTAAATATGAGCCATCACTGTAAAGAAACTCCTAATATCACAAATGACATTTTGGGATGTATTAACAGAACTGTAGCATCCAGATTACAAGACATTATTTATTATCCCACTCTGTCCTGGTATAGAGCCCATTTGGAATACTATGACTAAGTTGGAAAAGAATAGTGACAGACTGGAGTATGTTCAGAGGATGGCTGCCAAGATAATGAGAGGCCTGGAAACCAAAGTCTGTGAGGAATGGTTAATTCCTGGATACATTTAACCTGCAAAAAAGATGATTGAAGGGAGACATGACAACAACCTTCAAATGTTTGAAAAGTTTTCACACAGTAGCGGTCTTGTTCTTTATTATGCTTATGCTGAGATCAGGTCCAGATCCCTGGGCCAAAAGTATAAGGAAAGCAGTTCGGGCTGAACATCAAAAGAACTTTCTGTCTTCACAAGCTTTCAAACCCATGGAACAGGCTATACATGAAGTAATGAATTCTTCTTGTCTAGGGGTCTTCGTTCTTCCCCTTTCTCACAGTTTTGCAGGCACACAACCTACCAATTTGGTCTCTCATTTTATTAGTTCATTCATGCGTTTCACTGTTTATTCCTTTTACATTTTAATGCACTTTCCTCTATATGCTACAGCAGGGGTGTCAAACTCGATTTCATTGAGGCCGCATCAGGGTTGTGTTTGACCTTGGGGCTGGATGGGCGTGGCTAGCTTGATGTCACTCGTGTCAGAGGTGTCTGTGGTGACCGGATTGCTCTGCCAGCAAAAATGGGCTCCCGAGCTCTATTTTCAGCCCCCACCCCCACCCTGAGCTCCATTTTCACTGGCAGAGGGCAGCAGGAGGTCATTGTGGCTGAAAAAAGGGGCCTGGGAAGGCTGCATGCGGCCCTCCTGAGCTCTGTTTTTGCTGGCAGAGGCATTGCAGGCCAGTCCTTTGCTGTTTCTAGAGTGGCCCCACGGGCCAGATCTAAGCACCCCTTGGGGTGTCTCTGCCCCCCCAGGCCTTGAGTTTGAAAGCCCTAAGCTAGAGTCATCACCCAATAGGCAACAGATATTGTAAGAGAAGCAGACAGAGATACAAATTTACTAGCATCGGTTGTACCTATGCCACGTGCTTTATTCTGTGGTTGTAGTAAATTTTAGCTTAATTTGGTCAGTAGGTCACAAGTGCAACCACAGCGTAGCTTTATGTTCACCCCGTTCTATCTCTGGATATCTAATATGGAGACTACCTTTCTCAGGGTCTGTTTCAAAATCCATTAATAGTAGTTGGCATTGAGGATTTTGTTAGGGAGTGATTCATTTACTCATAATTTAAATGGCATGCCTAAGGTTCAGAAAATCCACGAATAGTAAATAGAAAATATTTTATCAAGTTTATGCCAATGTGTAAGTTCTGACCTCTGCCTCTAGAAAGTCACAATTATGAAAGCAATATTGGGCTATTTCCCAGTTTTTTTATTTCTACAAAATTTCAAAATTAAACCAATAATTAACCAGCCATATCACATGATCCCCTTACTCCAGAAGGCAGATTATATTTCTAATTTAAAAAGTTCATTTTTGCACAAAGCAAACTAATCACAGACAGGTGACAATTAGTACAATGTGTGGCTGTTCAGACGCATAAGAAAGTGGAAACTAACTTCAGCATTGCATCGCAATAGATGGTGAGAAATTTCTCAGAGGCGACAATTAGCCATTAGCCACATTTCTGTTCTTACCAGCAGCTTTGGAAATTATCACCTGAATGCTGACTCATCTTTGAGAAACAACAGCAGGAAGTCTTCCTTAAGTTGGTGCCCTTCAGATCGTTTGTGAATGTCACTCCTAAGAATTCGAGGCACCACAACCAAATTAGGAAAGGGTGGACTAAAAGGGCATGGATTCCTCCATCATCATCACCATAACCCTTGGAAAAATTTGGTCGGAGAGCAGAATGAATGCCGCTTCTGTGCCAGAAACTCTGACTTGCATTCCAGCGTGTAGAATCTTGCAATACGTCCCAGGCAGGTCTCTCTGCTCTGTAAATGAGCCCTTAGCATGCCAGAAGCTCCGAGTGGATGAGGCATGACTTTAAGAAGACACAGGAGACATCAATAAACAATCTCCATCTGTTTTGACAATAGAAACTGAACAGCTGACCCCTGTGACTGTATCAGGCTTTCAATATTTCATTGGTGGACTTAAGGCAGTAAGGTGGTTGTTTGGAAGTTGAAGAGTTGGTCTAGAATTGTTAACAATCAGAAGGTCTATGTACCATAACATATTTCCGTGTCAATATGAAAGATGAGTTTTTGTCATCTACAAAAGAACTTGGAAAAGCAAAAAAAGGGGTTTTAACCTTTTTACTGGACTTTATATCTCCCAAAACTGAAAAATCTCTGGTGACACAGTAGAGCAGTCAGAGCCTTTAGTTGTCTGCAACATCTCCCAGTTTGAGAGTGATGGGTGACTTGAAGAGCATTTGTGGGACTTCTTTTGTGTGAGACCCTTGAGCCAACATATAGTCCAAGAAGAGGGGACTTTAGGAGAGGATGGGCAATAACTCCTGGCTCTGGCTCCATTTACCATCATTTGCAACACTGAAAATAAAATCAAAGTGGGCATCTCTTGGATCCCATGCCAAGCTACTTGGGAGAAGCCAACTGCTCCTGCCATTACTCTGCTCTAGTGACAACTGCATCTCATCAAATTGAAGAGCCAGAGCTTTCTGAAGACAGCTGCTGAAATATTGTTGCACATGAGTATGCTAAAAATATAAATGTAGAACATAGAATAATAGATTTGGAAGGGAACTTGGAGGTCTTCTAGTCCAGTTCCCTACTCAAGTAGGAGACCCTATACCATTCTGGTCAAATGCCCAGTCTCTTCTTGAAAACCTCCAAGTGGAGAAGCACCCACGTCTTCCAGAGGTGAGCCTTCCACTGATTAATTGTTCCCATTGTCAGAAAAATTATCCTTAGTTCTAGGTTGGATCTCTCTTTGAACATCTACCCATTACGTCTTGTCCTGCCCTCAGGTGCTTTGGATCAATCTCTTCTACTCTGTAACAGCCCCTCAGATTCTGGAAAACTGTTTTCCTATCTTCCCAGTCCTTCTTTTCATTGAAGTAGACATACCTAATTCTTCAGTCTCTCATCATATGGTTTAGCCTCCAGTCCCCTAATCATCATTGTTGCTCTTCTCTGCAGCCTTTCTAGGCTCTCAACATCTTTTGAGTATTCAAAGGTATTCCAAGTGTAATCTCACCAGTGCAGTATACAGTAAAGCAGTACTATCACTTCACACGATCTTGAAAGTATCCCTCTGTTAATATTACCTAGGACTGCATTAGCTCTTTTGGCAGTTTTGGTTGGCCGGCTGGTAACATAAGATATCAAACTGACTTTTAATCCAATGAATGTAATTGAAACAAACCTTCGTTTGCATATTTTATCATAAATCTATGTCTCATAAAAACCAGTGCAGAGTACTGTAGTCTGTCCCATACAGCTTTCTAAGCTTCCTTAGCATTTTTGAATAAATTTATAGTAATTTCAATTTAGAATGATTTATTAGATAAAAAAGAACATACCATAACACATATAAAGAAAAAGACCAGTAAAGAGAAAGAAAGAAGTCATTTTCTCTTCTTTTTAAAAAAAGTTTCTGACATAATTGGCATATATCATTGGCATATCATCCTCATCAGCTTAATTGTTTTTTTAATGGTGCATAATAAAAAAGGAATCATCTGATATCCTACTTTCCATCTCTATTCTGCTACTGTTATGTACATAAAATGATTAATTAATTACATAAAAGGAATAACCAAGGCCATTCCCTTTGGGGCGTGCGTAAGCACACCAATCATGCCTACCGCCCCTGTCCTATTGTTTTTTATTTTTCTTATAAGTATCTATCTCATGTATTCAAAATTATGTTTATTCTTATACCTGTATCTTGTAAAAATACTAAAATACTAAAATGCCCAGTGCATTATCCATTTCAGTGGCTCTGGTTTATAGAACAGAACAGAACAGAATAGAATTGTTTATTGGCCAAGTGTGATTGGACGCAGAAGGAATTTGTCTTGGTGCAAATGCTCTCAGTGTACATAAAAGAAAAGATACAAAAGATACATTTGTCAAGAGTCAAGAATCATAAGGTACAACACTTAATGATAGTGATAGAGTATAAATAAGCAATCAAATCATACTAGGAAACAGTCAATATAAATTGTAAGGATACAAGCAACAAAGTTACAGTCATACAGTTAAAAGTGGGACGGGATGGGTGATAAGGAATGATGAGAAGATTAATAGCAGGGGTGGGATTCAAATTTTTTAACAACCGGTTCTGTGGGCATGGCTTAGGTGGTGGGTGTGGCTTGGTGCTCATGTGACTGGGTGGACATGGCTTCGTGGTCATGTTATTGGCTGGATGTGGCCAACTCAATATCACTCACATCGAAGCACGCATCTTTTCGCCTGGCCTCTCATGACTGTGGGGATGCTGCAACAGTCATAAGTGTGAAAAATGATCATAAGTCACTTTTTTCAGTGTCATTGTAACTTTAAATGGTCACTCCACACAAGCAAAGTACCAGCAAAGGAGGGGAAAAAAACTCCAGAGAACTTCCTGAGACAGGAAGTCTAGTCCTGCGAAGAACGTAATAAGGGTTAACAGAGAGCAGTTTCTGTAAGCAACACCAGAATGTTTCCTTCCTGCCTTCCTTACAGGATTAGGCCAGTAATTTCTTCTAAGAACCGGTTCTCCGAACTGCTTAGAACGTTAACAACCGGTTCTAGCAAATAGGTGTGAACTGGTAGAATCCCACCTCTGGTTAATAGTAATAGTAGTGCAGACTTTGTAAATAGTTGGACAGTGTTGAGGGAATTATTTGCTTAGCAGAGTGATGGTGTTCTGGAAAAACCTGTCCTTGTGTCTAGTTGTTCTCTGTGCAGTGCTCTATAGCGTCGTTTTGAGGGAAGGAGTTGAAACAGTTTATATTGATACCATAGATCAGGGGTGTCAAACTCGATTTCATTGTGGGCTGCATCAGGGTTGCATTTAACCTTGGGGGAGCTGGGGGTGGCATGTCCAGATGGGCGTGGCCATGGTGAGCATGGCCAGCTCAACAACACATGTTGGGGGCACCTGTGGTGGGCTAGGCAGGGCTGGGGGATACACTTTTGCTAGTGGTTTGTTTTGCTAGCACTCTGCCAGCGAAAACAGAGCTTGGGGGCCCCACGAGCCCCCCAGTCAACATTTTCAGCTGTGACAGCCTCCTGCAGCCCTCTGCCAGTAAAAAGGGTCAACCCACATGGTCCTCTTGAGCTTTGTTTTTGCTGGCAGAGGCACTGTGGGCTGGTCCTTTACTATTCCCAGGGTGGCCTCATGGGCCAGATCTAAGCACCCCGCAGGCCGAATTTGGCCCATGGGCCTTGAGTTTGACATCCTTGCCATGGATTATTCTTACTAAAGTCTTCCTTTTTTATCTTGCCTCTTGTTCGCACTTCTTTACTTCTGCCTGCCTTTTTTATTTTTGCAGGTTAACCTTTTTATATATCTGTTGATGTTTAATAAACAATTTGTATTTTTGCTAGCTCAACTGAGTGACATGCATGCTTGCTCTGATGTGAATATAGAGTTGGCTGTGAATGTGCTAGGTGCAAACCATGCCAGAAATTATCCACCATAATTTTTCAACAATTTTGACATTTAGAAGGCACATTCTTTGTTTTATTATGAATGACCTCAAATTTTATAGTCCTTCTGTGACAGATCAGGACTCAATGTAATTCATTCATAGCTTTTTAAGCATGCTGGGAAATAGCCCCTCTGAACGCAAGTAACTATAAATTGTGCCCTTTATAAAATAACATTTATGGTCACACATACATACCTTCTCCCACAAGAGCCCCCAAGGTTCTAAAATAAATGTTAGTAATTTAGCACCTATGTTCTTTGTCTAGTGTTGTTGAAGTGACTCTGTGTGTGCCAGCATGTGAGAACCTTCAGTGCTTTTCTTACCAAAACTTCTCTGTGATAATGTCAGAGACTTTACAAAGAGTCCTCACAGACTGCAAGGGATGACGCATAGCAGCCCTTCATGGATCTTCCTGCGTCAGACAGTAGCAGCTACAGAATCCCATTCTCTCCCATATTTAATGACAAACAACTCCCTCCATTTCAAAAACTACAAATCAGTGAGGAACATTGTATTCCAGACACTTTCCTGACCCATTACTTTACTATGTGGTGGGATGGTTTCCTTCAGAGGAAAACCTTGAAACTGTGACAATTCTAGCTTTCACGTTCAGAGTAGGAGTATGAAGTAGGGTTGCAGGAATTGGGTATGTCTAGTCTAGTGAAAAGAAGGACTAGGATTGATGTGATAGCAGTGTTCCAATATTTGAGGGGCTGCCATAAAGAAGAGAGAGTCAACCTATTTTCCCAAGCACCAGAAGGCAAGAAAAGAAGCAATGGATGGAAAATAACGAAGAGAAACAACCTAGAATGAAGGAGAAATTTCCTAACAGTGAGAACAATAAACCAGTGGAACCATTTGCTTTCAGAAATTGTGGAAGCTCCATCATTGGAGGATTTTAAAAGAGACTGGACATCCATTTGTCTGAAATGGTACAGGGTCCCCTGCTTGAGTAGCGTGTCTGATTTTTTTTTCTGGATGTCATTCCAGGCCTATTGGACTGAAGGCATGGAGCAACAATGCAGAGCACAAGACAACTGATGTGTGTATATGTGTTAGCTGACAAGGACATGGGGGCATGAAAGCCAATTTAAGTCAGGATGACTTTGGCTGATCTCAAAACACAAGACCTCCAGGAGTCCCAAGACTGTACAATTGACTGGGAAGTCTTAGGCTACCAGATCGAGGCTGAAATATCTGGATGATCTCTAAATAGCAGCAAAACCTCAAGCTTTTCTTTCCCTCTTTGCTGTCACCTAGAGGCCATTCAGATTTTGGCAGGCAACTTTTAATAACTTAAGGCAGCTGACAAAGGAAAATTACTTCTGTATTATTGACAAGAAAATTATATAGTCACCAGGTGTAAAGTCTGATTTGAGAGTTTTTCCTGCAGACTTATAATATTTTATTTAATAGTGGAACAACTAGGTGTTATTTCTTTAAATAAAGCAAAGTCAGTGTGTAGGAATCCTTAACTTAGAAAGACCATGAGTTCTACTTCTTAGGAGTAAAAACTGTTTTGAAGGTGCATACATGAACATGTTTGTGTGTTTGAGCACATGCGCGCACACACAAGATTTATTTAATTTAAGTCTTCTCAGAACCAAGTCGTTTTGCAGCTAGAAGGACTAAATACCTCCTAAATATAGTTTGCACTGCAGTAAATCCAATGCTCTATGCCAGGGGTGTCAAACTCACCGGCTGTGGGCGGGATGCGTCACATGCTGGCCCCGCCCCCACCTGATTTAGCAAAGTGGAAAAAAGTCCCGATATGTCACATGACGCCGCTGTAACGATGTGAGTTCGACACCCCTGTTCTATGCTATGGTTCTATCTGAACTTTCTTGACATTGAGGCAGGATGTGCACATCACTCTAAGCATTTCCTTGTATAATGATGACCATTAAATAAACCACTGTTGCTTGATCTTCCACAATAAGCCTAAATCAAGCAAGCCACGCTCCACCTTAGTATAATGTTGAACCAGACCAAAATATTGAAAGAGTCACTGTATTTTACTTGAACTTGCTGAGGTTTCCATTCCCCATTACATCATGCATATTATGGGAAGCCAGAATGCTGGTGGTAGAACATTGCTTTAATGTCATGCTGTTAACTCTTCCCTTCCAGAAAATGGCTTGCAAATATTTGCACCAACCCTAGCTTCCAAATGAACCCTCATGTTACCATATACTAATACTGTATGTGTAATATGATAACATGCAACACAAGCTAATCTTATGCATATTGATACAGAGTATTAATTAGTATGTCATGTGGCTGGTTTGTTTTTGCCTTAATGGATTTTGTCAGCTCCATCCCTGATGCCTCTAAGTATGATTTATGACTTGATAAGAAATGTGAACCCAGACAATTGTGGTTTACTCAACTAAGTATGGTTTTGTTTAATATGTGAACTACTCAGCTGCAGGAGCTAACCTAGAAGGCTCCCACTAAAACCCCCTGAAATAATTGGCCATAACTGTTTATCAATTATATAACTACTGAATTTTGACAAAGAATGAAATAATAAAAACCAAAGAGAAAAAGAATTAGAAAAGTCAGAGAAGGAAGGGGGTGCAAAAAATTAAAAAATAGATTTTTTTAAAAAAAAACTCTATATCGAGTAGGAGAAGTTTTCTGTTTTGATGTCATCAGCTGAAATGCTAGGGTAACCAGTTTTAGAGAGTTTCCCACTTTGCTTTATCAAAGTGTGTTTTATCCAGGCAAATAAAGACAAGTAAATCTCGGTTACTGTCAGTATATAGTTTTCGTCTGAACAGACTGAGTCCACCTGCTAGGATAAATTCCTTGTAAAAAGATATTTGGAGAATAATAAATCTTTCTCCAGCAGCTCTCCATTAGCCATAAGATATCCATCATTTCTCTTTGTGAGCATTCAGGTTTAAAAGCAAATTCGTTGTTCCCAGAAACTGCTGCCCTCATCATCCCTATTACAGTTTAACTAGGTGAGTCCCAAGTATAAACACAAATCTCTCAGTTTACCCTTGTCTTATCAAAATTACACACTGTCTTTCAAAACAGGACTTTTCCCAAATAGATAGCTTATATAAAATGACTTTTCATTTGCCAAGAACTGCCTTTATACCTTTAACCAACTGCACAAGTCACAGAAATTCAACAGGTGCAGTTTCTCTTGGCATGAATATGCAGCGGGGAGAAATGTGAGACCTTTTCCCTAAGCCAAGGAACTTAGCATGTGACATATGACTTCTGCCAAAGAGATGGTTGGCACTGTCAACCTTAAAAATCCCTTTCATGGGAGACTTAAGTGTACTTGTTGGAAATGTTGATATGAGGGAAGAAGGACCCCTGGCCTGCCTCTGTTCAGACAGTGTTTCTGCATCCCAAATGTGTGCAACATGGCAGTTCCTGAGGCTTTCGGGCTTCAATAGTTGTGAAAGTTTATACATATTTGTTGGATGAAAAGAGATCTTTCTCCTCTATCAATATATTTGGGGAATAAAGGCATATACAGGTAGTCCTCCGAAACAATAATTGTTCAGCGGTTGTTCGAAGTTACGATGGCACTGAATGAGAAGACTTACAACTGGTCCTTGTGCAGTAGTTGTGGTTGTCACAGCACTGTCATTGTGATCACACGACAATCAGCTCACAATTATAACATTGCAGCATCTGATGGCCATGTGATCACCATTTGCAATCTTCATGGCCAGCTTTCGGCAAACAAAGTCAGTGGGGTAGCTGGCAGGAGGTCACAAATGGTGATAGTACGAGCATGGGATGTTGCCATTGCATGAGATTCACCTAACAATGACAATCAGGAGTGCCACAAGGCTGTTATAATTTGGTGCAGCCACACAATGTCATGCTTTATTATCGTTAAGCAAGAACTGACTGTATACTTGGGATAGATTCAATAGGTGGATAAAAATGTCAAACCCAGTTTGAACATCTGACTGATGAACCAATAATAATACTGGTAATATAATAAGTTCTGTAAGAAATACCATTTTGCCTGCAAGCAAGAACCAGTGGGACTATAAAATAGATGAAATAATGGAAAATGAAGAAGCTAAAGTGCTATGGGACATTGGAGTTCAAACTGACAAGTGCCTGTCTTCCATGTACCACCCCAGACTCCACAACTTTGATAAGAAAGATAAAAAAAGTCTGGATAGTGAGTGGGGCAGTACCTGGAGACTGGATAATGAATGTGGCAGTACCTAGAGTAGAAGAGAAGAGTAAGAACTGGAGAAAATAACAAAATGCAAAGACCTGCAAATAGAAATAGAACAACTGTGGCAAAAGAAAGCAAAGTATATATGGAGATTCTCAGTCATCCAGGTCATGGTTGTCCCAAAGGTGCTTCCCCCCCCCCCCCACTACTCAAGTGAACCTAATAACACAAATAAACCTCCAGGTGGCCTCAATGACTCTGTAAAAGAATGGCTAGCCATCTGCAAGAAGTATGAATCCTTCCATTCCCTACTTCTTGGATGAGAAGTGAAACATCTTCAAAGAAAAACCAGAAAGTCCAGTTGCCTCTTGAAAAAAAAGGCATCTTTGGGAAAGCACAGGTAGTATCCATGGTAGAACAACTGGAGCACCACTTGAACGCCATTGGGATTGACAAAATCATCATCAGTCAATTGTAAAAGGCGGCTTTACTCAGAACAGCTGATGTTCCGTGATGATAACCTTTAATACCATCCAACATCCAAACCTGCCTATCTCAGATCTTTGGGAAGGATTTAATAGATGGATAAAAATGTCAGATCCAGTCTGTTCATCTGGCTGACTGTGCACTGAACTAGACACAATATGATAATAATATAATCCCTCATTATTCTAAAAAAGATGCCAATTTTTCTGTTTATTTTTAATGACTGGATTCCATAAGGTGGTCTGGTTTGTTTAGTTTGAAATGTTAAATCCAGCCAGACATTGTGATTCATAAACTGTGATTTCTGGATTGGCATCTTGTGTGAATTTAGCCAATTATGATTTATTTAGGAATCATGCAATGTTTATCCATCAGTAGTATGAACCAGATTTATAGAAATTTTTACAGAAATTTCAACCAAGTATAAGTATCTATGCATGGGCATACCTATGTGTGTATGTATACAATCATGCATTCATGCACACCCAATACATAAACTGTATAATTTGTATATCTAATCTTTATTAGATATTGAGCTTCTCTTTAATATGCTAAGTTTAGTTCATGATTTTCTTTCACTTTAGTTAAGGAGACATTTTATTATCATGCATATATCTCTGTTTTTAAATTTTATTTTGAAATAAATTGAAATTCCCTGAGGGAAAAAACAACAACTTGGAACTCTTTGAACATTAGAATAAAGCATCGTATTCCGCCTGAAAACACCACACTTCAGTAAGACGTTACCTTTCAAATGAAAGTGAGAATTTTCTGCATTGCAAGATGATGCCTTTCCTGTATTCTGCACAATTTTAAACATGAAAGCTTCGATATCAAAGAAATTTCTTTCAGTCTTTTTCAATATAGTATCTTCCCTGTTGCAGGAGACATGAAGCTCTTTCCACCTGGAGCCATCATTTAGAGAGCAACAAAGAAGGCAAGGTTGCTTCAAAATAGATAAATAAAATAAATTGTGTGAGTAGGCGAATTACTTGAAACAGACTTCTCTTCTGGGAATTCTTCTCCATTACAGCTCCCAAAGAGTTCAGGGCTGGGAAGGTTTTTTCTTAAGATTTGCCTCAATCTTTTTCAAAAATGAGTCCAACATCCCCATCTCGTGGTGAGGATCAAAACTTCAGGTTCACAGCTCACCTGGTGGCAAATTTCCACTGGGAGACAATGTTCCAAATATAACTCCTATATCTGATTCCAGACTGCTTAGTGACAGATCTGTGTTTACAATCTTCATGCTCCAGATTTTCCTGTTCTTACTGAAGTGGTTTATTATTATATATTTGTGGACTGTGTAATTAGGCTTGATTGACTGGTTTACTGATGTTTCATGATAGTTGAGAATGGAAGGCATTGCAATGTTTCATCAACCTCTGTCAAACTCTTTTGGCTCTACTGAATGATAGTATTTGGCTTTCTAAGACCACACCTCACAATCTGTTCCTGAAGGCTAATCCTTGATTTAAGTAAATGATTCTGTGTACCTCCTTGTAGCTTGAGAAACACCAGCCCAAGATCACAGCTGCTTACCATAATCTCAAACCAATCCCTTACTACTGATTCTTTTTCTAATTTCAAATGTCTATAAATTGCCTTCTTAGTGCCAGGCAGTTCTGAGATCTCAGCCAATCTGAGTTTTTAAGCAAGCAAATCTCCAGCCTCCAATATCATTTTTATTCCTCCGAAGAATTAAAAACAATTAAAGAAAACAGGGAGACAGCAGCTGCCTAATCATTGCTTAGAAATATACTTGTCCAGAAAAAGGAGGGGAGGGGAGGGGAGGGGAGGAAAGGAGAAGGAAGAAAGAAGGAAGTTTGGAAAGAAGGAGGTTCACCCCCTGCATCGTACTGTACATTTCTCGGTTCATATCACATGCATTGTTTTCTTACTTTTCTTAATTATTTTCCTCATAAAGTTGCATCATCCTTGTTTTACATGCATCTGTATAGGTTGTATACATTTGACCAGCATTTGTGTGTGTGTGTGTGTGTGTGTGTGCGCGCGCGTGCGCGTGTGGTAAGAGGACGGCATAGTGTGTGCATGCTGCCTATATTTTCCTGAGCACCTTCAATTTTGGTTCTGTTGTAGTGGCTCTAAACTTAGTTTGGCATTTGAGGGCTAGTCCCAGCTCTGCCTTATGCTAGGGCTAGGGTTAGAGGTAGAGATCAGATCTGGACTGTGAATATCCAGATTACTAGCTATGTCTTGATTAGTGTGTGTGCTGTCCAGCCAGTGTATGGGAATTGGATAGTTAGGTAGCAATTGTGAGTTGTTCCATTAACGGAATGCATCATGGTAAATGTAGTTAAGGTATCCTGGGAAATGTAGTCCATATCACGTGACCACATCTGTAATCCTGATTGGTCACTAAATTGACCCTCGAGGGGTTGGAGGTAGGTTTTCCTCTCTCTTGGCTGAACTCATGGACTCGTGGTAACTCTTCTACTTCTATCGCTACAACATGGGGGGAAAAGGATAGAAGATAAATCATCTTTTTACCTACAAGACAGATGTACAAAGGATTGGTCATTAAAGAAGAACTTCATCACAAATGTGAGTTATGAGGATACCTGATGAACCAATACAAGTACTTTGTTATGGATGTTTTGTGGAGTTATCTATCTGCATCTGTACAGGATACAGAACAGTAAAAAGATGATTTAATTTGAACTCCTGAAGCCCCAAAAGAAGTAGATGCATCTGGTGTCTCTTTAAGATGTAGTCCTGAAGCCCATCAGTATAAAGACTGTTAATTTGGATTTGTGATAAAGCAAAGTAATATTGAAGCCAGGAGTGAATATGCAATGTTAATCTAAACCTGCATTTCTCATCGTCTCTCTCTCTCTCTCTCTCTCTCTCTCTCTCTCTCTGAGCATCGGAACTCTTTACATGCTGGTTGGATGGTGGGAGGGGCTGGAATTCCCCCACATGCTAGTAACAAAGAGAACTTTCTAACCACAGAGTTGAAAACCAGTAACCCACCCACCCCCCTCTTCTCTGCTCAACTTGTCTTCCTGCTATTTCAAAGACTCATTCTAACAAGAGGGAAAGCAAACTTCCCATCTTTCAAGGGACAGACAAGCAGCTTCCTTTATTTCATCTCTCCCTGGGCTAACACAAAGAAAACCAATTTAGCAAAGTAGCTTGTGTCCTAGAGTAAAGACAAAGGATGTGTTTTTCTCTATCTTCGCCAGCATTTGCCATGAGGCCTCCAGCCATTTACAACTAAGGCTGTAAAACCTTCTCTGGCCAGTTTTATTGGGGCTATAAATCAAAGCTCCAGCAAGTAAGCTATGTGAACAAAGAGCAGTTTCCTTTCCCTCATGAAGCATAGAGTTTATCCATCTTATTTCTATACTAGAAAAATTTAAGTATAACAAAGACACACTGCATATAACCCTTTGAACTGTTGTCCTTGTTTGATGAATTTCTCTTCCATTGAGTAAGGAATAAATACATTTGGGACCCAACCACCCCTCTCCTAACAGGCAACATCACATCTTGGTAAAGCAGCCTACATTCCCATCTGGTGGTCAAGAAAAAATTTACAGTGAAGTCAAAGAATTCTTACCATTTCCCCCCCTTTTTCCAAGAGTAGGCAGGACATTCTCACAGTTTCTCCAATTTAACCAGAGTGTTTATCCAATGACAATCTCTTTTTGCAACTATTGTGGACAATCTAATCAATTTAATCCAAATGTTCCAAGATTATCGGTAACCTAACATGGGTGTAGCAACAGCATCTTTCAGACCTTCTGCTGCCACCTTGTGAAGCAAGCGACAATAATAGGCATATTTCTGTGTTCAGCCCTCAAGTCTTCAGACTTTGATATGCATATTTCTGCATTCAGCCCTCTAGTCTTCAGGCTTCGCAACGCAACCTCTAGTGCCCCCTTGTGTTGCAAGCTCACAACGCACCCTAGAAGCAGCCATACTGTGTGCTGTGCTAGCATTGCCCAGACTCTGCAGTGCCACCTATGTGCTCAAGTATTAAATTCAGCAGCAATTATATTTTCTGCTACCTGCTTGCAGCGCACCCTAGTACAAAAAAAGGAATTGCATGGAAAACCTTTAAATTTTTCCAAAGTCACCCTTTGCCAATTTGAAGTATGGCAACTTCCTCAGTCATGACAGATGTCTCTGATGTACCAGAAGACCTGAATCCTCCACCCACCCTTGTTGTAAACGTGGAGCCTGGTTCCCATACAGGATACAGAACAGTGTGGATAACGACTGCTACTAAATGATATGTTCAAAATGATATTTCTATGGAACACATGGTAATTGGCTCCAGCTCCATGGAAATAAGTGAGAATTTTTAAAAAACATAATTATTTCTATGTAGATTAATGAAATACTTCAGTAAAGGATAAAATAATATGTTTATAATTTAAATTTATTCTTAACGAAGTCACAGAATACTTATTTTTTTTAAAAATACATTTTTATTGTCTTTCAAAATTTCTTACCAATGTAGACTGTTTTCCATTTCTTCAGAACTTCATTGATATGCTGGTGGATGCATAATGCTTTATCCACACCTCAGCAAATTTGCATACTTCAATCAAGATTAACATCAGCATCCATGACTTTTGCCTCACAACTTCTGCAGCTGGAAAGATATCTTGAGAGTGAACTCCATCACTTCCATGTCATAGTTTTCCTCTGACAGAATCTTCCTTTTCTCCATTTTGCACACACAAATATTAGCAGTTTCTAAAACCCCAACAATAACCGCATATGTGCTACCTATGCATTAACTAAATTTTGGTTTTCATTAAATGTGCCCTGGTATCAATTTACAATTTGCACTAAATTGAATATCAGATTATTTAAACTCACAATAATTGTGATCTTGCTACAGATGGCAGAAAACAAGTACTGTTTTCTGTATCAGTTTGCTGCTAATTAATGGTTGTTCAATTTTTTCAAACCCCAGATTTAGTAGCTTTCCTTATATTTTGGTTCTTGGGCAAATTACTTCTCTTTAGCCTTCATATTTTATCTGTCAATAAGAATTACTCTGTGATATGCCTAGCTTGATAGGAGTGGCCATAGCAGAAAAATAGTGTAATAAATTAAAATAATAAAGAAGAATATTTGTAGCTCAGGGCTGAAATGTTTCCTGCAAGAAACAACCAAGCTCAGAAAGCACCAAAGACCCCTCAAATCAAAATAAATCAAAATGATTTTCTGAGCAGACAAGGCTCCAACAACAAAACTTTCTGGGAATATCCATGATATCCTCTCTACATTGCAAACATATGGAGCAGGTATATTTCTACCCTCCAATATATACCTTGGTCTTTGTTATTTGGCAGAAATAAGCTCTCTCATTTCTTTAAGCTGACCGAAAACTGACTTTGACCGAAATCATTTGCATCCCAGCTGTCTTCAACTTGATGTCGTGCTAAACTGTTAGGTTTCACCTCCTATAATCCCCAGCCATCTGGATGGGGATGGGGATGGGGGAGTTGAAATCTACTTAGTAACACTGCCATATTTGAGGGGAATCTGAGCAAGATGTCATGTCAGAATATCTGGCTGCTAATCATCAAAAGTGCCTGAGTGCTCCTCCTTCCTGGAGGACATTTTCTTCCCCACTCCTCCCGTTTCTGCCCCAACCACTCTACCTCACTGTCCCTTGCCTCCTCTCTCTCCCTTTTGCTACCACCAGCAGGCAAACATGGAAAGAAATGCTACACTGGCTTTTCGGCTGAAACCATCATACCTAGATTATGGGCCACAAATGCCACAATTGTGATGGAATGTGTGGATGATCTTGGGGGACGAGGGAAAAAGATACTGGCTAGAAAACAATCAGACAAGACAGGGAGATGCACCCAGTGGATAAACAGTCAGAGAAAGAAACTTATTTTTATTTATTTAATTTGGTTTGTCAATTGCGTACAACATAATAGATATAAGTAAAAACATAGTTATGAAAACATGGATACATATAAGAAAAATAAAAGAAACAATAGGACAGGGATGGTAGGCACGTTGGTGCGCTTATGCACGCCCCCTACAGACCACAGAGAAACCACAGAGAAGAAACCACAGTCAGGTAAAGTATTCCAGACATTGACCACTGTGTTGCTGAAGTCGTATTTCCTGAAATCAAGTTTGGTGCGGTTTACCTTGAGTTTGTATCTATTGTGTGCTCTTGTATTGTTATGGTTGAAGCTGAAGTATTCATTGACAGGTAGGACATTGCAATGTATGATTTTATATACTGTATTTAGATCGGACTGAAGGCATCCTAGTTGTAGGTTTTCTAGGTCTAGAATTTCAAGTCTGGTGGCATAAGGTATTCTGCAACGAGTAGAGGAATGGAGAAGTCTTCTTGTGAAATATTTCTGGACTTTCTCAACTATGTTAATATCAGATACATACTGTGGGTTCCAGACTGATGAGCTGTATTCAAGAATTGGTCTAGCAAATGTTTTGTATGCTCTAGTTCAGGGATCCCCAACCTTTTCGACGCCGCGGCCCGGTTCCGACATCAGCTGGGCGCCGCGACCCGGTACAGCGTCAACTGGGCGCCGCCATCTTTTATGACGAAAAGGGCTTCCGGTGGCGTCACGGGCGCTGTTTCGTCATAAAAGATGGCGGCGCTCGCGCTTCTGGTGAGCTTTTCGGTAGAAATGGCTTTCTACCGGAAAAGCTCACGAAGCGCTAGCGCCGCCATCTTTTTATGACGAAACAGCGCTTCCGGTGAACTTTCTACCCGGAAGCGCTTTTACCAAAAGATGGCGGCGCCCAGCAACCAGCGGCCCGGTAAGGGTTGTTCGCGGACCGGTACCGGTCCGCGGACCGGCGGTTGGGGACCCCTGCTCTAGTTAGTAGTGTAATATTACCAGAGAAAAAGCTATGTGAGATTAGGTTAACAACTCTTAATGCCTTTTTGGCTATGTAGTTACAGTGGGCTCTAGCACTTAGATCATTAGAGATGAGTACTCCAAGATCCTTGACAGAGTTTGGATCATCAACAAGGCCTTGACTATTCAGCCTGTATTTTATTTTCTGTTGTTTTTCCCCCCAATATGTAAGACAGAGCATTTATTTGTTGAGATTTGAAGTTGCCATTGGTTTGATCATTCTGATACATAGTTGAGGTCTTTTTGAAGGGTAGCAGCATTTCACATGTTTAATATAGGCCTTAATTTGGGGGGAGGGGCTTAATTTGATTTTATGCCTATAAAACATGCTGGGACTTCCTATTGGGGGAGGCCATATTGTTGGAGAAACACGGTATTATTATTATTTTTTTTGGTAGTGGAGGATTTGGAGTTTCTGGCTGGCATGGTCAATGACAATAGTACACTAAACAATTACAATAGCTCATCAATGTGATAGGTAGACAGTTACTTAATGAATGTTGGTAATTAATAAATGTTAATTGATAAGTTAGAGAACAAATCAAAAGTAAGGTTACTTATTACTAAAAATCAATCAACTTATTACTAAGAATCAATCAATCAATAGATTAGATAATCGATGATACAGTATTAAATCTCTATCAGTTCAATAAATCAGTAAATTAGTGGTCATTTAATAATTAATTATTATACTATTATATGATAAATCAATTATTATAGACAAAGCATTATCTATAAATATTTGGACTTGAGGTTCTGAAATAGTGGAGTTAGTATAGTATTGGAGATTTGTGGTGTAAAGTTCCTTTGTTTTTCCTTAAAGCCACGTTTTTTGGTTTTTGTTTTGTTTTTGTTTTAAAGAGGAAGTGTTGCTGTTTGATAGATTTGAATGAAACTTAGAAAAGATCAGGAAGTTAAAACTGGCAGTAGGATATTATTACCTTCAGACTTACAAGATTCTCTTAATGTAGCCTTACAACTAAGCAGATTTAAGCTCATCTAGTCATGTTTCCTGTCTGGTTTACCTGGGAGGACTGACAATAATTTTGCGATGAGCTGGCCCATTTAGTCTCTTTATTGTCCCTAAGAGCTGAAATGCATGCTATTTACTTCTTTAGTTTGAACAATTCCATGTCACTTTTCATTTTAAACATTCCAAAATAGGGTACAATAAAACATGTGATCAAAACCCAATTAAAGCCCAGTAAAATAAAATAAGCATGCTATGCCTTAAAATGGCAATTGTACAGTTGCAGACTAAGAGTTTATCCCCACCTTACCTCATAAATGCAACCTCTGGGCATGTTCTCCTGCTATGGTTATAAAATCATATATTTTCCCCTTTTATTTTGGCTTGGGTGCTCCTGTTGTGTTTGCTGCTGAGCCTACAGTACTTTCTTCCTTGCAGGCTAACTCTGCCATTTATTAGCTACATCACCAAGGCAGGAATGCTTCCTGCTCTCCTCAATGGGGTCATTGGTGACTTCTCTAGTGCCATTCCTTATGTTCTTCTGATAGTTACTGATCAAATTAAGCATGGGCTTGGGGTTTCAAAGTCAGCTTAAAGGGAGATTGGGAAATAGATAGCAGCATCCATGTGTAGGTATCTGGAGTGGGGAGGTAGGAAGGCAAGATGGCAGTTGTGCCAGCACAACCCCAACTTCACATCTTTTGTACATGCCCCACTGTTGTATGCATGTATAGAGAACTGGGGCTTGGATCACGCTGCCCTGGAAAGTGCTGGGAGTAGAAATGCTCTTGTGGGAGCAGCCATAGACGAAAGCCATTGGTGTCAACGGGAATCAGCTACTACTGATTTGAATGGATGTCTTCTAATAGTCTTAAATCAGGCGTCCCCAGTCTTGGTGGGTAATTTGGGGATACTGTATTCACAAAATGGATTCCATGGACAGTACAAAGCACTCTTCTCAGAAATTAAATTAGAGATGTGCTCCTTCTAATGCCTTCCACATGATCTTCAAAGTTTAATTAAATTAAATTATATTTGTTCTGGACAGAGAGACATATTGTGATGCTGCCATTTACCATTTTTGTTTTCTAAGAATCTTTGGGGCCTACTTGAAAGTTTGAAATGTTCTTGGGAAGAAATACGATGCTAGAGACTAGCACTTTTTCTCCAGGATGCTTCTATCATCTATCTATCTATCTATCTATCTATCTATCTATCTATCTATCTATCTATCTATCTATCTATCTATCTATCTATCTATCTATCATCTATCTTCTTTCTTTCTTTCTTTCTTTCTTTCTTTCTTTCTTTCTTTCTTTCTTTCTTTCTTTCTTTCTTTCTTTCTTTCTTCCTTCCTTCCTTCCTTCCTTCCTTCCTTCCTTCCTTCCTTCCTTTCTTCTTCTTCTTCTTCTTCCTTCTTCTTCTTCTTCTTCTTCTTCTTCTTCTTCTTCTTCTTCTTCTTCTTCTTCTTCTTCTTCTTCTTCTTCTTCTTCTTCTTCTTCTTCTTCTTCTTCTTCTTCTTCTTCTTCTTCTTCTTCTTCTTCTTCCATCATTTATCATTGTTCACATTTTTGAAAAGATTAACAAATATTAAGCAAGTAAAATCAGATGAGCAATAAAGCCCATTGAGCATTATATTAAGAATCCAATGTCTAGAACAGGGGTGTCAAACTTGCATTGTCATGGCGTCGTCATGTGACGTATCACAACTCCCCCCCCCTTCGTTAAACTGGGCACAGGTGTTATGAACGTGTGATGCATCTGGCCCGTAGGCTGTGAGTTTGATAGCCCCGGTCTACCTCTTCATGCACACACTCATATATACATTCTCTCTCTCCCCCTCTCCCTCTCTCACATACACACCCTAGTTTTCATCCAATTGAAAAGGGAAGTTATCTCTATTTGTTTCTGAAAAAACCTTTTAACAAATTAAGAATAACTGAATCTAATTACCACTGTTAATTAAATATAACAGCTAGCATGTTTATTAATAGGAAAAAGCAAATGATAGCCTTTACAGTGTGACTGTTATTTACATAACTAATGAATACTTCATTGCTGCTCTAGTAATGATAGATTGAACATGATCAAATCTCATTTAATAATATGCCACGAATTCCAATCCAATCTGTTTGTGGGAGTAAAAAGCTAAGTCTCATCTATTTCTTTTGAAGTGCTGGCTTTATATGTGTAGGAAAGGTTTTTCTTTTTATTCTCAAGAGAGAAAAGATTCAGTTATGTCTGCACTGCAAAATCCCACAGGCAGAGACTTGCTTAATGCTGCTTCAACAAGAAGAGGTGGATTTGGCTATACAGTACTATAGCTGTGTTGGGAATTGAAGTTTGAAAGCCCCAGGCCTAGGAATTCTGCTGTTGCTTTTGGTGACGTGAAAACTCTTTCAGCACGATTGCTTTTAATTGTTTTTAACTGTTTAATGGATAAAATACATTGTTTAGCCTTGTTTTAATTGTGTACACCACTTAGCACCACATGCACATGAGACGGGCAGCTATATAAACCCAACAAACTTGATTGCAGGAAATACGACTTCAGCAATAGAGTGGTCAATGTCTGGAATACTCTACCCGACTCTGTAGTTTCTTCCCCAAACCCCAAAACTTTAACCTTAGACTGTCTACTATTGACCTCACCCCTTTCCTAAGAGGTCTGTAGGGGGCGTGCATAAGCGCACCAACGTGCCTACCGTCCCTGTCCTATTGTTTCTTATTCTTCTTTTATTTTTCTTATATGTACCCATTTCATGTATTCACAACTATGTATACACTTATACTTATTATCTTGTAAACAATTGGCAAATCAAATAAATAAATAAAATAAAAACAAACAAACAAACAAACAAACAAACAGTTTTCTCTATTGTTTCTTTTCGTTTAAACTTCAGGACTGAGTCTACTACTTAGGTCCAAAGTTGCACTGCTTCAGGTAATCCACAGTCTTGGGAAAGGATTGATTACAGAAAGGAAAAATAATGGCAGGGCAACATTCTTGCAAAAAATCCCAGTGAGGGTTGAGTACATTCTGAGTGTGGGCTGCTTAATTCTTTTGAGGATGGCGACAGAATGGAAAATAAGAGTTTAGGGAAGAAAGAATAGATGGTCCTTAAAGAAAAGGGTCACATCTGCTTGTTTGAAATGTTGAACAGAAGACTACCGCTGCAGCTGTGGAACATTTCTTGAAACTGAAGTCAAGATTAAAAATAAAGTTACTGTACTGTAAAACCAAAGTTCTGTAAAACAGGAACTAACTTGACTTGAGTTTTTACTACAGCCATTGACTATTTATGCCTGTCTCGTGTGCTTTCTGTTTCCTCCTACATCTGTTTCTCTCATTATTGTATTGATTTCCTGGGAAGTTTTATTTGTTCACAAGCTATGAGTTCTTCCAGGAAAAGATGGGAATTAGATCAGTTGCAGCATGTGCCTGAACTTGATTTTTAAAAACAAAATCCCACAGGACATTTTAACATTTAACAGTAATCTGTTATCTTCATTTTCCCCACCCATTTTTTTTTTTTCAAAGGAACATTCTAATTGATTTTTGGGGTGTTCTGCAAAAATCTTTAAACCAAGCTCTGAAGGTTACTTTTCCTTTAACAGATTCACAGGGCAGTGAAAATCTTTCCAACCTTTTCATAAGTACTGTAGGAAACTGGTTGACTAGAGGAATTCTGAAGGACGGATCTGTTTACTTTGAGTATTTATGTTTTATTTTTATTTCCCCAATTTGTTTACTAAAAGTGATGAATCTAGCCTATGAAAATTAAAAATTCTTGTATGTAATGGGCGGAATCCAAGAATGGTTTTCACCTTCCAGCAGCAGGACTGGGCCAACTTAGTCCTTTCCTCCTGTCCCACTCTGAAAGTTTGGGAGACCACCCACAGCAAAGTTTGAAGGCTCCTATGGGTGTTGCAAGGTAGAGGAAGGGGGTGGGGGGAAATGTCCTGTGAGCAGGAAATCTGCTCCTGCAATGTGATATTTCACCCATGTGGTAAGAAAGAAACTTAATGATCACAGCTGAAGTCTCATTAAAGTCAAATATTGTAATCATCACTATCTATGTAAAACCAGTAAAAAGGGCTGCCTGGGAATCTTTCTATGGAAAATTTATTGCCACCAATGGAGAATATCCAGTGTTGTTTTGGCTGATTGTCTTCATATGCTAAAAGACATGATAAATGGTAGATCACCTGCTAAACATATAAATGATCTATGGGCCTAGTATCTGCAGACAATTAGCTATTACTACCTAATATGCTAATTGGTCACAATGGGCCAATTGTCTAGCCAGAAAAGTAACCTGGAACCATAAAATCAACTGAATATCTTCTGTCTATATTCTAATTCCCTTTGCTTTTGACATTATAGGAATTGTGGCCTAATATGTTTAGAAGGCACCAAATTGTGGAAGGTCAATATAGGGGCAGCTTCATACAAAGCAGTCTAGATTAATTGGTAACAAATAAAAAACATTTGGATGTTTGAATGTGAAATCATACAATAAGAAAATTCACTTTTGGAGCCAGCTAAAACTTTTGAACTGTCTTCCTGGGTAGTCACATGTACATTGCATTACAGTAATCCAGTCTTGAAAAGATTAGGTCATTCATTTGGATATATTGGTTGGGCACAGTGGGAGCTGTATTTCAGAAGCAAATGGCTGTAGGTTTCCAAATCTATATTAGAAGAATACTCAACTTGTGAAACTGAAATACTTTGGTTAACTTTCCTTTTTTATTCACTAACTTAGTAATGACAAAGGAAAAACAGCTTGTTTTTTTCCACAAAGACGTTTTATTACTAGACAATGAAACATGGGGGCGGGGTGATAGTGGTTGGTGGAGATTTCTACTGATTCATATCTTGTAATTTTATTCTTTTTTTTCTTCCTAGTTTTTTGGGTGGGGCATTGTTTCTTCTGTGATTGTTCTACTATCTGGTGATAGTTTCTGCTTATCTGGAGATTAGTTAATAGCTGTATGATGAGGAAGGATGTCTGTTTGTAAAGGTCTAAGCTTACGTAACTCATCAAACCTGGTAGGCCAAGCTACAATACATAAAAACAACCAGCTAACTACTTGCCCATGCATTGACAATGTTACCTAGACTGGTAATAAAACATCTGCAGGAAGAGAAGCAAGCTCAGAGAATGCCAAGGACCCAAATGCAAATGATTGAGTGAATAAATAAAAAATGTGTCTCAAAATTCCAATAATGGAGGAAAAGATAAAACCATCCATTCCTACTTGTTGATATTGGTCAGCCTTCTCTAATAGCTTCTATTTCATTTTTCAAATGTACCTGTAGACTTTATAAGTCTGCACCTTATATGCTATAGCAAACTAGTTCTCAAATTAGCTGTTTTACCCCCAAATTTTGGTTGTCTGATGGAAGGATGGTCTAGAAGGGCTAGCCATGCATTGGGCATACCTAAGATGGTCTAGAATAGCTAGCCATGCATTGGGCATACCTAAGCTTGATTATGATGATTATGTGCCATCAAGTTGTGTTCTTCTTAACCACTACATAAATAGATGACTGTTGCACTATAATGCAATATTTTTAGTTTTGGCTTAGGTGTTATGTGATCTCAACCTGTCCTAACAGACAGGAAACAGCAGGTGAAGCTAGGCAGAATCACATGATACCTGTATAATTAGCACAGGTGGCCTCCAAGGCTGTGTGCTTTCTCCACTTTTCTTCTCCCTGTATACCAATGTCTGCATCTCAAATGATCCATCTGTTAAACTATTGAAGTTTGCAGATGATACAACAGCGATTTCTCTCATTTGAGACAATGATGAACCCACATACAGAGGGGAGGTTGAACAACTAGCCTTGTGGTACAACCGGAACAATCTGGAACTGAACACACTCAAAACCATAGAAATGATGGTAGAGAAACCCTCCCATACTACCACCTCTTACAATACTGGACAACACAGTATCAGCAGTAGAGACCCTCAAATTTCTAGGTTCTATCATATCTCAGGACCTAAGATGGACACCTAACATCAAAAACATCATCAAAAAAGCACAACAAAGAATGTTCTTTCTGCGCCAACTCAGAAAACTCAAACTGCCCAAGGAGCTGCTGATTCAGTTCTACAGAGGAATTATTGAGTCTGTCATCTGCACCTCTATAACTGTCTGGTTTGGTTCTGCAACCCAACAGGACAGACACAGACTTCAGAGGATAATTAGGACTGCAGAAAAAAACAATTACTACCAACCTACCTTCCATTGAGGACCAGTATACTGCACGAGTCAAAAAGAGGGCTATGAAAATATTTACACACCTCTCACATCCTGGACATAAACTGTTTCAACTCCTACCCTCTAAATGACGCTATAGAGCACTGCCCACAGTACAGCTAGACACAAGAACATTTTTTCCCCAAACACCATCACTCTGCTAAACATATAATTCCCTCAACACTGTCCAACTATTTACTAAGTCTGCATTACTATTACTATTAATCTTCTCATTATTTCTATCCATCTCCTCCTACTTTTGACTGTACGACTGTAACTTTGTTGCTTGCATCTTTATGATTTATATTGACTTATGATTTGATTGCTTATTTGTACCCTATGACTATCATTAAGTGTTGTAACTTATGATTCTTCACGAATATCTTTTCTTTTTACGTACACTGAGAGCATATGCACCAAGACAAATTCCTTGTTTGTCTAATCACACTTGGCCAATAAAGAATTCATTCATTCATCATTCATTCATTCATATGTGTGACCATAGCTACCGTGGTTTGTTCAGCAAACCAAGGCTTAGCATAGTGTGAACTCTGTCACTGAAGTAGGCCTCATTTCCAAAGCAGTAATGCCTCTTGCTCATCAATTTAAAATCTGAAGAGAAACCAATATGCTTCCCCTCCAAATCATTCCAGTAATGTCAAAAAATTGTCTAGAAGACAGATTTTGATCCACTAACTTCACTAAAAGATTGAAGATACAATGGGAAAACTTTTCTTTGAAATGCAGAACAAAAACAAGAGTCAACTCCACATGGGTTGAGCTTCAAAATAGAGCAGACAAATCCCATCATCCTGCCTTTTGTGGCCACTCCTGTCCTCTGACTAGATACTAATTTGTTTGGGCTGGAACTGAGGATGGTAAGAAGTGGATTTTCCAGCTGGGGTTGTCCAAAGAAGGAAATTGCCTGTAGAGATTAAAATGTGACTTTGGGAGGCGCCTTTGGGGGGAAATCTGAAGGTAAAACTTTGTGTGAAGGTAAAACTAGGTAGATGGGCTGCCCAGCGAAGATCTGAGACCAGGAAAAACATTTAAAAACGGTGGAGTCCGAGTTTGGTGGTTTGCTTGCAGACGTTTCATTACCTGACTAGGTAACATCTGATGTTGTTACCTAGTCGGGTAATAAAACGTCCGCCAGCAAACCACCAAGTTCAGGGAGCGCCAAGGCCTCCTCATTGCAACCCTGAGAGGCAGATATTCTCTTCTATTGGGACATTTAAAACGGAGGGTTTCAGCTGCAGATTCAGGAACTGCGCCTGGCTGAGGAGCGCCTTCAAAACCGAGCGCTGGGCGGCGGCGGCCCACGGCTGTCTCCGCGGCTCAGGACAAGTCCCTGCAGGACGGCTGAGAAGCCCCGCCTCTCGGCCCTGCCTTCCTCAGCCTCATCCCTCAGGTGTCTCCCTCCCTTTAACAACTATTCGCCTCTTTTTCTCAGCCGAAGCTGCTCCGAAACTACCAGAAACGAAGGCAGGCAGGCAGGCAGGCAGGCAGAACGGAGCATGGGGATTGAACCGCGGGCGGCTGTGTGGGGGTGAACGGGCGCTTCGGAGGAGCTGCGCCGACAGGAAAAGCCACCCTGCCGGCTTCTTTGAGGCAGTTTCTTCCGAGAGAGCGACTGAGAGAGGAACCGAGGGGGGAGGAAACCGAAGCCACCGCGCCGGAGAGCAGGACAGGCTTTGGTTGCTAGAGGGCCGGCAGGCACTTCGGGGGCCTGGCGGCAATCGGGGGGGCTTATCTGAAACTATGGCTTCCTCCCTCCCCTTCTTTCCTTTGCGTTCCTGATCCCTGATCCCAGCAGCCTTCACCGAAGGCGAAGAAAGCCGCGAGTGAAGTGATTCAGCAGCTTAGCTCATTTCCTCCCCGGCTCCGAAAGCAGAAAGGGACTGAGTTGGGGTGTTTGTGTGTGAACACACCGGCATGTGTTGGCGATCGGGGACCCTGGGCTGCCCTGACCCCTGAGGACTCTAGTGTCCCAAGTCAGCTGGGACTTCGGAGAGCCCCAAGCTGAAGTTTCCTATCTGATACGGAGGAAGCCATGTCCGGAGGGATGAAGTTTAATGGGTACATGAAGGTGCGCATTGGGGAGGCTGTGGGGCTCCAGCCCACCCGCTGGTCACTCCGGCATTCCCTGTTCAAAAAGGGATACCAGCTGCTGGACCCCTACATCACAGTGAGTGTGGACCAGGTACGTGTGGGACAAACCAGCACCAAACAGAAGACTAACAGACCTACTTACAACGAAGAGTTTTCTGCCCCTGTCAATGATGGGCACCAGCTGGAGCTGGCAGTCTTCCATGGCACCCCTATTGGCTACGATGACTTTGTGGCCAATTGCACGGTGCCCTTTCACGACCTGCTTCATGGCACAGGCTCTTCTGACAGCTTTGAAGGATGGGTAAGTAGTTGACTCTCTTCGGGAACTAGAACTCCCATGTACGTCCCCTTGGTCTGATTATGTGACTTGGGAGGTGAATCGAAGTTATTCTGCAAGGCTGGAGGAAATACCAAACTTGTCTTTGGGGAACCTAGAACTTTATTATTGGGATCCATGATTTATCATTCCGTTTCTTCTTCTTAATAATATGAATGTTACCGGAAGTGCATCAAGTCCAATGTGCTTATCTGGATTTGGAGAAGTTCATAAGCATAGGATGATTAATAAGATAGTGCTTTCCTATTTATCATCTGGCATGTGATTTTTCAAAATATATCTTACTAATAACTGCATATATACTTATTATTTATGTAGTTGTCCATTTATTTAATGCTGTTTGCTACTTGGAATCACCCTCTGCATGCCATTAAATTTAATTAATTCTTATTGACAAAATAAATGAAAATGCATACATTTATATAAAAAGGAAATGTACAAAATGTGAACATGGCTCTATAAGAGAAAAAAATGACTGAATTCTCTCTTAGAATGCATTATTCCAAAAATTGTTAGATAATTAACATTTTTCTGTAAACATTGTTTTACAGAATCAAATTCTGTTGATCTCTAACGAATTTGGTAATCTGAATATTTACCTGTATAAGTTTAGAAACTTCTTTTGTTTTTCAAGATTGTACTGTAGGTAGTTGTGGTTGTTTTTTATTTTTCAAGGCCATTTGCAAATTATAGCAATAAATTACATAATCTAATTATGTGTTCCAAGAAGCATATACATTTATTAGTCTTGCTCATATTCCTGCTTATTTCTTGAAGAAAATCTTTTGCTTAGCATTTGCCCACAGAATCAGTCCTTCAATTTCTTCATAGGCCAGTGCATGACTGAAATATGAAATATAGTGTATTTTTATTTTCAACTTTTCAACTTCTTTAGAAACAGGAGTCAAGTCTCTGCAAGACTCTTGAACTTGAATTCACCATGAAATAAATCCAATATTGTTGACTTCTAAGCAGATTCCAGGCTTTCCTCTCCTCTGCCCCATACCTTGTTAAGCAAAGTGGTTATTTAAAATGGTACTTTGCATGATCAAAGAGGCAAGGTAGTATTTGTGTATTGCAGCTACAGATGCACTGATACATTTTGAAGGAAGGACTGCCTACTGATTCTCCCACTAACAGGAAATTAGGAAAGAGGCTAGAAATATCTTGGGAAGTTGTCTAGCAATTAAAATCTTGTGGGGAAGAGACACTCATGGGCCATTCTTTAAAAATCCAAGCATAGTACAATTTGTCATGTAGGAGCCATTGAGATCTATTAAGCAGTGGAACAGCCTGCTTCCTGAAATCATAGGTCCTTCATCACTAAAAGTTTGGGGGCAGTAATTTGTCTGGGGTACTATGAGGATTTTTTCATAAGTCTGGGGGTTGGTCTAGATGTCCTGTAACATTTGACTTAGCCATGAAAGCCAGCTGGATGACTTTGGGCCAGTCACTCTCAGCCAAATCCACCTCAGAGATACGGCTGTAGGGAAAATAGGAGGAGAAAGGTGTGTAGGATAGGTTCACCACCTTAAGTTGTTTATAAAAATAATAAATAATAAATATAATAAATAATAAATATGGAAAATAAACAAATAATAAACAAATTAAGATTACTTCCAATCTAGATTCTAGGACTGAGACTACTGTAGAAATTTCCTCTTCCATCTTTCTTTTCTTTTGTCATATTGATTGAGTTGGAAACCTACAGCCCTCAGTCCTATTTCATAAGCCCATGGCAAACCATTGTGATTCTGGCAAAAATGGGCTAGGATTCTGGCTAGCTGGACTAGGAGAATGAGAGAAAAACAATGGCCATGCCCATTTTTGACATTGGAGAATGTGATCCCCCAAAACGAGTCTTCTGTTCCAACTTTAAATAAAGATGCTCCCTATGATCTGATCACAGTGAAGTTAAGAGGGATTCGCTTCTGCCATTCAAAGGGAAATATTTCTAAATCAGAAATGGCCAACCTCTCTGTGGACCCCAAAGGCCTATCAGTTTTCTCCTCTTTTTTGCTCCATTGCTGAAATCTGCTGAGAGCAAGCTATATATTACAGGAAGATTCCTAAATCAATCATAGATCCTCCTTACAGAGGTTACTGTAATGACTGTGGAAAACTTTGCTAGTTGATAGATTGTAAATTCTAATAAGTAAAGAAAATAACGTTATGAGACTGTAAATGTATACTATCTCTTTTTCATTTACTCCTAGGTCATAGTTCCCAACTAGGTGGCAGTACCCAGGTGATCTGGGCTGATATCAAAAGTTAAGCATTCACAAACCAGTTAGTACATGGGTGGAGGCCATTAGACCCTGGGACTGTGGGCTAGACTGGGGGAAAAGTCAGGTTCATTTAGGTTGTTAACTTTTGGACTTGTTCATGAAGACTTTTGTCTTCATGATTACTAGAAAAAAGATTCAGGCTAAACATTAGGAAGAGTTTGATGAAGTTAACAGTTGTTAAGTCATGAAACTGTCCATATAGTGGTAAATTCCTTCTTGCTGGAGTTTTTCAAATAGGATCTGGATGGCCACCTGTCAGGGGTTAGAGGATTCCTGCATTGAATGGGGAATTGGACTAGATCAGGGGTCTCCAACCTTGGCAACTTTAAGACTTGTGGACTTCAAGTCCCAGCTTTGCTAACTGAGGAACTCTGGGAGTTGAAGTCCACAAGTCTTAAAGTTGCCACGGTTGCAGAACCTCTGGACTAGATGATCTAAGAGGACTTTTGCAACTTCTACATTCTATAATAGTTATTTCAGGGTTAATTACCTCTGTTCAGCATCCTTGTGTTACCTACACCCTGGATAATTTCTTATTCCAGTTCATGAGTCCTTACCATTTAATGTAATGCGTGTCACAACTGGAGAAGAGGTTTTTTTTTTTCCTGAGTGACACGCTCTTATGGAATCCTTTCTCCAGTCTCGGTGCTAATTCTGGCTCTTTTTCTTTCTTCCGATACATGTACCCACATATATACATTTACAGACACACAAATTTCCCCACCACTGGGGATGGCAGAAGTTGTCTTAATTCAGTCTCAGATGAATGTACAAACTCTACATTTTACTGTTGAAATTAACACACATGCTATGAATAAGATCAATGAATCATACTGCAACTACAGCCATAAATGCCAAGGTGTGTAGGGAATAATAGGGAAATTATTCATCAGTTCGGGATGTATAAAATGGAGGGCTTCTTTGCACAGCACACAGTTAATCTTGCAATTTGCCACTATTAGTACCGTGTTTCTCATATAATAAGGCCGGGTCTTATTTTTTTTTGAGCCCCAAAAAAATGGCTAGGCTGTCTTTTTGGGGGTGACTTAATCCCCCCCCTTGCATCTTCAGGCGGGCGGCAACGGCTTGGATGTTGACCTCGGAGTTGGTGGGGCACTTCGTATTGGGGTCAATGCAGGCAGCACCATATCCGGGTGTGCAACAAAAGTACTTCCTGACGGCAAGCCCCCCCACCATTCCCCCCATTTCGCATGTTTTAATATAGGCCTTAATTTGTGGGGAGGGGCTTAATTTCATTTCATGCCTATAAAACATGCTGGGACTTCCTATTGGGGGAGGCTGTATTGTTGGAGAAACAGGGTAGCAATCTTAGATGCCTTTTCAAAGATAGGTGTCTTGATCTACAATGATCTTTGTTTCCAACTACCTGGTTTGTAGTTAAAGAATTTATAATCCAAGATGTCTACATAAAATCCTAACTTGGAAAAGGCTGGGTTAGATGTTTTGTCAGATGAAAAGGTTTATCAAAGAGCATTTGTCATCCAAACCTAGGGAGAATCCTTTATTTCTGTGTGCTAAGGCAGGAATGCTAGACTTAAACATTAGATGTAGGGTGCTAGAGAAGTTGATCTTCATACATGCATACAAATATATTACTAGGTTCTTAAGGAAAATGACAAACACAAATAATAATTTTGAACACAAAACTACAATAATTATGCTTAAAAGACCCAAACATTAAAACAGAACAATTCTCATGTATATGTTATTTATTTGAAGTATTCATTGTATTGTAACCTGTGTTTTCTGATGAAAGAGTAAGATTTTGGGACTGATCCCAGACTGTGTACATTAAAAAAATAAGCTTGATGAAGGTCCACCGGGACAAGTTTTCTACAAGTCCAAATTCCAGTCCTTCTTTCCTGCTTTCTCTCCAACAAGTTGCCTGTTGGTTATATTTATCTGCCGGTAAAACTTTGTTGGTTTAACTTGTATGCCACCCATCTCACTATCCTAAGTGACTCTGGATGGCATAAAAGCTACCTGTGAAAAATATTCAGTCCTGTGAGATGAGGTAGAAGGGTCAATCCAAAGCAGAATAAAGGTAAAGGTTCCCCTCACACATACGTGCTAGTTGTTTCCGGCTCTAGGGGGCGGTGTTCATTTCTGTTACAAAGCCAAAGAATCAGCACTGTCTGAAGACATCTCTATGGTCATGTGGCCGGCATGACTAAACACCGAAGGCGCATGGAACGCTGTTACCTTCCCACCAAAGTGGTCCCTATTTTTCTACTTGCATTTTTTACATGCTTTCGAACTGCTAGGTTGGTAGAAGCTGGGACAAGTAATAGGAGCTCATTCCATTATGTGGCACTAGGGATTCGAACCGCCAAACTTTCTGATCAACAAGCTCAGTGTCTTAGCCACTGAGCTACCACATCCCCAAAAGCAGAGTGCAGGTCCTTAGTATATGAGCATATTGTTACCAGAGTGCCTATGCTGTTATCATATATTGTTCTATATATTAGTATGAAGTTGTGAATTAGTTATGTCTAACACAGCACTTGAAGTATATCAGAGAGGCAGGAGGATTTATTCTGGAAGATTTCAACTGGGGCAGTATGTGAAAAATTCTAGAATGGCAATCTCTAAGAAGACTTAACAATTAATAGTTATGAAAATAAGAGATGGGTCTTACAACAAAACATGGTTTGTAATGCATGGGAACTCTGAACTCCATGAGGCCATGCCAGACAAATGGCAGGAGAAGTGTTGACCATTCCAGCCAGGGGTGGAATACGACAGGGTTAACTACCGGTTCGGGATTTACGAGCTTCCCTGCAGGCTGCGAGCCGTGCGCCTGTAAATCGTCATCAGCAGCTGCCTGCAGAGAAGCAGCCTTTGAAACAGCCCTCTTTTCTTGCTTTTCTAACTGCAGCTGTGCCTCATTCGGCAGCTGAAGTTGAAAAATCAGGAAATAAAGATCAGGTAAGAGCCCGGGTGGGCAGGTGGGCAATAACATCAGCAGACATAGAACTGGTTCTATATCTGCTGCTCTTCAGAGCTACCAGTTCTACAGAGGTGGACAGAACCGGTAGAAACCCATCCCTGATTCCAGCCTTATCAAAAGTCATAAGTTGTAAGCGTAATGCTTCAGAACTCTCTCATAGAAAGAGATACTGTGAATAGTGGGTTTCTCAAATCAAATCTGTCCTGATAGACCTTGGATAAATAGGGTAGGGTTGTGTCTGACTGAGAGAGTAAGTGAAGCTTTTAGTTCAGAAGGTAAATTATGAACGTTGTAGGCCTGTATTCTGTAAGTTTTGGATCTCTGGATAACTGAAAGCAACAAGTAGTATTGGAAATGTTTCAATGTCTCTCTTTGTGATACTCTAGCTATTGGGAAAATGAAGTTTCAAAGTATGATACACCAAGGAAAAGAAATCAGAGTGAAGAAAGGAACTCCAGAGTCATTCTCCTACTTAACAAATTACATGCTTGGAAGATGGAAGTTTCAAGCTGTAGTTCTATAAACCAAAGTCTGTAGAGCCAGCCAAAGTCTTTGCTGGCTCTACAGATCAGTTGGTTTGGTTGGGCAGATGAGTTGCAATAACTATAGCTGGCCATTTCCAAGTGGTGGTGCTACACAATGAACATGGCTGTTTTCTTCTGCTGCTATTTTGAGTCCACTAGTATCTTAGGGAAATGTTTTGCAAGTTGTTCAAGGTGACCTGTTGAATTTTAACAGCAATAACAGCACAATGCTCGCTACATTTTTAAGTGATCCAGGTAAGCTGGTTACTTGAACACAGCTCAAGATTCTTGTAACATCTTGAATGCTGACACATTTATTATTGCACATGCTTTTTATACAAGCTTTTTATAATTGAAGGTAAATCAGTTTTTGAATAAAGCCATTTCCCATTGATCACTTACCGCATCTTGCATCACTCAGCCATCACTTGATGTGATATAAAACCTATTGCATCCATTTATTAATACATCCACTTAACAATGGTTGGATGATTTTAGAAGATGCTCTAGGGAGCTAGCAGGGATGTCACCAAAGAATTTTACCACAGGTTTATCACAGTTCTGCAAATAAGACAGATAAGGATGATACTTCTGCTAAGTTGTTGCAAGGTAGATTGGTTAAGGCAGAAGTCTCCAAACATGGCAACTTTAAGACTTGAGGACTTCAACTCCCAGAATTCTCCAGCCAGCATTGCTTGGTGTCTTAAAGTTGCCATGTTTGGGGACCCCTGGATTAAGGTTTGGTTCTCTCCTGCACCTCTTTTTGAGTGGAGAAAAATAGATGATTTAGGGTGACATGAAAAACTTCATGAAGCATCTTTCCCCCTGTCATTCTTCTGATGGTTTCCTGCCAATGTAGTATTAAGCAAAATGAAACAAATGTGTAGCCCCTTGATTCACTTCATGTTTGGGAGTGGGTGGGGTTTGTTTGAACAAATTTGTTTCAGGTTGAGAAATATAGTTACCCACATATAACCCATGGAGAAAATCATCTACTATGGGCAGAAGTGACACGAATAGAACAGAGTATATAACCAACAACATGTTGGTTTGGAAGCATGTTGCACAAATAATTTAGATAGCATATATATGTTAAAAATTCAGAGAAGACTAAAGAAACTTCAGATTAGTTCAATTGTATTTCTTTCTTAGATGTCACTATGTTATTTTTATTCTGGTAATTTTGATGAAGTGTGATCTTTTATCGTTGTAACTGGGGCTTCTTCTTTGATTCAGAAATCCATATTACCTGGGGATCTGGTAAATGTCTAGGGGTTCTTCATTTAGGGGCTGAACATGCAGCCAACAGGGTAACCATAGATGAAAATACCAGTTTGTGTAATTCTTTGCATGCTTTCATCATTTGAAAAAATTGTCCAAATGACCTAAGCTTTGTCAGTCTAGTTCAGGGGTGTCAAAGTCGTGTTGTCACGATGGCATCAAGTGACGTATTGGGACTTTTCCCCCCTTTGCTAAACCGGGTGAGGGCGTAGCCAGCGCGTGATGCATCTGGGCTGCGGGCTGTGAGTTTGATAACCCTGGTCTAGTTGCTGCTACTATGAGTGCATGGATTTCATAAGACCCTAAGAAGGGCCTTATGGACCATACCAGTTACCCCTCTAATTCAGCCAAGCACTGGGTTAAACTAGTTGTATTTAGGAGGGTGGTTGTCCTTCTTCCACTAAGATGGTATTTTATGATGCCAGTCTATATACACTAGAATGACAACTGGTTTCCCAGATTGGGAATGCATCTTTATTCATCTTAAGCAGAATCAATATTGAGTTGACAGCTTCTGTTATATAAAGTAATGACAGGTGTCCCAGCCCCTTCCTCTTCCATATAGAGAAAAATATTCACGGGAAGAGAAGACGTTGCTGTACCTGAATGGGGAAAAGAAGTGGATGTATCATCTCTTCAAACATCTAAAATTACTGTCAGAAACTGAGGTGTTTGGGGAAAAGATGGGAGCTTTGCTTAAGATTAGACTATTTCTTAAATCATTGGTAAATGCTTTAGGCAGAAGTTGCATGAACATGTAATTTATTTTCTCTGTGCTCAAACTCATTATTCTTTATTATCTCTCTAGGAACTCAGTGACTGGGTATGCTTCAACCTTTTATGATATGGCAGGTTGTGCATAAAGATTCTTTCTTTCTTTCAGATCACTTGGGATTATATTTTCCCCCTGAGAAATTCTTTGAGTATTGTAATAGATCACTACCATCTTGCATCTTTTGGATTTTTAAAAAAATTTAGTTTAACCAATCTGTGAACTGCCATATGTTGTAAATTGCACAGCTTTATCCTTTAGATCCTACAGCACCTCATGTTTACATTATTAAAAGTGTGGGAGGTGGGAGTATGCAGAGAAAGGAGGTCTTTTTAAGGATCTTCTCATCTCCATCCAATTAAGACATTATTGGTCTTCCTCTTCTTCTCTACTTACTTCACCTTCTTATATTTATTTTGCAGTTTCATATTTGTTTATTCTTTCTGTTTCCCTAAAGCATCTGGATGTAGTTCCTTCATATACATGTGTCTTTGGTATTCCATTCACATTAATTGAGCATCCACTAATTCTGTCCCTTCTTGTTTTATCACACATCCTATCTCTTCTTTATTATACTGCACACATTTCTCAAATAAAAAAAAATCCTAATGTTTTATACTATTTTTCTGACATACCCAATTCTTACTTCTTATTAGATGTTCTTGAGATTTTCTCCAGACATAAATCAGGCTTTTCCTATTGTGGTAGCCTCCAGATGGGCTGAAACCATATTTGTTAAAAATTCAGCTGGTATCACCAAGGCATGCCAAATAGTAATAACTTAACCTTATTGTCTGAGAATTCTGGAAGTTGCAGATTTCAACACACTGAAATACACTAATAAATGGTTAGGCCTTGTTTCCTCATTCCTAGATTTCAAATGACACATTAAGATTCCAGCATGTTCGAAACTTCAGAAGATTAAACCACTGGTCCCAACCCAAATTGGATCCTGCGATACATTAAGAGCCTGATGCTTAGATTAAGAGAGTTCAAAAATTATTGATTTCCCATTTTCCTTCAAAAAGTTGATTTCCCTTCTATTTATCTTGAAACGGGGACTTACGGTTTCTATGGAGATTCTCAATCATTCAGGTCATGGCTGTCCCAAAGGTCCTTTTTCAAAGGCAACTGGACTTTGTTTTTTCTTTGAAGATGTTTCGTTTGTTATCTAAGAAGCTTCTTCTTCAGAAGTGAAGAAGCTTTTTGGATGAGAAGCAAAATATCTTCAAGGAAAAAACAAACTCCAGTTGCCTTTGAAAAAGGACCTTTGGGATGAATTGAAGGTTTCTTCAGTTCTACTTCAGCAGTCCAATAATTTGTTCTATGTTTTTCAACCTTGAGTTGTTGTAGAATGCAGGATTGGGGGTGAGCACCTAGTTTTCTGAGCTGAAGGCCTTGTTTGATCTTTGAATGCAGTGGCAGAGGCCGCCTTCCAAAAAGTAGTAAATGTGGCCAACCAAAAATATGTGGTTTAATTTCATTTAATTAAACCTAGCTATAATCCACAGGATAATTTATCAGTCATACGCGTCATGATTTCCCTCTAATATAGAAACAACTTTTGGCGCTTTTGGAGGAGTCATAACCAAACCTTTTAATACATGTCTGTCTATATTGAGCTGTGGTGGCGCAGTGGTTAGAAGTTGTACTTTCTGCAATCAAGTTTGCAGCAGTTTACAATGAGTTTGTATTTGTTGTGTGCTCTTGTATTGTTGCAGTTGAAGCTGAAGTAGTCATTGACTGGTAGGACATTGTAGCAGATAATTTTGTGAACTACACTTAAGTCCAACCATAAGCGGTGTAGTTCAAGATTGTCCAAGTCCAAAATTTCAAGCCTGGTGATATAGGGTATTCTGTTGCGAGCAGAGGAGTGTAGTACTCTACTTGTGAAATACTTCTGGACTCACTCAATTGTATTAATGTCTGATATACAGTGTGGATTCCAGACAGATGACCTGTATTTAAGTATTGGTCTAGCAAAAATTTTGTATGCCCTAGTTAGCAATTCTATATTTCCAGAGGAGAAACTTCATAAGATTAGATTTACAACTCTTAATGCCTTTTTGGCAATGCTGTTACAGTGAGCTCTGGCACTTAGGTCATTAGATATGAGAACTCCGAGGTCCTTGACAGAGTGAGGGTCGTCAATGAGGCCATATCCGCTTAGCTTATATTTGGTGTACTGATTTTTTTTTACCAATGTGTAGTACAGAGCATTTGTTGGTTGAGATTTGGAGTTGCTAATCATTTGACCATTCAGACACATAATCAAGGTCAATTTGAAGAACAGTAGCATTGTCGGTGGTGTTGAATAGTTATGTTCTATTAAACATAAGCAAAAGCCATACTGGAGATGTTGTTGAAAACTTTTAGAATATTTCAAGACAACCATAACCAGTCCTTGAACCCCACGGGGACTGAAAAAACACAGCATAAAATTTGAAGTTAATTAATTGAGAAAGGAGCTTGTTGAGGTTTGTTGATTTTAAACAGCTTCAGAAGCTGAGATCTTTCATTTCTTGAACCGTGCAGTAACTGTTTCCACAGGAACTCAGCCCAGCACCCATGTCGCTCATTGACAAAGCCACAACGTAGAGATGTATGGTGTGGGTGTTTAGAATCTCACACGTTTCTGAATTCTTTCCATCTCTCTCTCTCTTTCATTTTCTGGCTTTCTCATTAAGGCATTACCCTGGGAATTGCTTGAATCAGAGGTAGCTTAAAGCCTTCCTTGACAATCTTAACCATTGTCTGCCTACACAGTGGTGCATCGGTTATCATTTCCCTCAGTCAAGGCTGTGGAGAAGTAGCCTTAGCAAATATGAAATAGGTAAACAACTTATTGGTTTTATTTAATTTATGAACTGCCTAACTCCCAAACAACTTTGGGCAGCTTACAATAAAAACTAACTTAACAAAAAGAAGATGACGACCAGAAGAACAAAATACATAAAACCCCCTGAAGAAATCAAACCAAAATAAGGAAAAGAAAAACAAAAAAGGACCTCCATAATCACCCTGCCTCCAAGGCCTGGGAAAACAACAAAAGTATAGGAGAGGTCATTCCAGAGGGCAGAAATTGGGACAGAGTTTTTGGGACACTTTTTGGGTCCCACTTTTTAATTGACAGGACTCAAATGCCCAGAGTTTTCCATTTATATTATTCTTGGAATCTTTGTAATAACTCTGTATGACATTCCAACTATTTATTTTAAAGAAAGAAAGGGATACATATGTCCAAGTTATGTAGCTTGTGCAAAATGTTTTGTTTTAGTGAAATTAAAATTGGGACTGGGAGCTGCTAGCTCATTACTGTTACCTGCTCCAACTCTCCTACTTTATGTTTGTTGCACATACAAAATAAGGGTGTGTGTGTGTCATATATAGATAATCTCCTTGCTGTTTCTCGTATGCATATTCAGTATATTTGCAGACACTTGTTCTGTGGAATAAGTATGATTCTATTGGAAAAAAAGCTGGGCTGAATAGAATGTGATGGATTAAGTAATATGAACCAGTTTCACATTCTTCCTTTTAAACTCAGCCCTCCCACACAGAGTTTACACACAGTCTTTTATTCAACTTTGGCTTAGAGTGTTTCATGAATTCAATCACTATGATTTGTACACTACAATTCATGACCTAGCATGTTGTATAAATCCAGTCACTAGTGTTTTATGTAAAGTTATGGGCAGCCATATACAGTAAATCTATTTAATAAATTAATCAGTAAATAAATAATCACAGTTAAATAGCCATGTTATTCCAATCACAAGCTGCTTCTTCTGGATGTGGAAGCACCATATTGGGGGTGGTGGGGATCATCCTTGGGAATCAAAGGAAATAATACAAGGAACATGTTTTTGTTGTGAAGCAAGAGGTGCCCTGTGACCTTGACCCAGGATAGACTCCTGATAGAAACTGGGCAACAGACAATTCTGATTTATGGCAGAAAAAGTCAATTCCCAGTTGTATAAAATGTTAAAAGGCCATCTCAGGATACCTCATGTTGGGATCAGCAGGAAAACATTAGAGGAGACAATTTATGGTACGTAATTGTCCTGTAACCTATAAGCTAGCCTATTATTTTCAGATGTGGGACAAGGTGTTGCCCTATCAGCAAGACTGCTAGCATCAGTGGAAACAGGTGCCTTCCTATCCTTGGCCTCAGGTTGCAAATACCTGGGTTGGTCCGGGCACACAGCTGCTTTTTCTCCTTGAGAAAAGCAGCCAGTTCAAGCATGTCTGCAGAGCCTGAATTGAGTTCTGCAAAAATAGACAATATAAGGTGTTCCATTGCATCAAAACATTGAAAAGCACAACTGCTCCTATTGTCCATCTTTTTCATGAAAGGTTGAAACATTGATTGGAATTTCAAATAAATAACTATAAATAACTAGCAAGTTTGAAGAAAGGTCTTTGTAGAAGGGCTTTCACAATGGAGGACTTAGCTCTTTTGAACTATAAAAATTCCATATTGCTTTTAAGCAAGTATGTAGAACAAGAGTCTTCAAACTTGACAGCTTTAAGACTTGTGGACTTCAACTTTCAGAATTCCTACTCCAGTCATGTTAGCTCAGGAATTCTGGGAGTTGAAGTCCACAAGTCTTAAACTTGCCAAGTTTGAAGACCCTTGATGTAGAACATATTTGTTGGGTTATTGAGAAACTAATTAATTTTTTTTAAATTTGATTACAAATTAAAGTCTTCTTCTGAATGGCCTATGGCAGCATATGCACTTCTCTCCATTTCTCCTCACAACAGTTTTATGAGCTAGGCCAGGTTCAGGAAGATTCAGTGGCCTAAGGTCACACCTGGAGCTACATTGCTGAATGAAGAATTGAGTACTTTTGTGATTATCCAACAGCCAACTGTTAACAATATTGATGTTCTGTTCAAATTTGAGGCATATAAATTGATGGTTTGGGGAAAATAATAGAAGATGTAAAAAAAAAACTGTAATGGACAATCATCTTAAATGAATACTGCATTATGGAGTCCCTGGTGTTCTCTGAGCTTAGTTATTTGCTTGCAAATATTTCATTACCCAATAATGCGATATTGTACTGCACTGCTAATACAAAACAATATTGTGTTACTAAACTAGTTTTACAAGCTCCATTTTACAATATCTTATAATTGGAAGGATTACTCTGCCTAATGTCTATAAATAGTTTCAGGAAGGGAATGTATATATTTCTTATATTTTAGTTAGAGATATAATAACACTTGAGAACAACCTCTTTTGATTTGTGTTTTGGTTGGATGAAAACTGCGCCAAATAGAGCTGTAAATTTTGATAATGAGGACAGCATACCTGTATCTGTAGTAGGTTGCAATGCTCAGATATGCAGGGTTACAAAATTTAGGCCAGATAGAGCAAGAAAAGTTTTGCACTCTTCACATATTGGGCGTTGTTTTTTTCTGCAATTGTGGCTAAAAGCAGATCTCACACTTCTATAAATCAACAGAGCCCAACTTGATACAAAATTTCCTCTTTTTTTCTCATTAATGACATTGCAGTGATGTGTCCAGGATCAATGTGTATCTCAAAAAAGGGGCAGGAAATCACCTGAATATCTACATAATCAAGAATTCGGTTTATGACCTGTACCTTCTCAGCTTCAGAGGATGGAACCTAATCTATATTCTTCACCCTATTCTTTTAGCTCAAGAAGAATATAGTAGTCGGTCTCTTAAGAAATGTCATGTTCTTCTCATTTTCTTGAAGTGCAGGATCTGCTTTTTTCAGATTGACCAAATGTTGATCTGTTGGCTGCAACAGGAATAGACCAGCTGGCTTGTTGGTGGGCCAAGAGAGAGTGACTGGCGTGAAATCATCCAGCTGGCTTTCATGGGATTAAGATGGGACCAAAATTCAGTCTTCTGGTTTTTAGGTGCCTTTTTTCCCCTCCTGACACACTTAATCTCTTCTCTCAGACCAAATATATCTGTTTTGCCATTTCCATTGATTCTGATCCTTTTACGTTTATGTTTCTCCATTGTGGAAATTTCAATACTACTTCCTCTTGTTGCTGTTATGGGTGATGAGACAGGATCAAGGAGATTCCTGAAGCATGCTTGGAAGAGCTACAGGGGTAGGTCAAGATACTGGACATTTATCCATGAGATTGCTAGCCATTGGGCTTGACTCAATGGCATGTAATTAATTCTCTCTGTGCAAAAAAACACAAAACGAACATGGATTGGATTAGATGATCTTTAAGGTTAAGAACAGAACAGAACAGAATAACAGAGTTGTAAGGGATCTTGGAGGTCTTCTAGTCCAACCCACTGGTCAGGCAGGAAACACGTACCATTTCAGAAAAACATGGTTGTTCAGTTTCTTCTTAAAAACTTCAAATGTTGGAGCATTCATAACTTCTGGCTTAATGGTTCTCACTGTCAGAAAATTTCTCCTTAGTTCTAGGTTGCTTCTCTCCTTGATTAGTTTCCATCTGTTGCTTCTTGTCCTGCCCTCAGGTGCTTTGGAGAATAGCTTGACCCCCTCTTCTTTGTGGCAGCCCCTGAGATATTGGAACCCTGATATCATGTCACCCCTAATCCTTCCTTTCATTAAATTAGACATACTCAATTCCAGCAACTGTTCTTTACAGATACTCTCCAACTATGATTTGAACAAGTACATTCCTCTCCCCTTTTCCTTCTGAGCTGGTCTAAACTTATTAGCAGAAGAGCCCAAGAAGTATGATGTGGCACTGAGGAACGTGAACACACCCTACAATTACTCAGGTGTCATGTTGTGGTACGAACTGCATTTTAGAGACAATGTAATTGTGCTACAGGACAATGAAATGATTACAAGGAAGGGTGCCTCCACTCTACTAATTAAGGCATCTTTACACTGTTTTTTTATTTTATTTTGGTGCTGAAAAAGAAAGAGGCAAACTCTCAGAAAATGTGCAAGGCACTTCTATTGTTCTTCATTTTTTTTAAATTTGTGTACAGTACTTAATTTTTTCACTTCTATTAATTCCTAATCTGCATAGTATTTTCAGTGTGACTTACATTGCCAAAGGATTCTAGCTCATAGGTAAAATATTTGCATTACATGCTGAAGGTTTTCTATTTCCTCCATGGCATCTCTTGGTAGAGATGGGAAAGATTCCAATCTGTAGCTTCTGGTATGTATAGAGGTGTGTTTTCTACCCTGGTGTATTTTAACGCAACTCCTACTGACTGTGCTAGGAATCATGGAAGTTGTAGTTCAACATACTTGGAAAGGTATGAACGGGAAAGACTGCTTAATAGTAAATGAAAATTTAAAAAGAAATGAAAAACGAGGTACTCTTTGGAAGATGCATTCAAACATTCAATTTGAGGAAGTTAATTAAGGGCTTCTCAAATCAGGTTCTCCCTACCAGTTCACAAAACTCACACCAGTTTTTGCTTCATGCTTTGACTGGGAAAACTTGAAGCAGGAAGTGTGCTGCTGTAAGGTTGGAGAAAACCTGTGCTACATAGATTAAAACGGGTGTTAAACTCAATTTCATTGAGGGCCTCATCAGGGTTGAGTTTGACCTTGAAAGGCTAGGGTGGGCATGGCCAGCTCAATGTCACTCATGTCAGGGGCACTGTCAGCATTCCAGAAAACCTCAACTCCAACAAATAACTCCGAGACAGACATCATCTCCAAGTTTCTTTTTATTAGAGTAGTAAACTGGCACATCTGGGAAACCCCAAATCTGAAATCTCAACTCCAACAAATAACTCCGAGACAGACATCCTCTCCAAGGTTCTTTTTATTAGAGTAGTAAACTGGCACATCTGGGAAATCCCAAATCTGAAATGTCCGAGTTTCCTTGCAATAAGTAAAAGATTATAAATCCACCCCCTGCACCCCTCATTGCATCACATGCCCCAATCACCACCCGTCCCAGCTTGAGATGTCCTCTCAACCAGGTGCAGAAATAACATGACCTTGACTTAGAAGAAGAATGCTATTATCTCTAACCACATACACTCCAAAAAATTCCCTCCCTCCCATTTTCCCAGACTCAAGAATGTGGCAGTGTGGAAGCATCTGGTGCTAATATGGCTTCCAAAGCTGACAGGCACCTATAGTGGCCCAAGTGCTCTGCCAGTGAAAACGGGCTCCAAAGCTCCATTTCCAGCTGTGATGGCCTCCTGCAACCCTCTTCCAGCAAAAACGGAGCTCAGGAGGGCTGCGCACAGCCCTCCTGAGCTCCGTTTCCAGCTGCAACGGCTACTGCAACCCTCTGCCAGTGAAAATGGACCTCAGTTTTTGCTGGCTGAGGTATTGTGGGCTGGTCCTTTGCTGCTTCCAGGGTGGCCCCATGAGCCAGATCTAAGCACCCCATGGGCCGGATTTGGCCCATGGCAGGGGTGGGATTTAACCGGTGTTACTACTGGTTGTTTTATATGCGCCTGATGCATGCTGTACGCGCATGTAAAACAATTGCAAAAAACATCAGCTGTGCCTTCTGGACAGCAGACAAGCGCTGCGCGTGGGTGTGCAGCGTTTGAAAAGCCTCTTTTCTGCTTTTTCAACCTCAGCTGTGCTGCACAAAGCAGCTGAGGTTGAAAGGGCAGGAAATAAAGGACAGCCAAGAGCCCAGGTGAGCGGGTAGGCCGAACAGACGACCAAAAGGTTGTTGCACCGAACCAGTTTGGTGTCCGCTGCTCTTCAGAGCTACCAGTTCTACCCCCGGGCTGAACCGCTAGTATCCCACTCTGTGGTGGGATTCAAATTTTTTTACTACCGGTTCTGTGGGCATGACTTGGTGGGTGTGGCAGAGGAAAGATACTATAAAATCTCCAATCAGAGGTGGTATTTGCCAGTTCTTCGAACTACTCAAAATGTCTGCTACTGGTTCTCCAGAACTGGTTAGAACCTACTGAATACCACCTCTGATCCCACCCCTGGCCCATGGGCCTTGAGTTTAATACCCCTGGATTAAAGTATCATTGGAAGTGTATATGTATTTCTTGCTCAACCAAACCCTGCTGAAACCATTAGTTTATTCATGAGGGCATTGCACAAATTCATTTATCATCCTATGAGATTGCAGCTCTCAAAACTGGAGGAACCCTGAGTTAATCTGTATTGTACTTGACCACTTCAGGAGAAAACTTCCCTTTTCTGTAGCAACAATTTTCTACTCATAATAAAATATGTAATATTTAAAAGGAGTTTTTAAAGTACCACAAAGGCAGTAGTCTCAATTCAGCTTTTTTTCTGGAACTAAAACAACAATCCATTCTTTTCCAGGGAAGTCTTGCTGTCAAATACTCATTCTGCGGGACATTCTTCTGACTTTAAGGTTGTGAAGTAAATTATTTCAAATCTTGTGGAGCAAAATATATTTGCTACATGAGGCCAGTATTTCTCTACCTTGGCAGCTTTAAGATGTGTGCACTTCAACTTCCAAGATGCTGACAAGGGAATTCTTAAGAGTTGTCAAAGTTGAGAAATAGTTGCAACTTCATGTTACCTTTTCATTTGATCTTCTCTAAGTTCAACAGATCTAGCTCTTTTCTAGTTTCCTTGTAGGACATATTCTCCAAGCCTCATAACAACTTCAGCACTATCTCTGGAGCTTTCCATTTTATTGACAACACACTACTGTATTGTCCCTAGAAATGGGTGAGTCTTCCCGAAGAGAATTCATCAAAGCCGAATTGAATTTTCTTATTATTTAGGGGTACCTCTATTAATGAAGAATTGCATTAAAGTTTCAACTACTGCATTATACTGTGAATGACACTTGGCTTACTTTCTGTTCCCCACCCCCCCCTTCCACATTCTTTTCATTTATGCTATCAGTTCAAGGTCTTCATCTTCTGTTTTTCTTTCTGATTTTTCCAAACTAAATGCACTGCTCTCTGTTCATTTGATGAAATTCATTGTGCCAAGATCATCTTGAATTTTCTTTCTGTCTAGTTTAATAGGGAAGTTCAGTTTTGTATAGTGTAGAACATTTAGCTAAAACCCTTACCCCTGACATGCTATACTTTTATTTGCATAGAATTTAATTTTTTGCTTAAAAGGTAAAGGTTTCCCTCGCACATATGTGCTAGTCATTTTGTCTCTAGGGGGTGGTGCTCATCTCCATTACAAAGCCGAAGAGCCAGCGCTGTCCAAAGATGTCTCCATGGTCATGTGGCAGCATGACTAAACGCCAAGGGCGCACAGAACACTGTTACCTTCCCACAAAAGTGGTCCCTATTTTTCTACTTGCATTTTTACATGCTTTTGAACTGCTAGGTTGCCAGAAGCTGGACAAGTAACGGGAACTCACTCCATTACATGGTGCTGGGGATTCGAACCGCCAAACTGCCGACCTTTCTGATCGACAAGCTCAGCATCTTAGCCACTGAGAACTAATTTATAACTCTTCTTCCTGATTTGCTAAATTTCTGTGTGTAGGGCAGGGATGTCAAACTCAAGGCCCATGGGCCAGATGTGGCCCTAGAAACAGCGAAGGACCGGCCCGTGGTGCCTCTGCTAGTGAAAGTAGCTACTGAATTAGATCTCTTAAGAAAAAGCTTTGTACCATTTTGCTCTGAGCTCCTTTGGAATAGGCTTCAAGGGGCTGATCAAACAGGTTTATCAAGTGGCGCAGGCAATTTATGTGAATACTGTAGATGTTGTTGTAGGGTGAAACTCTCCACAAAAGCTGGGCAGACTTTCTTGAGTAACAGTCTCAGAGAAAACAAAGTATGCGGGGGAGGGCAGGGGGAAGGCAGTGCATGGCTTCATTATGTTCAATGCTGGAAAAGAAATTTTGCATTTTAAGTGATTTGGATGTCAGCTGAATCTGTTTTTTTAAGCATTAAAGGCTTCCCCCTCTTATCTTTATGACTTTAGCAACATTCCCATCTATGCTAGCTTCTTACTAACTGATTATTTCCCTCCCCCCTAGGTTTTGGATTGTAATACAAATTTAGTATCTATATATATATATATCTACACACATGCACAATTGTGTTCTTCCCATAGCCCTTGGAGCTGTGGGAATATGGTGCCATTAAAGAAGGCTAGATTCAGTAATGAGTCTTGGCACCTCTTGCAAAATTCTTCTTTGAGAAGTTCTGATTTTGCTCACTGATATGAAAAAGATTGAAAATGTATATATTGTAGGAAGATGGAATCTATGTTTGTTCCTGAAAATGAAAATCAAAAGGCATCTTCCTCTCTCTTAGAGAACAACTGATTAGGAAGTGCTCCTCCTTTATTTTATACCTCTTGGATAACTTCCATGAACCAATCAGCCTTCCCAATTACTGCCTGTCCAACACAAGTTTTCATATCCTGTCATCACCAGCCAGCATGTTGATGATGGCTTACACAGCCATGCTTCTTGAAGATACTGGAGGTTGTAAGTTACCATCACATCTGTAGGGTACCAGGTAGGGAACAACATATTTCATTCACTTAACATGACACTCTGTCAGGTCCAATTTAGATTTATATATATTAGCTTAATCAGATATACTTCACGCTTATGTGTTTCATTGTACACAAAAATATGAGCACCATAGTGGATCTTGTCCATCATTCGATTCCCACAATGGCCAATCTAGAAGTCTTGAAAATGACTACTAAGGAAATGGCACGCACTTCAGCACACTCATACGTTCATGTTTCTGAGCTACTGGTATTCAGATAGCTGACTGCTTTACTAATTTTTGTAAAATTATCTACTATTTGGTTTAATTTGTTTTGAAATGATATAGCCATCTAACATAGAAACCTAGTGTGGAAGAGACAGTTTAAACCATTGGCTTTAGCTAATTGCTCAATTAGTGAAGGATCTAGTGCATCTCTAAAAATATATATCTATCCAACATCTATTTGAACATATCTAAGTAAGGGAAGAGATGTGATAAATTCATAATTGATTCTTTTGATTTTTAATAAGTTTTTTCTAACGTTCAGTTAACATCTGTCTTCCTGCTACTTGAATCTATTGTTTCATATCCTGTGTTTTAGGATCACAGAGGTTATGGGCCTCCGTGTGACATTGTGCTTTCCTTCTCAATAATCTATTCTGAAAACATTACATTTTCTCAACTGCTTTGTGTAGGATTTAATTTCCAGGCCTTTGATCATTCCTGCTCTTGTTCTTCACACCAACTCCGGATGTCTGGACCTTCTTAAAACGTGTTCACGTCCAAGCTTGAGTGGAACTGCTTCTTCCTGTTGTCTGGAAACAGTGCTACTCTTGATATATCCCAAATCTTACATTTGCCTTTTTAGCAACCACATCACACTGCAAACTATGAGCTTTGTCACAAAGATGCCTTCATAATCATTGTTCTGCTGTGTTCCTGCATCATTGTTTTGGTTTTTATATTATACGGACGGCTTAAGTACTCTTTAATAGTATTTCAAGTAAGATGGTATTTTTGCTGTTATGTGGCACCATCCAACAGCACCTTAACAAGTGCAAAGTCATCCGTTATCTCTGAGTTGGAGAGCCAACTCATTGTAGTTATTAAAGGTGCTAGGCTAGAAGCTGGGAGTCCGTGAGTTCCAATCCTAACAGAGGTTGACTGGGTAACTTTGGGCTTTTTAGGTTCTCTCAGCCTTAGAGAAAATGTAATGGCAAATCACTACTGAAAATATTACCAAGGAAGTTGCACGAGCTTGTCCATGTAATCATGAGAATCAAAACTGACCCGAAGGCACAGGAAACAATGTAACAACAACAAAACATTTTTGAAGTGTCTAGGAATGACTGGGAAGAGAACACATAGTCAGAGAAGGAGTTGGCATTGGAGATGGTACCCCAGCTCCCCAACTATGAAGATATTTTAACAAACCAAATAAAATAAATAAAAATAAAAAATATTTACTTGCAGGATCCAATCTGAGTTAGTCACCGGGACCAGAGGTTTATTCTACATGAGTTTCAGGATAATGTTCCAGGACCCAATCTGAGTCACTCACTGGGACCAGAAGTATATTTTTCCAAGGTTTTGGGCTTGTGCTGGAGCCCATCCTCATGGAACCTCTTTCTCCCCAAAATACGTGTGTGTGACTGAAGTTCCCTGAGGATGGGCTCTAGCACAAGCCCAAAAGCTTGGAAAAATAAACTTCTGGTCCCAGTGAGTGACTCAGATTGGGTCCTGCAACATTATCCTGAAACACATGTATTTGCTTTCATTGCAAGATATTTACTTGTTCATCTTTCTTTTTCTTTTTTTTTTGTAAAGGAAGCTAGGAGAGGGACCTTTTTTGGGGGGGGAGGGGGAATCAAGGGATGTGTCTGGGGACACATTATTTTTGTGGACACTTCACCACTACTCTTGTATTAGCAGATATGTCTGATAAGATCGACTTTGACATTTGCATTGCCAAATCTGTGGCCTTTTGTGCCTTTTTCCAGAATAGTAATTTCTTCACTGATTAAATACACCATTTAAAAGCCAGTTAACCCCCAAAGAACAGGTGTTTGACCAAAGTGAAAGAACCTGTTAATCCTGTCCTTGATGTATGTAATAGAAACTTTGACTTAGTCATCAGCAGTAGAGGATTTCCAATACACATAAATATATGCTTGCACACTTCTTGCTAAGCAGCGGGCAGATACTGGTATTTGTGCAAAGCATCCACTGAAGTGGAAGATCAAGTACAACCAGTTGATGTGAGACAATTAAACTTGGCATTTTTCCATTAAAACAATTCTTATATTGATGGAGATTAGAGGAACAAATGAAATGCGAGCAGCTAAACCTTAATTAATCTGAAAAGAAAGAAAAGAAAAGAAAAAGAAAGAAAAGAAAAGAAAAGAAAAGAAAAGAAAAGAAAGAAAGAAAGAAAGAAAGAAAGAAAGAAAGAAAGAAAGAAAGAAAGAAAGAAAGAAAGAAAGAAAGAAAGAAAGAAAGAAAGAAGAAAAAGATCCTATAATATAAGATGTTTGGTTTAGGTAAGAGTCACATCTTCAGTTCTAGAGAAGCAGCATTCACAATGGTCAATGTAGTTGGGCCATGTACACTCAAGTTTGTGAGCTATTGCTATGCAGCTCTTCATTCTATTTTGTATCTGAACCAGAAGTCAGAAGGAGTACTGTAGCACTTTTTCAGATCAGCTAATTTTTATTAAAAAGCACATGCTTTCATGAGCTACATGAAAACCTATGCCTTTTAATGAAATTTGTCATATAGGAAACTATGATTATCAGAATCCAAAGGATTCAGGAAATTAATCCTTTTTATATTTATATTTATTTATTTTAGTAGTATCACTCAGCTTTTGGAATCCAGTTGTCGCTATTAAAGCTCCCATTGAAAATAAAGAGGCATAATTTTAAATGACCTCCTAAAGGAGAATATTTGTAGCTCAGGGTTGATATGAGGGGTCCTTGGTGCACCAAGGAGCACTGATAATGTTACCTAGTTTGGGTAATGAAATGTTTAAAATAACCTCATTGATTATATGGAATGTATGGCATTCCCAGGAGTCTTGTCCAATGCTAGCATTCAAAAGCATCAATGGTCTTCCTGTGTTGCTTCTTCAAAGACCAACATTCACTTTCATAGTGTTTCACAGGGGATATCATTCCTTGCATAACTCTGATCTCTGTAGGTAGAGATATATCATAGCATCTGAATATATTTTCTAAAAAAAATTAAAATCTAAATCAATCTAGTTTAACTTAAACATATCGATTTAATGTAATCCATTTATAAGATGCCTCAATTACTGTAGCAGTTCTAGGCAGCCTTTGACAAACAACAGCAACGAAGAAAATATTCAGCGCTAAGCTTAACACCCTGCATTTGGAGAATAATCAGCATAAATCCAAACAATTGGTCTCAAAAAGTGTGGTTACAACTCTCCCTGCTGTCCCATGGTGTGCTGAAAGAGTCAGGCCTTCTCAAGAATTGGGGCCATCTGGACTTGGGGATGAAGGTCAGAGGTGGTATTCAGCAGGTTCTGACCAGTTCTGGAGAGCCGGTAGCGGAAATTTTGAGTAGTTCGGAGAACCAACAAATACTACCTCTGACTGGCCTCCTGAGTCCCAGCCAATCGTCTGGGTCTTCTTTTGTTGCCCTGCACAGGAGAATGGAGTGGGAAAGCAGGTTAGTAGGGTGTGAAGGGAATAGGATTTTATGGTAATCTTCCTCCAGAAGTGGGGAGGGAATGGGGATTTTGCAGTAACCTTCCTTCAGGAGATAATGGAGATTTTACAGTATCCTTCCCCTGCCATGCCCACCAAGCCATGCCCACCAAACCAAACCTCACCTACCAAGCCACACCCACAGGACCAGTAGTAAAAAAATTTGAATCCCACCACTGGTGGAGGGGTTGGGACTGTGCCTGAGGCAAGAATGGCCACAGAGAAGACCTGTGTCCAAGGCCCACCGAACTAGCTTTGTTTTAATGATGGAAATTTAATGATGGAATGATGAAGCATTCTGACCCTGCAGAATTTACTAATTGGCCAAAAGCAATCTGTAAAGAGAAATATAAATGTTGCTGGTCTGTAATTAAATCTCAACCTAACATAAAAATGAATTCCAGCTGACTTCCTTTCCTTCTCCTCACCCTTTATAGACACACAAAACAGCATGCGCAAAAAAGGGAAGCCTGTCAAGGGAAAACCAGTGTAATGATGGTAATGATTCTTTTCCTATGCATACAAGGCTCTATGGAAAAACTGTGCTTAGGGAGGCTTTTTCTGCCTGTTTTCCTCTTAGCTCAGAAATTTAAAAAGTAGAGAGTTTATTCAAAATCTGGACAGCTTCTAGGGGAGAAAAAGTGCAAACTAAGCCAAGACCTAAGCGGTTGGTATTTAAGGCAAACTCTTTCTGAGAGGCAGCTTCATTGAAAGGAAAGGAATCAGCTGAAGAAACCCTTTAAAGCGTTTGAAGACAGGTGGAGGGAGACATTTGTCCTGTGATTGGAAGGGACACTCATTTTCATTAATATACCCAGAATTTTCTGTGTTCACCTACTAACATCTGATGTTTTCCAGATGTATTGGACACCAGATGAAATGGCAGTTGTGTAGAGGATAATGGAATAGCATTCATCTGCAGATAAACAATTTGGGAATATTGACTTCAGTTGTCCATTATCTGTAATTCTTTAAAAAATTACCTGCCATGTTGACACTCTTGATGAGACAGACTGAACCTGGGACATTTTGTATGCCCTCTGCCCCCCTCCTTTGCTTGTCCTTGAAGAGCCCTTGACAGCCACATTGAATCAAATGGACAAATAACGTGCTGTAGCATAAGACAGTGAATGAAGGAGCTAAAACACATGCCCATATTTTATTTCTCAAGGACTTTGAACCTTGCTGGAGCTCCAGCAGTCCAATACCAGTGACTTCATAGTGGTGACTTTTGGATAAAGGAAACCATTGACATGGCCTCTGCTGTCTTTTAATGCCGCCGTGATGGAGAGCGTATAACAGTTTCCAGCCTGGCAGTGACACCAAGAGCCATTGTAGTTCCATCAGCTCTGTAATCCAGGCTTGGCACCTCCATCTAAACAGTTCATTTTTCAAATGCATACTGAACTCCATTTAGACTGCTTATTCCTGCCAGTCTACCACCTACTTCTTGCCTCCAGGGTCACGTTTAGCATTTGCATGCTAAAATGTTTTGTTTACTCCCTGGTACCTTGACTTAAAATATTTCCAGAAACTAGACTGTAAAAGCACTGTGCTCACCTAGGAAAGAAGTGACAACATAGGAAAAATAAATGACATACTCTTTCTCCCCCAGTCTTCTGGTTTTGTCCAAGTTAGGAAGATGCACGCTCTGAGTTTAAACAATATAAATCTCCCTTGAGGAGAAATGCTGCATTTTAAAGAGATTGTGGCAAAAGCCACAACATTTAGCTTCTGAGAAACCCAGCTTTTAGAGAACAAAAAACACGTTTATTTCCCTCATGGTAAATATGGTGTACTTGTGGCAGGCCCTGAAAAAAAATAATCTGCCTGTTTATCTGAAGCAGCTCCAGGTTGCACAAGGCCCAGAAATTTCAGAAAATGCGTGGTCTTGCAGCCTCCAAAAAGAGTGGGAAAGCAAGCCTAGTTTTTGCACACTTTCTAGAGGGCCTTCTTGCATGACTTCCAGAGAGTCCCGAGGCCTGGCATGTCATCCGAAATGACATGGCATGTCAGAGGTTTGCCTTTATTCGGTTAGGATGATTGGAGTGGCTTAAGATCAATAAACAAACTTATGGAGATTATCATTTTTCTATAAACTGTAAGATTGTCTTATTTTGCAGTACTGTGTTATAGTCACCTTACCTGAGTATTATGAGGGTTTTTTATTCCATACTTTGATTGTGGCGTATGATATGTTTTTCTATCCCATTCTTGGTGTGAGATTCTAGACAGCCACTCACAATCACAGATATAGGAAGTGAGGCATTACATGTGGCGTTACACTAGGGATGTCAAACTCAATTTCATTGAGGGCCACATCAGGGTTGTGTTGGACCTCAGGGTGGCCGAGCCAGGATGGGGGGGCATGGCCAGGATGGGGGTAGCCAACTTGACGTCACTCGTGTCAGGGGGCCTGTGGTGGCCCAAATGCTCTGCTAGGAAAAACAGGCTCCCAAGCTCCATTTTCGGCTGCGATGGCCTCCTGCAACCCTCTGCCAGCGAAAACAGAGCTCTGGGGGGGTGGATGTGATCCTCCCGAACTCTGTTTTTGCTGGCAGTGGCACCACAGGCAGGTCCTTTGCTGTTTCCAGGGCGGCCTCGTGGGCCAGATCTAAGCACCCTGTGAGCCAAATCCTACCCCCGAGCCTTGAGTGTGACAACCCTGCTTTACAGCATTTAGTAGCACAAAAACATCTTCCTGGTGCAACTGCCAGCTTCAGAGAAGGAATTTTTTCCCCTCAGGGGTCTGTCAGAGAGGAAGAGGAGAAATGACCCAAATAATTATCTGTCCCATCAGTTAATGTTTTTGTGTTATAAAAATAAATCATCCTAATACAAAAGTGAATGAAATGTCACTTTAGGTTTGACCCTCAAAATGGATAATATTAGATGCGATGAGCAAAAGATATTTTTTTAAATTTATTTGATTTGTCAATTGTTTACAGGATAATAGGTATAAGTATATACATAGTTATGAATACATGAAATGGGTGCATATAAGAAAAATAAAAAGAAACAATAGGACAGGGACAGTAGGCACGTTGGTGCGCTTATGCATGCCCCCTACAGACCTCTTAGGAAAGGGGTGAGGTCAATAGTAGAAAGTCTATGGTTAAAGTTTTTGGGGTTTGGGGAAGAAACCACATAGTCAGGTAAAGTATTCCAGACATTGACCACTCTGTTGCTGAAGTTGTATTTCCTGCAATCAAGTTTTGTGCGATTAACCTTGAGTTTGTATCTATTGTGTGCTCTTGTGTTGTTATGGTTGAAGCTGAAGTATTCATTGGCAGGTAGGACATTGCAATGTATGATTTTATATACCATACTTAGATCAGACCGAAGACGGCGTAATTCAAGGTTTTCTAGGTCTAGAATTTCAAGTCTGGTGGCATAAGGTATTCTACAATGAGTAGAGGAGTGGAGAACTCTTCTTGTGAAATATTTCTGGACTTTCTCAACTGTGCTAATATCAGATACATAATGTGGGTTCCAGACTGATGAGTTGTATTCGAGAATTGGTCTAGCAAATGTTTTGTATGCTCTAGTTAGTAGTGTAATATTACCAGAGAAAAGGCTACATAGGATTAGGTTAACAACTCTTAATGCCTTTTTGGCTATGTAGTTACAGTGGGCTCTAGCACTTAGATCATTAGAGATGAGTATTCCAAGGTCCTTTACAGAGCTTGGATCTTCAACAAGATCTTGACTATTCAGCTTGTATTTTATTTTCTGATTTTTTTTGCCAATATGTAAGACAGAGCATTTATTTGTTGAGATTTGAAGTTGCCATTTGTTTGACCATTCTGATACATAGTCAAGATCTTTTTGCAGGGTAGCAGTATTGTCTGTGGTATTGAACAGCTTTACATAATCAGCGAAAAGAACGCAGTTGCTCTTAATATGATCACAGAGGTCATTTATGTAGAGTATGAAGAGAGTTGGTCTTAGAACACTGCCTTGGGGGACACCACTATTGACAGGTACAGAATTTGATAGGATGCTCCCAATTTTGACCATTTGTTGTCTGTTGGACAGGAATGCTTCTATCCAGTTTTGCAGTTGTCCAGAGATACCATAAGATTTTAGTTTTAGGAGTAGTTTGTCATGTACCACTGAATCAAAGGCTTTACAGAAGTCTATGTAGATTGCGTCTATTGCTTTGCCCTGATCAAGTTGTGTAGTCCATATGTTTTTGCAGTGTAAGAGTTGCAGATTACAGGATAGTTTTTTCCTGAAACCAATTTTTTTATTGGAGAGTAGGTTGTTTGTCTCTAAGTGGAGGATAATGGATTGATTAATAATTGATTCCATGACTTTACAGGTGACGCAGCATAAGGAGATTGGTCTTTAATTTTCAACTAGGCTGGGGTCTCCCTTTTTGAAGATGGGGATGACCGTGGCTTGTGAGCATAGTTTTGGCAAGGAACTGGTCCTGAAAGATTTTTCAAAGATTATGCTTAGAGGTTCGGCTATGGCAGTGGATAGCTTTTTTAAGAAGTAGGCACATATTCCATCCGGTCCAATAGATAGAGATGGTTTTAGATTGCGTAGTGCTTTTTCAACATTGTCTTCTGTAAAATTGATATGTATTAGATCATTGTAGTTGTCTGTGGTTCAGCTAGGAAATACCGGGCATGATCCATTGCTGTTTACAAATACTGAGCCGAAGAATGTGTTATAGATGTTGGCTTTAATGGTGTCGTCGTTGCAGTCTTTACCATTAGGTCTTATCAGGGGTAGGATGGACCTTGAGTCTTTTAGTTTGTTGTTTACAAAATTGTAAAAAGCGCAGGTGGAATTGGTGCATAGAAGGTTTTCCTCTTGTTTAATGTGATAATTGGTGCATTCAGTCTTTATCTGGTGGCATAAATTTTTGTATTGGCTTTTGAAATTGACAACGTGACCAGATTTGTTTTTCCGCCAGAGTGATCTCTTTTTGGATTGAAGTTTCCTTATTGTTATGGGTAATCTGTTTTTTTGTTTTGTTTTGGGAGTTGTTGTTGGTACGTATAGTTTGATGACTCTTTTGACTTCAAGTAAAAATATTTTGTAATGGTCTTCAACAGTATTGCATCCAGTGAATAGAGATTGCCAATCAAGGGATGAGAGATCGTTGTCTATAAGATCATAGTTGCCTTTTTTGAAGTTATAATTGGGGATTACGTCATTGTGATGATTTTTTGTGGGCGTATGTTGAGACAAAAGTCAATCATATTGTGGTCACTGCTGGAAAAGGGTTCTTTAGTTTGTATTCCGTAAATTAAATGCAAACTATTGCAGAAGATGAGATCAAGGCAGTTGTTTAGTCTAGTGTTGTTGGTTACTAGTGGTTCCAGTCCCAGATTTGTAACAGCATTGTAGAAGGTTGTGTGTATGGGTTCAGTTGTACATTCATTTAGGGTCCAGTCAATATGAGGTAGATTGAAGTCACCAAGAAAGATAAAAGCGTGTGGGCAGGATGTTGCCCATGTTAGTAGTGTATTTAGCTTGTTTACATGTTCGATGTCATAATCAGGTGCTCTGTAACATAGTAAGAATCGAAATGTGATATTTAAGGATAGTTCACAGATGATGGTGTCAGGAAGAGGAAGCTCCTGGGTAACTTGGATGTTTTTTTAGGTGTAAGGACTTTTTGTAGAAGATAGCAACACCACCTCCTCTACGAATTTCACGATCTGATTGGTAAACATGATAGTCTCTTACTGTGGTAATGGAGTCAGGGAGAGATGCATTGAGCCATGTTTCACAGACAAATATGATGTCAAATTTAGCCATATTTAGTAAGAGGAGAAATTCAGGTATTTTATTCGCAAGGCTTCTTGCATTGAGTAGCTTGCATTTAAGGCCAGCAGTAGTTGGAATTGAGGTAGTTAGGGGCGTGCGTGCTTAGTCTTGGGTGATGGTGGATTGGTTGAGGTAGGGTTGTGGTTGAAGGTTAAAGCTGAGTTGCAGGTTGTGTGACTTACTTTTGATACAGTCAGCATGGTAGTCAATGTACAGGTCCTTCTCTCCATTGTCTAGACATTTTTTGAGTTCAGTGCAGAGTACACGGGAGCGGGCACGTTGCTGTATGGTTAGGTTAGGGCGACAACGGAGGTTCTTATGCTTGGTGTTGGTTTTGGCGAGTGAATTTATAGTGTAAATGAATTTACGTTTGCTTGATTCAGTTTTGCAAATGACCCTGCAGAAGTGTGGTGCCACAGAGCCATCTCTGTTTTTGAGCTCTCGGCCAATGCGGGAAATGTCAAGTATCAGGGGAGATGGTTGATGCTTGATAATCACTGATGATGTTTCGGACAGTTGTGATGTCATCATTATCATTGATGTCCTCTAGACCAAATAAGGTGGCGTTTGGACGTTTCCGTTCACGCTCAACAGCTTCTCTGATGAGGATTGGGATATCATTATTTGTCTGGCTTATGTTTTTTTGTGGATTGGGTTGTGGTTGTTGGGTAGAGATGTGGTTTGTAGCTATTGGATGTTCAGGTTTTTGCGTTGTGTCTTTTTTTCCAAGGTTGGATAATCTTTCTTTTAAGGCGTCCAGGGATGCTACTATGGTGTCAAGGGATGTTATTCGTGTTTCAATGGTATCAACTCTTTCCAACAGATCCAGTTTGGGTCTGCATGATTTGCAGAGATATGGAAACTCATTGGATGATTCTAGGTATTGAATCATTTGCTCGGGTAATCCCAAGCAGTCATGATGAGCGTATTTGTTACATAGAGAACATTTGATGGAGTTTTCATTATCCTTTAGAGTTTTGTAGCATTTAAGGCATGTGCAGGAGTCTTGTGGTTCATTGGTGGGGATTACTTTCTCTTTAGGTTGTGGTTTGGCATTGGATTTTTTTCTTGGCATGGTAGGTTTGTTAAGATTTTACGTTGATTAAATTAATTAATGGAACAATTTTGGGTAATCAATATAGCCAATATCACACCAATCAATCAATTGCAGTAATCACTCTAGTCAAATAATTTTCCTAAGCGACAATCAGCCTAATCAATTAATTACACTAATTATTAATCACACTGTTCAATTAAATTCACTAAATCACTGATTTTACTAATCAATTAAATTACATGAATCTTGTAATTTAATGACATATATTCAATATATATCAGCTTTCTCCATTCTGGTTTTTCAGACGAATCTTTGCCTGCAGGCTGATATTATTTTGACAGAATACTTTAGAGGACTGCATTCTTTTAGTCTGAATAATTACATTAGTATTTATTAGCCCTATGTGGCAGATGGAGATTTGAGGCTTAGGGGCGGTAGTAAGACAATATTCTGACTTCATAATAGAAGTGACCCATGAACCAGGAAATTTACTAATTTATAAACAATCTCTGGGTTGCTAAATTAAATACAAAAGTCTGGTAATTACATGGACCTGCCAGTTTTTCTTCTTCTTGTCAATAAGACAAAATTGATTTCCTCTTGCATTTTCTGAGATTTTTTTTTCATTTCCAATCTAGTCTGTAGACTTGGGATTTTCTCCTGCTCAAATAATAGCCAAGTGTGAACCCACATAATTTGGGCAGCTAAATGCTCCTAATAACTAGAATATAGCACTGGGAAGCCAGGTATTTATTTTTTTGTTATTAATTCTTCAGATTTTTATCCTGCCTTTATTACTTTATTACTTGAGTTATAAGCAACTCAAAGCAGTGAACATATCCCCCCCCCTGTTTTTCTACACAACAACAACTCGGTGAAGTGGGTTGGGCTGAGAAAGAGTGTGATTGGCTCAAAGTCACCCAGCTGACTTTCATACCTAAGGCAGGACTAAAATTCACAGTCTCCTGGTTTTTGGCCAGCACCTTCACTACTATATTCAAAATGAACTTCAGATTCTACCAAAACAAGTAGTAAAATCTGTGGTTTAATATGTCGTATGGTTTGCCTCCCTTTTTTTATGTGTGACAGATTAATAAAAGAAAAAGAAATGGAAGAGCAGACAATGTGAATTGAATCAAATTTATGCACAAGCATATGCATATATGTTCCTTGTTTGGGCAAGCAACCCAAGTATTGGCTCTGGATCAAGTGTGCCAGTGGGGCTGCATATGGTTTTGGGAGCACATGTCAAGATTACTTATATAATGTGTTGGATATGAAGAACTGTGGTGGCGCAGTGGTTAGAATGTCAGCTGCCTGCAATTTGGTAGTTCAAATCTCACCAGGCTCAATGTTGACTTACCCTTCCAGCCTTCTGAGGTAGGTAAAATGAGTACCCAAATTGTTGGGGGCAATATGCTGACTGTAAACCACTTAGAGCGGGCTGCCATTGCTATGCTATATTGGATTCCCATGTCTAAGATTAAGACCTTTTAATAATAAATGTACTGCTTATAACTCTACTCTTTAGATTGTTTGATGCACCTTGCAGTAGTAGGATAACCATGCTGCTTTATCTGTGTACAGCTAGTCCTCAACATACAACCATTCACTTAATGACTATTGGAAATTGTAACAGCACCAAAAAAAGGGACTTATTACCTTTTTCCACATTTATGACTGTTGCAGCATGGCCATGGTCGTGTGAATCAAAATTTGGATGTTTGGCAATTGACGTGTTTATGAGGGTTGCAGGGTCCCGGGGTCATGTGATCACCTTTTGTGACCTTCTGACAAGCAAAGTCAATAAAGAAGCCAGATTCACTTAACAACCGTGTTCATAGCTTAACAACTGCAGTGATTCACTTAACAACAGAGGGAAGATAGGGCGTAAAATGGAGCAAAACTTAAAAGCAGTCTTGCTTAGCAATGGAAATTTTGCCCTCAGTTGTGGTCATAAATTGTAAATGAGGTCATAAATGAGAACCCAGATTGCTGGGAGCAAGATTCTGACTCTGTAAACCACTCGGAGGGCTGTAAAGCGATATATAAGTGTTAAGTGCTACTGCTAAGTGCTAAATTGAGGCATACAATTTTACATTGCAATTGAAGGAGACTATGACCTCTTACATTTGGAGTGTCCTTATCTTCATCCAGAAGGTTGTTCTTATTTCCAGACTATTGAAAACTGCCAAAGTCCCAGTGTTTTGCTTGATGTATTTGTGTACTATGCAATGCATCCTGTGCTGTATTACTTTCTGAAGCAGACTGCATTAGTCAACTGTTTGCTAGTCAATTTGTAATTGGAATGTCGCCAAGGCAATGGGGCCTGCTTTGCATCTATGTTGCAGAATGGAAGAATCTCTAAATGAATTCAGCAAAATAGTTATTGACTGGAGCAGTAGCTGGTCACAACGCAAAAGAAGTAGCTTATGAAGAAGCTTATGAAGGCTTTAATAAGAAAATAGGAACTGGCATCTTTATGAAGGGAGAGTTTTTGTTATTTCTATCTGGGACCAATGACAATTGTAGTCTGGGAACTCTAAACTGGAAATTAGTGTTTTAGTGTGAAAATTAAAATCCGGAGCAAGCAACAGGCTTAGTCATTTATCCCTTCTCTTACTGGAAAGTTTCAGAAGCTGATCTTTCTTCTTAAGATTATAGTTTGTTGGCCATCAGATTCCAGACCGTCTGTGGCTAATCTTGTTTGTTTGAAATAAATTTCAAATTATAGATTATGACAGCAGCTCATTTTAATATGGTAGATTGATAAATTGTAAACCTGCTACATCAGAAAAGAGGGGAATAGGAATACACAAAGTCTAAACCCTCTGTGGCATATTTTTGTCACTTTAAACAGGGCTTCTGGTTTGACCATGGGCTCTGTTTTATCCCTTCCCTCCTAATTTCTTTTTTTTAATAATAATTTTATTAAGCATTAAGTTAAATAGTTAAAGACTAATAGAAGCTACAAAAAATAAAAGAATAAAAAGAAAACAAGAAACATACACACACACACACACACACACATACACACACACACACACACGCAGGTATTGGCGTGTTTGGGTCGTTTCCCGTGTAAGATTGAGAGTATCTTGGCAACGTTTCGACGAGGTCCCACTCGCCATCTTCGCCGAAAGCACCAGCCTGCAGATCGAAAGCATGTAAAAACGCAAGTAGAAAAATAGGGACCATTTTGGTGGGAAGGTAACAGCATTCGTACGCCTTCAGCATTTAGTCATGCTGGCCACATGACCATGGAGATGTCTTCGGACAGCACTGGCTCTTCGGCTTTGTAATGGAGATGAGCACTGCCCCCTAGAGCCAGAAACGACTAGCATGTATGTGCGAGGGGAACCTTTACCTTTACCTTATAAGTAACAGAATAGCAGAGTTGGAACCCTCAGCTTAAGCAGGAAAACTTATACCATTTTAGACAAATTCAGTCTCTTCTTAAAAACCCCAAGTGTTGGAACACCCACAATTTCTGGAGGCAACTGATTCCACTGATTAATTGTTCTAATTGTCAGGAAATTTCTCCTTAATTCTATGTTACCTCTCTCCTTAATTAGTTTCCATCCATCACTTCTTATCCTGCCTTCAGGTGCTTTTTGGAGAATAGGTTGACCTGCTGTTCTTTGTGGCAGCCCCTGAGATATTGGAAGACAGCTATCAAGTCACCCCTAGTCCTTCTTTTCATTAAACTAGATATATCCAATTCCTGCAACCATTCTTCATATGCTTTAGCCTCCAGTCCCCTAATCACCTTTGTTCCTCTGCTCTGCATTCTTCCTAGAGTCTTAATATCTTTTTTATATCATGGTGACCAAAAGTGGATGTAATATTCCAAGTTTGGTTTTACTAAGGGATTGTAAAGTGATTTTAAAACTTCATAAACTTCATGTGATCTTGAATCAAAACAGATCCTTAAAATCTTGTCATTCAGTCCTGGTCAGCAAAAATCCATTAAGGGCTACCAGAAATAATTTTTTAAATCTTGATTAAATAAACCACTTTTTATGTCTTCCTTTATTTTTAATAATCTTGATCTTTAATCCCTTCAAATAATATTGTAAAGCTTGCTTTTTAAATTTCTGTTTTGTCTCTTCTCATAAAGTTCTCCAGAACATTAACAGAACTCTTTTGGAAATCCAATATCAGGAAGTTATCCAAGTTGCTTTTTTTGGTTTGACATTTGTACATTCTTTTTAATTATTAAGACATCAGCTGTTTTCATTTGTATATCCAGTTTAACATCTTTTCCCATACCATTCTTGTAGCTTGTCAGTTTTTAAATCCACTTTCAAACCAGACTCAGTCTTGTCTGGTAAAACTTGTTCTTCTTCCAAAACATATTTTAAAATCAGTCCATTTATAATGGTAGACACTTTTAAAGTTAATTTCTGGATCCATATGTCACAAATATGGTATAGTATGTCCAATGTTAAAGTATTTTGCTCCATTCTATGTTAGTAAATCAAATTTAGGCACACTTTCCCTTTAATTGTAACTTTCAGTGTTTTTTGGTTACTTCTAGTGTCTAACATTCAAATTCTCATCCTTTCATGTTTTCTTTTAAGATTCCAAAGCAAGAACATTTTCCCATGGGAAGGATGCTTATTAATTTCAAAATCTTATTTCAAATTCATCAGGATCCTTAGGTTTTTTTTTATAACTTTCCAAAATCAATGCTATTTACTGTTTGTTCTAAAAAAGAGACTTAAAATATTCTTACTTATCTTTAATTTTAATTTTTCTAAGGATTAAAGGAAACTCCTGGTGCATGTTGTAAGATTTGAAAGATTTTTAATAGTTGAAAAACAGTTAAGAAGCAATATGCAAAACTGATTAAGAAATGAAGCTTGGCAGAACTTTGTGCCCATAAGGCTACACTGAAGCTGGGAACTTGGTGGGAATCCCTTGACTTCAAGGCACTTGGCTCATGGGGCCCACTGCAGAAACCTCCATTCTTGCAGCTTATTCACAAGGAGCAGCTCAGCTGTTGGGTTCTCTCATTCCTCACATGGATTGTGATATCAGAGACATTACCTCATTTCTTTCAACGAAAAATAAGAAAAAATACATTCATCTGAGAAAAAAGTTTCTGTAGTGGTTTATCTTGAAGTTTATAGGCTTTAAAATAGGAATTTACTTAGTAATTTAAATACGATTGAATTTTACAGTGATTATTTTCCAGTCAAGCTTTTCGCTGCTGTGGTTGCATATTTACTCATCTGTTTGTCTGGGGTGGTGGTAGTGGTAATTGTTTCCGTAAGTCTGACATCAAACCATACTTGGAAACTTAAGGATTCCTAAGTGGTTCTACTGTGCATTTCTTTCCATACTAAACTGACTTTGCAAATTGTGTTGAGTGCTCCTTCCCTTTTTACAATGGCTTATCAGAATGTTTATTTTGGGTCTGGTTGCAAGTTCAGCCACGAGGAATGGCTGTTGGAAATCACTGAGTCACCTTTCCAGAGAACCCTATTTTCAGACTATTTTAATTGTTGCAAATGTTACACGTGGTGCGTTCAATTTATATTTATATTTAGCCGTCACTTTTTTTTTTATCAAGAAGAATAGGAGGGAGCTTTTTATAGAAGGCATGTGATGGGGTGATGTGAACTTCAGCAGATGTTTTTTGAATTGCTGTAAAAGGAATGACAAACAAAACTCCCAGTTCTGCAATCTTTGAATAAAGAATTGTTAAAAACATGACCTTTTTGTGGAAAACAAGTACTGATTTTCTTTAGCAGAAATATAATTGCTTTGGTTTGTCTTTTTAATCTAAACTGCAAAACAGTGACAAAGGGATATGAGCCATAACTTGGGACAGCCCATACATACATACATACATACATACACACACACACACACACACACACACACACACACACACACACACACCAGTGGTGGGATTCAATTTTTTTTACTACCGGTTCTGTGGGCATGGCAGGGGAAGGATACTGTAAAATCTCCAGCCAGAGATGGTATTTGTTGGTTCTCCAAACTACTCAAAATTTCCGCTACCGGTTCTCCAGAACTGGTCAGAACCTGCTGAATACCACCTCTGACACATGCATTTATACATACATACATACATACATACACACATACATACATATGCAGGTCTTGGCGTGTTCAGGTCTTTTCCCGTGTAAGATTGAGAGTATCTTGGCGATGTTTCGACGAGGTCCCATCGCCATCTTCAGGCTGGTGCTTTCGGCTTCGTGCTTGTGCGAGCAAAGCGTGATCGGAGCTGCCGTCTCTCTATAAATACTGGTGGGGAGGTTGGCTGTGTTGTTATTTCTTGATTGGTTGATGGAGTTGATGTTTGCACCCAGATCGTTACGACACAGGAGGCTGACACAGCCAATACCTCAGCCACACATGTTCTTACGAAAAAGCCAGCCAATCTGCAAACATCAACTCCATCAACCAATCAAGAAATAACAACACAGCCAACCTCCTCACCAGTATTTATAGAGAGACGGCAGCTCCAATCATGTTTTGCTCGCACAAGCCTGAAGCCAAAAACACCAGCCTGAAGATGGCGAGTGGGACCTCGTCGAAATGTTGCCAAAATACTCTCAAACTTACATGGGAAAAGACCCGAACACGCCAAGACCTGCATACCTGTACCCGTGAAAATCTACAAACACACATACACACACATACATTCATAAGTATCAAATTGTTTTTGACATATTATAAATACAAGGATTCTAATACAGTCCAGGTAATCTCTGACGTGTGATCACAATGGAGGCTGGAATTTCCATCATAAGTCATTGTGTGTCCAGATCTGATTGTACAACCATTCTCTATCAGTACGTTCCTACTACCATTTTATTTTGCCAATTTTGGCGTTGTAATGATTGGCGGGGGGAGACAATGAGAAGATTTAAGAGGTGTGGGGTTTGCTCCCTTCTTGGAAGCCTTTACTCAAGCTGCAATTATCTGAATGTGCTTATATATCAGTATTATCTATGGTTAAAAAAAAAACAATCCTTCCTTCCCCTCTACATCATTTGGCTTGTTTTTTAGGGTCTAAATGCTAGGAATGCCTTAGAAAATGCATTAATTTTTACAAACTCCAGAGGATCCTTCCTCAGCATAATGTTCCCCTAGATACTGAGATTACAATTCTCATAATCCATATGCAGAGGTCTATATGCTCAGAGAGGCAATGACTACTATAAAGTCATCCTCCTTAGAACACAGTTTAGGGAACATGGTATCACTTAGATGTTTTAGGACTGCAGTTCTTATAAGGCCCAGCAGGTATGGCCTGCAATTTTTTATTTTGAAAATTGTAATCTAAAATATCCTTGCTGTAGAGAGTGCTTTAGGATCTCAACCACTTGAGGAGTAGATACGTTTTGACTCAAGATATGAATTCGTATGGACAACAGTGCACACTGTTGTTTTCTTTGAAATATTGTGTGTGAATCTGAAGTTTGGAAATCAAAATGTCCTAACTTCTAATGCAAACATACCCAATTGTAGATTAATTGACATCTGGGTGTTGTGTTTACTTTCGTTTGTTTGTTGGGGAATGGTTATTGATTAATTTATATGTGATTTATATTTGCTGTGGTAAGTACAGTATATTTATTTGCTAACCTCCAGGAGTTAGTAGCTTACAGTCTTTACCAGTCAAATACAGAAATATTGTTTAGGTCCAGGTATGAGAGCTTAAGACTTTGCCATCTATTCAAAAGAGATGCTTCACAAATGTTCATGTAAGTGTATCTGGTATATTAAAACTCCCTACAAAGTTTCCATAATGTTTTTGACATTGCTTGGACAGCCCTTTTACTGATATCACCAACAAAACAAAATAATTGTGGATGCACATGCAGACAAGTAGGGACATTTTTCCAAAGAAGGAGTGCTTTCCTTATGTGTGAGTAAATTCAAATGCTTTCCACAGCAATAGCAGCTATATGCGATTGCAGTTAACATAGATGTTTTCTGCATGGGTATCCACAGGGTTTGGGGACCATATACTGAAATGATTGCAATGTTGTGATGCAGTCTCCACCTCTTTTGTACACACATTGTGATATGACATGCATGTAGATAAGGGAGGCACTTATAGTGCACCATCACAACATTTGTTTCATTGCTTGGACAAAGCTGCCTCGTTGGACAAATGCCTCTACTTTTTGCGGTGAAATCTTGAGCACATGCAAGTCCAATTCTTAGCATCCACACTGGGTCTTATCTTCCAGGTCATTGTCAAATTGTTACTAATGAGGTTACACCTAATGCGGCCTTTTTATTTCCGAAACACATTTGACAATATCTCCCTTTCTCTTCTCTTCTCTTGCAGGTGGACCTGGAACCTGAAGGGAAAGTATTTATAGCAATAACCCTCTCAGGCAGCTTCACCGAAGGTAAGAGGTATACTGTACCTTTTCTCTCTAGTCAGGTAATCGTTACTACTACCATAATACTTCCACCCACCATAGCATGACATTAAGCTCCAATTGCAACAGATGTAAAACTTGAATAAACAGAAGAATGCTATAATTGCCAAATTATGCATGCTTTGTTGGAATGGAGAAAAACTTGCATGGGACATCTTCAGTAACCCTTAAGTTGAGTTCAGAACATTGAGCCTTACCTTCATAATGGGATAGCTGAGGAACAGTGATTGGTTAAGTCACCTACTAAGTGGCCTACTAAACAGATTTGTAATTCATAGGAAGATCTGAACTAGGGACTTTGTTGCTCATGTATCTAGCTGTCAGTTTCCCTCTTAGTTGGGCTTTTTGAAACTTCCCAGATAAACTGCAGGGTATGGTTAATTTAGAATCTTTATTGTATCCTAGACTGAAACCATAGTAATGTTTTTTTTACTGCCAAAATAAGCTTATACCCTCTTCAGTGGTTTTTTTCTCCCACTTTCTTCAGAACTTAACAAACACATTGTATTGCATTTCTCATGGTTAATGTGAAATTGCAATTAGTTAGTGATCTATTTGACATTTCTCCATAGAGAAACTCTCCCAAAGTGTCTCCCTCACTAACCCTCTTGGTACAGGCCATCTAGAAAACAGTGAAGACAGCCTTCTTCTGGAAGGCTTTTGGTGATTGAAGATCATCTTGCAAAAGGGGTTGGATGAACTTTGATGGGAGTTTTAGTTATGGTGATTTTTTTGAACTGTTATGGATTGTTCTACCATCAATGTGGTATCATCAATAATTAGTGTGGACCTGCTTTTTTGCAGGGTCATAATATCCTTGATGATGTCAGTTTGTACTTTCGGGCATACACTGTAGCCTTTTCATTCATAATTATGCCTACATCTTACTTCCTTGCAGATATTCATCAATGCCACTCCAAAAAGTCCAGGCTACCTTCTTTCAGACTTAACCTTTTCTTTCCTCTTAATTTTACAGATACACGAGATATCTCCCCCCCCCTTCCTTTCATTTGTTAATTCACTCTTCCATATGCCATTGCTAGAAAGGTCATTGATTGATTTCTATCACCAATCATAGCTTTGATGAATGGATGCTTTCTCATGATGCAATTCATTTATCTACTTACTCCTACCATTTGCATCCATCTCCTTTCTTACTCTTTAAGTTAGACAGAGAAGCTGTAGACTTGGTTAGCAGTCTTAACTTAAAGCCCAGGTTTTCCTCCAGCACACATATGATATTCTATGCTAGCCACAATCTCTGATTTAAAGACTACCTTGCAATATCCCACAGTTCACTTTCTACCAGCTTGGAAATTTATGCATGTACAGACACATTTAGTACATACTGCTATACATCTCCATTTCTTATGGAAATAATTATTAAAAGGAGAGCTCCAAAATTATTTTTATTCTCCCCCCCCCCCATTTTTCTGTAGCAGATCCTGAACAGAAAGGGACAAACTTTTACAAAAGAAAGGAAGTAGACAGGATGATGTGCTTGTGGGCAGCCTGAATGTCATTATTAAAGAAAAAAAACCTATTTTTTTCTATAAAAGAAAAAAAAAACCTGCTATAATTTAGAGATGGGATTGAGTTAACAGGTTTTGCCCAAACCATGAATTCTCCATATGAATCCAAGCCAATTCTGCTTGTGGGAGAGCGCAGGAGAGGAAGAAGATATACAGTAAACAATGCGTAACCAGAGAAACTTGTATTGCAATCTTATTTCCATATAGAAATCTCACTACAGTGCGCAACTGCGTTAGCCTGGGATGGGCTTTCTTTGACACTGGGGTTCCAAATCCAGGATGTTGCAGGAGAAGAAAGTTAGTGACTCAGGAGGGGAGCAGCAGTTTTGTAAAGGCACAGGAGTAGGCAGTGCTGTTTTCAGTTCAGTATGAGCCCAACCCTTCACCATGTTTGTTGAAGAAAGCTGTGGAGTTGCCGGTTGAAAACAAAGCTTTGTGTGTGCCATTCAATTCAATTGTATGAGGATCGAAGGGAGTAGAAACAGATTGAGGACTGAAGGCTGCTGAGTCATCTCAACCTTCTGCAAGGTTTTTGCATCCTGGAACAGAAGTTGGTTGTCAGTCTAAGCCAGGGTGAACTTGAAACCTGGAATAAAGCAAGTTAGAAAGGAGGGATGCATAGACTGCAGTGCCATATGCTCCCTGCAAACAAATTGCTGCTAATTGTAAAGTTTATTATGTTGGAAAGAGAAAATTATTAAAAATGTGTAAAGAATAACACACAGGAGGAGGAGAGTTCAGACCCACATTTGAAAATGCATGAAGTGGCCAAGCCTCTCGGTCTTTCTTTTAGAAGCAAAAATGTGTGGTGGTGTGGTTATTCTGGGAAGGTGCTACAAAGGAGAAGCAGCCTCTGCAGAAAGAGCTGTGCTGCTCTGGGGGTGGGTGGGGGGAAGCAGGAGGTGTAGTTAAAAGAAAGAAAAACAAACTGGCATTACATTTTGCAAAGTTAGGAGCATTGTAATGAAATGTTGAATGCGAGACATAATTTATTCCTGCTTATCCTTTGACCTGCCATGCATCTGGGAGGAAGAAAAGTCTCTAGTTTGCTCACTTATGCAACTGTGGGAATTTTTTTACACGGGAAACCAGACTATAAAGAGAACAGAATAGAATGCCCACTTCTCCTCCATGCTGCATCGAGAGCCCAGGATGGGTTGACTCCTTCCTATGACGTCATAGCTGAGTCTGTACTAAGATATAAAAGCCAGACCCTGGAAGAGACACCAGCTTTTGACTCAGCTCCTTTCAGTCAGTAGCTGTGTCTCTGAAAGCTTCTGTTAGATAACACTCACCAGCGATCTTCAGTGCCGTTTTTCCTCGTTTCAAGTAAGGTTGGGAGCAGCGTTGCCAGAGCGCTGTTCAGGCAAGTTGGGCACCGTCTGTAGACCTCCCCCACGCCTGCGGTTTGAGCGGTCATAAAAAGCGATCGGCAAACCGATAACAGCTTCAGCCAGCTGAGGTTCTGTAGATAGCACTCATCAGCGATCTTCAGTACCTTTTTTCCTCGCTTCAGCAGCTCCCAGGATCTGGGCAGCTGCTCTTCCAGGAGAGCAGGGCTCTCTCTCTCCTGCAGCGTTGGGAGCAGCGTTGCCAGAGTGCTGTTCAAGCAATTTGAGCAGCGTCTGTAGACCTCCCCCATGCCTGTGGTTTGAGCGGTCGTAAAAAGCGGTTGGCAAACCAATACCAGCATCAGCCAGCTGATCATGTGGCCAGAGGCTGCCCTTTCCTTTGCTGACTTCACTCGGGGCTCTTTATAGCCTAAGGAGAAATTCTTCGATCTCGGAGCCTGTTTCCCATAGTCAGCAGCCATCTTGGATTGAAGCCTTCCACCACAAGGTGAGCGGCCATTTTGTAAGCCCGGGGGCCAATTTATACCCTAAGGGGCTTAATACAAAAAATTTACAAACAGTTTCTTTCCATCGTAAGAGCCTTTATTCTTCAAATGGAGCAAGAAAAGGGTCAGGCAGAGTCCCCCCCACCAGTGGAACAGTCTCTTAAGCCAATAAGAGAAAAAGTTGTAGGCAACGCACCCAATCAGTCCAGAGGGAAGTGGCTGCTAAAATCAGAGCTAAGGCTCTAGCCCCTAAGAAGGCAACTCAGGCTGAGTTGAGGGCAGAAAAGCGCAGACATGCAGCCCTAGAGAGGCAGTTCAACAGAACTATTCAACAGTGCAACTACAGCATGTTTCAGGTGATACCTGTGGGCCCCAGCCAAGCTCTCCCAGGGGAGGAGAAGTTATCTATGAGCCTGTCTCCTGAGGCTTTTGCAGTACAATGATCCTCAGGATCTAAGCAGATCTGGGCCTTATTTCCAACAGGCTTCTGGGCCCTATGCTCCTCCCCCTCCCTCCAGACCTCGAACCTCTTCTCAATCTAGGCCTGAAGCCACCTTCACTCCCTCAGCAGCGGGCCTTCGGCCTTCTGCCCCTACCTTTGAGCATAGATCAGGGGATGTCCAAGATGTTGTCTCTTTGGCCATTAGGCAGGGATTGGCTGAAGGCTTCAAGCAAATCCTTCGACCTCCAGAAAGAGTTCAGGCCCTTCTCCCTTCTCAATCTATAAGTTGCCTCATCACCCTGATTTACACAGGCCCCAGGACCTCAGGGTCCATTCTTCTCTACCAGAATGGGAGGAGGTTGATGAGGAGGGAAGGGCTTCACCATCTGAACACAGTTACTTCTCTCGTTCAGAAGGTGAAGAGGGCGAGACCTTTGACCAAAATCTTTCAGAGGAAGAGGACTCTCGCCCAGAGCAGACATCCTCTGCATTGGTCTTCAATCCTTCTCTCTTCAGGCCATTACTCAACATGGCCTTGGTCACTGCCAAGTTGTCGCCAGAGGAAGTGGCTCCCGAGCCACAAGGAATTCCCTCTAGCCAGGGAGACTCATTCTTCCCCAAGCCTGCAGAGCATGCAGGGGTTTTGCCTTCTCCCACTTTGTTCCTGGACATGGTCAAGGAACAGTGCGCTTCCCCTTCGGCAGGTCCTCGCCCATCTTCTCTGGTTAAGCGTTTCTACAATGTCAGCGCAGCCCTCGACAATTCCCTGGCAGCGCCTTCTGTTGACATTCCGGTTCTGGCCTCATTCCCATTTTCTGGCACTTTCACGTGGGCATCCATACGGTGGCTGCACCAACTCCAGATTAGATTGCCTACTTCTGACCTTCAGTCTCGCCAAGGCCTTAATAAGATTATCACAGCGGCGGAATTCACTGCCACTCTCAATGCCGCCAAATTTGCATCTGGGGCCATGGCATCTTCAGTAGCAGCAAGAAAACTGTTATGGCTCAGAAACTGGCAGGCGGAGTCACGCCATAAATGGAAGCTGGTTTCAGTTCCATTCGATAAGCTTTTTGGCGATGCTCTGGAACTTTATCTCATCAAAACCAGAGATAAACGTAAAATTCTCTCTTCCTCTGGGAAGAGAGCTGACTATCGCCCAGCTCCTTATACTGGTAAACAGCCCTTTCGGGAGGGTGGGGGTCATTCCTTCCATCGCTCTAAGTAATACCTCGTTCTCCCCACCCATCGGAGGTTGCCTAGCCTTCTTTGCCTCCAAATGGGAGGAGTCAACGGCGGATGCCTGCGTGCTCAGCACTATTAGGTCAGGATTACAATTGGACTTCCTAATGCACCCCCACCCAAAAATTTTTTTTAATCTGTCCTGTCTCTCGGGACATTTCAAGGCAAGACCTCATGAATCAGGCCATTCAACTCCTTCTTAAAATCCGAGCTATTCAAACCTGTTCCCCCCTCTCAATGAGGACGTGGGCTTTATTCTCGCCTTTCATCGTTCCCAAATCCTCAGGGAGGGTAGCGAACCATCCTGGATCTAAAATTTCTCAACCAATTTGTAAAATACAGGCTATTTAAAATGCAGACTCTGCATTCTATTTTAGAGAGCGTTCGGGAGGGTGATCTCTCTTCCACTGATCTCATGGAGGCTTACCTCCACATCCCCATTTGGCCTCATCATCGCCAGTTTTTCCGTTTCTGTTATCAGAATACCCATTACCAGTATCGAGCACTTCCCTTCGGCCTCTCATCGGCTTCAAGGGTCTTCACGAAGGTTCTGGAAGCATTGATGGCATCTCTGCTTTCTGTTCCAGTGAGGATCCAACGCTACTTGGACAACATTTTGATTCTGTCCTCCTTCATCCATGCAGCCCATCGGGATCTGCAAATTACCCTGTCATATCTCCAGAGCCACGGATTTTTCCACTCCTGTCCACTCTAATGGTTCCTGCTTCCCTACCAATGAGCAGGAACCAGCCACTCATCCATCAAGGTCTCGCTCCCGCCACAAATCCGGAGATCTCTCAGTTGGTGGTGTTCCAACCATTAATCTGGAAGGGACTCCTTTTCAGGGTCCCAGACAGGCTAGTGATAACCACCAATGCCAGCCTCCTGGGTTGAGGTTCCCATATGCAGGGCCAGATAGCTCAGGACCTTGGTCCAGGTCAGAGCAGGCCCTTCCCATAAATTGGCTAGAGCTCAGAGCCATTTTTCTAGCTCTCAAGCATTTCAGGCACTCAGTGACTGGCTCTCATGTTCTAGTCCTTATGGACAACATGGCCGCCATGGCTCATGTCAACCGGTGGGGGGGGGGGATGAGGTCCAGAGCCCTCATGGGAGAGGCTCTATGGTTGGGGTTATGGCCAGAGCAACACCTGTTGTCGATCTTGGCGGACCACTTCTCCGGGATCAACAATTCCCAGGCCGACTGGCTCAGCAGGAGCCTAGTCGACCAGGCAGAATGGTCTATTCCTCCTTCTCTATTCAGGGACCTTTCCCTCAGATTCGGAATGCCAGAGGTGGATCTTCTCCACTCCTCAAATTGCACAGGTCACCAGATTCTTCACCAGGTTTCCTTGCCAGGGAGCGGAGGGGACCAATGCCCTTCGGTGCAGATGGCCCAAAAGTCTCCTCTATGCCTTTCCCCCACTCCCATCATTCCGGCAGTAATTTAGAAGATGTTGGAGGAATGAGCGGAGCTCCTCCTCCTGGCACCCTATTGGCCAAGGATGCCCTGGTTTGCAGACCTGGTCAACCTGTCGGTGGCTTCTCCTTGGAGGATCCCAGCCCATCTAATCTCCCTTCATCAGGGGATTCTGCTCCACCCGGAGCCCCAGTGGCTCAAGCTGACCATGTGGCACTTGAGCGGCAGTGGCTAGAGGTGGCTGATCTTCCTGAAAGGGTCATCATCACTATCCTGGCAACTTGCAAACTTCCCATAAGGCGCATCTATGATGCCACCTGGAAGGCCCTTCCTGATGGTGCCTTAGTGAGGGTCTCTCTCTCCCGCTTTAGCCCAGTTGGCAGAGGTTCTTAGATTCCTTCAGCATGATCTGGAGAAAGGTTTGGCCCCCAACACCTTACGCAGGCAGGTTGAGGCCCTCTCCTTGGTTCTTTCATGGGGTTCGCTTCCTTCCTTATCCCATCACCCTTCAGTCAGGAGGTTTTCGAAAGGGGCTTCCAACCTGCATCTCCGGTGGCTCACAGGTATCCTTCCTGGGATCTTCATGTGGTCCTTTATGCTCTTACAAAGCCCCCTTTTGAACCCCTTAGAACACTGTCTCTCCGTTTCCTGACTCTGAAGGTAGTGTTCCCCGTTTCCATCACTTCAGCCAGGCGGGTATCCGAGCTCGCTGCTCTTTCCATCAGACAGGACCTTTGTTCCTTTCACAATGATAGGGTTGTCCTCAGTCTGGATCCCTCATTTATTCCAAGGGTTAACACCTGTTTCACAGGTCCCAGGACATTATGTTGCCTGGCTTCTGCCTCCTCCTGCACCATGACTTAGAGCAGCAGTGGCACTCGCTAGTCGTAGGTAGGGCTCTTAGAATATACATTAAGTGCACTTCCTCCTTCAGGAAGTCTGAAGCCATTTTGTTTCCTTTTCCCTTCTCACTTGGGGCACAAGGCCTCTTCTACTACTATTAGCAGGTGGGTCAGATCTTTCATTGAGCAGGCCTACAAAGCTGCGGCCCTTCCAGTTCCTCGAGGTCTGATGGCGCACTCTACCAGAAACGCGGCCACTTCGGCTGCCTGGGCGACCCAAGCACCCTTGGAGGAGATCTGTCGTGCGGCCACATGGACATCTCCATCTCCTTTCATCAGATACTACCGTCTGGATGTCTTTGCCTCGGCAACTGCAGCCTTCAGCAGACGGGTGCTTCAACAAGTAGTTCAACAGTCGGTGTGATGAGCCGGACGAGGACCCACCCGTGGACATGCAGGCTTTGGTATGTCCCATCCTGGGCTCTCGACGCAGCATGGAGGAGAATGGGCATTGATAGAAGTTACCCTGAATGCCCTTTCTATCTATGCTGCGAGAGAGCCCAGCCCCTCCCTTGATTCGTCCGGAGAGGGTAAGTCATTTCTGTATTCATTTGTGCTTTCAGAGACACCTTTCAGTTTGTCAAGTATCTTCGCCAAAGCTGGGGTCTCTTCTGGGGTCTGGCTTTTATATCTTAGTACAGACTCAGTTAAATGACGTCATAGGAAGGAGTCAACCCATCCTGGGCTCTCTCGCAGCATAGATAGAAAGGGCGTTCAGGGTAACTTCTACCAACGCCCATTCCACATTGCTGAAAAGAAGAAAAAGGGGAATATAGTTTGCACGAAATTTTCCTGTACAATTTTTGTATATGGGTGCCAAATGACAAATCATTATTATGGAACAGAATTAAAGGCATCTTGCCCTAGTAGGGGAAAGACTGCAAGCCAGGGTTGTCATCTCCAGTTTTCTTTTGTAGATGAGTGATCCCAAAATCCAGCCTTGTACCATCAGCTTTTCAAATAAAAGAATTAACAAAGTAGGATGGTAACCACTGTAGAATCAAGTTGAATCTAAGTGACCATGCTTTAACCAGTAGCTTAATTATTTCCTTCTGCTTGCTCTAAAATTCACATATAAAACAATAAATTCATACCAAGCATTTCAGTGTGGAAAACTGAACATGGATCTTGCTGACTAATTTGGGGTGCTGCTTGTGAATACAGAATGGAGATGCGCAAGTTCTTGCAGGGTTCCCTAACACATCCAACATATATCAAATCTCCAAAGGAGGGACATGTGAGCCCTTTCAGGTAGGCCAGATCAAGAAGCAGATATTACAGGGATTCCAAGAATGCTGCTTCATTATGAGCAGAATCAAATGAGCAGAATCTTGAAAGCCTGTTCCAAATTTCTCACTTTTCCATCTTATACCAAAGAAAATGAAAGGGGGGTTAGTTTGAGTTGCTCTTTCATACATCCTTCTGCCCCTGAACTGTGTAATTTCTTCTCCAAACCCTTCATAATGGTTCACTCTTTCCTCTCCCTCCCCTAACAGGTTTATTGTTCTCTCCCAAAGGTCCACTCCAAATTCCTTTACAGAACATTATTATCAATAAGAGCAGTGGCTGCTCCTCATGTCCTTCACTAGGCATGGTCTGCAGCATTAATTAGATTCTGCTCTTGCTGAAAATTACACATGTATATAGTCCCAGCCTTGATCTTACAACATATAATAGAGACCTATCAGGGTCTTTTTCAATGGGGTCAGTGGGCCCTGGACGTCTCACAAGGTATAGTTCAGAATTTGGGATGGTGAGATGAATCCAGACATTTCATTCAAGGCAACAAAATGAATTAGATAAAATATAGTGGCAAATAGTTTCAGTATTTGATCTTGCTAACCCTTACTAGGCTGTTATTTTCAATGGACAAAGGCAATGGAGCGAAAAATATATCAAGATGAATCAAGGACAAATTAGATGGCAGTGGTGAGGGTTCAAGTGAATATGCCCCCAAGCCTCTCCGTGTCTTGAAAAGGTTCTGGGGCACCCAATGCTAGTTTAAGTTCATCACCAACTCACTGTTCCTAGGGTTGTCTCCTTTGTGGGGTTGTTGTATGTAATTTGGAGAGAGAGAGATAACATTTCCCTTCTAAAGATAACTGGATTATAAATGAATTCACTGGACAGAAGGCCTTGAAATCATATCCAGCATGTAAACCATGTGACATGTGGAAGTAGGAAATATGCAACCATGTGGATGTTAAAATAGCTGGTTTGAAGAACTGGAAGAAATTAATGATAAGATTTTTTTAAAGGGAAAAAAGAATAATTCATTTCAGGAATACTTTATTAAAAACATGTTATTCTAGGAACTGCGGTTGAGTTTACTTAATCAATAACAAAATTAACATAAATTCAAGGTTTAAAAAAAAATCAAGGAAACCGCTAATAAATATAAGGTACTGTAAAATGTTTTTCATTGTTGTGATATATTTGAATATTCAAAATACTTCATACTTTTTGTAATATTCAGAATATTTCATATGGAATAAAGATTGGAATTGCTACTTCCTGAATTAAGGAGACCTTGATAAGGCTTAAGGATACAACTTTGTCAATTGTGTTCTAAGGCATTTTACCATCCAAAAGAGTAAAACTGGTTCATAATGCCATGTGCCTACACTTAAATCAAGCTCTGCATTTTGACGTATGAAAGAGCAGGAAATGGAATGGAAACCAAAGGAGAAGGATACTAAAAATAAGATTGGCCATGCAGTCTAGTAGGAGCCCTGCTTTAGGGTTTACTAAAAGGGTTAACGGGGAGAATGAAGTGATAACTAAAGGAAACAGGATATTGCAAAGTAATGGAGGAAGCTTTGGGGTAAACATGGGTGGAAAATTAAAGGAAAACAGCAATAGAAAAGTCATGACATTTGAATGACAGGCAGCAAATTATTCACTTGTTTAATTGCTCTCTTGGGTGCCCAGGAACACTCCAGAGGGACAGGATCTTTAAAAACTTCACGCGGAAACGTCAACGGGCCATGCGCAGGAGAATTCATCAAGTCAACGGACACAAGTTTATGGCAACTTATATGCGGCAACCAACGTACTGCTCACACTGTCGGGAATTTATCTGGTATGCTTGAAATGAAAACAGGCTTGAATGGGAGCTTTCACCTAGGAAGTTGCTTCCATAATTTCCGCCCCTTTTGCTAAGTATAAAGTTCCCTTTGGGTTGAGCTCAACTCCTTGTGACTTCATAAATACACCCATGTGGTTTCCTGGCCATAGTTCAAAAGTGATTTACAATTGCCACTTTCCAGGATGTGTGTTTACACCCCAGCTTTGTTTTACAGCCCTGGCATTCTCTGGAATTCTCCCCTCCAGGCCTTAGCCAGGCCTTGACCTGCTTAATTCCTGAGCCAGATATTTAAAGCCAGCTGCTGCCACCTGCTGAATTCAGTACCAGCAGACTAATCCCTAAACAAGTCAAGAGCAGGTTACCCGAAACACTTATTCTTTGGATCAAAAAGAGAGGTTACAACGGGAGCAATCACTGACTTAAGATCTGATACTTTTCCTGAAAGCAGCTTTAATCAAAGCTATGCAAACTATCAAATCAGCAGGGGAAGAGTTGGAGGTACTTTCTGGTACTGGTGGAGAAAGTGGAATCAATGTAGATACTGTAGAATGTGATCTGAAGTTTAGGGTTCAGCACCAGAAAGGTGTAGCTTTCGTTTTAAAATGCGCAAACTGCTATGCTTGAGATGGTTGATACAGCTTGCCTTCAGAAGTTGTGGGTGCTCCATCACTGGAGACTTTTAAGAAGAGACTGGGCAGCCATTTTGTCTGAAATGGTATAGATTCTCTTTCTTGAGCAGGGGATGGATTAAAAGACCTCCACGGTCCCTTCCAACTTTGTTATTCTTCTAAAGTCTCATCATCCTGTTTTATTACAACTGTTGATTATGAATTATATATTATCTAATACGTATAAAATAATTTTGGTTGGAGCAAACAAATCAAGCCACTAATTTCACAAATAATAACTGTATGGAATTAGGACTTGGGCATGGAGATATTGGGGCTTTAACTCCTCCCCCTTCCCCCCCCCCATGGCAATCTCAGCCCTCGCCTTTCTGTTTGCATTGGTGAAAAAGCTTCCATTGGATCTCATGGAAACTCTTTTATCTGTTCAGTTGGCTAGGCCTGATTAGCAAAAGAGGAGAGGAGCAGGTTAAACTTTATAGCCCTCATACCATCCATGTTATACTCCCAAGATGCCTCCAGTATATATGCCAACACAATTGCATGGGTATTTCCATCATATGTTAATAATGCAGACTGCTTATTGGATGATATTTGCAATGTCCTAAATAGTTCCACTCAACAGTTTTGTGAAATAGTCTCACTTTTTAAATACAAAGCAATGAGTACATGTTTTCATAAATATGTTTCTTGTTGTTCATTAATTGAAAAAAGAAATTTGAATTTCAAAACTGTTTGTTGGAGTGGGCTGAAACATTTTGGGTGCTAGTTAGTCAGTACAATGTAGGGACATTTATTACAACTTACATAAGTGTGTTCATAGAGTTTGATCCTTAAAATAAAACAACACTGTGGCTATAAGCCAAAGCGCATCTATTTCTATGTAAGCTACATCAAACCTAACAGGATTTCGATCTCACTTCTTGTGGAAAAGATGGGATTGATTATTGATGCATGTGTTTCTGGGATTAATCTCGCTGAGATTTATGATGCTTCCTACTAAGAGATTGCACTGAATTTTATATTTATGTCTAAATTTATCTCTTAGAGTTTTGATTAGAAATTTTAGTCTGAATTTTATCAGTACTGGAAGTAAGATTCATCATTTACACTTGGATTTTATGTATTTTTAAATGTATTCACAAAATGTTGATACTACCCTAATCAATTTACTCTGGTCATTTAACAATGAAAGCAAAATAAGCAACCAATAAATGAAAACTCATCACCTCTAATTGGTCTTACTTAACCTAAGAAAATGGTTGCGTTGTGTCCACCAGTTCAAATGCCCTTTAGAGATTTTTGGAATGCCAAGAATGAAGCAGCATGTTCTACCTTGCTGAGATTCCTTCTAGTTCATATTCCTTTCAACTCTGAAAATGAAGCAATCCTCCCTCGTATTCAAAACAAGAGGGCAGAATTGTTTTGGGCAAGGCGGTTCTTGATGAAACCCAGTGTTGTGCCATATTGGACTTCATAAGTGATACCCAACACTTTAAACCGGGTGCAGCATTGCAAAGTAAGTGCTATCCTGAAATAGCAGCTTCCACCCACCTACAACTTGGCTACTGCATTCTGTGTGAGCTGCAGCTTCTGAGTTATTTTCAAAGGGAGACTCACCTAGTACATTGTCGTAATCAAAATAGGGTGGTAAAGGCATGCATTATCCTCACCAAGGTTTGCAGCTCCAGGTGGAGACTTACTTGGCATATCAGTTAAAGCTGGTCAAAGTATCCCTGAGTCACAGCTTCCACCTGCTATTCCATCACTAACGATGAATCCTGGGCAAGCCCGTGACACAGGTCTTGCTGTGCTAAAGGGAGGATGATTCCACCACTAGTACTAAAGTTTCCAGAATGCCTAAATGTTTCTGGATGAATAATAACTTGGTCTCCTTAGAGTTTAAGTTGAGTTTACCTCTCCCCACGTTGTTGGTATGATATACACTTTGAACTTTGCAGCTGCCTCTCAACCTTTGTTTTGTTCTTGTGTCAGATTACCTGACCTACTTTTTAAGTGTTTGATCTCATCCTGAGTCATATGTTGCCTCTGCTTTATCTTCAACAGGGGAGTATTTGGAAAGCAGGGATACCAGTGCCAAGGTACAGTAAGTTATTGTTAGGGTTACATCGTGCCCTACACATTTGTCATTTTCCCCTTTTTTACACAATCTTCTTGCAGTGAATGGGAGATTAGGATTTTTTGTGGATCACTAAATGTTTTAAACATTGCTTGGCCTTTTAGTCCTTAAAGGGTTAATTTCCAGTCCTGATCATTTTATTGTCCTTTCTTTGCACATACCCCAGATTGTTTGGATCAGAGGCAGTAAAATTTTTAGTCCATCTCAGAGCCAACCTTACTTTTCTGTATTATTTTCTGATAGTTTTCATTGTTTTCTTTTTCTGCCTTCTTTTCCAGTTTGCACCTGTGTTGTGCACAAGCGTTGTCACCATCTCATAGTTACAGCTTGCACATGCCAGAATAATAAAAAGAACATAGATATGAAGGTAAAGTCACAGCTACACATTTGGAGTTCTGCGTGTTGTTAATTCTGGACCAAAGGGATTATGGGAATAGTTTTGGAATAGCTATGAATTACTATTGTTAAAGACAGATCAAGATGGATAAAATATACAGGAGTCAAACCTAACACAGTAACATCTGACTAATTAAATATATTGTCAATTGCAGCGTTATGACATAATGTATTATTCCTTAGATAATAGGCTTCATTTGATACATTTTGAAATAGCTATGTGCCTTTATTTACCTGGTACTTAACTCCGTTGGTTTGTGAAAAATTGATGTGGCAATGCAAAGAGTAAAGGTATCATCCAATCAATGCTAATAAAGATAACATCAAATGTAGTTATTTATTTGACCAATTTATATGGCCATTCATTGCACATAATATGATGGGCGGGTGTACAGTAACAGTAACAATTAAAAGAAGGTAACCTAGTGCAGAGAAAGAGAATGTTCTGCTATTCTATTTTATTTATAACTTTAAGACCCTACCATAATTGGTTAATTCAATTCCGTGTTAGAAGAAAATATTTACCATGATTGGTTTTTAGATTTTATAAAAATAAGAATTCTTCATTGGACAAGTGTGATTGGACACACAAGGAATTTGTCTTCGGTGCATAAGCTCTCAGTTGTACATAAAAATACATTCATTAATAACAATGATTGTTCTACCTATATTTATTATGGTCTTTTAGTACTACATACTGATAGCCTCAGCATTCAAAGAGGTTTGAATGAAGAAAATATAACCTATGCTGCCAAAATGCTCAATTTATCTTTTTTGTTTTATTTTGTTTTATTTATTTTATCTCTTAATCTTATATTACCTCTATGTCTTATGTTATGCACTTTGACTTTAGTTCTGTATCATGTTCTCAAGATTCATGGATTAGTTAGATATCAGGCTTTTAACAGCGTGTAACAACTTTTGTGCTACTTTAATATATAGAAGTTCAGCTGAAGCATTATATCTGCTGTGGAATTATGTCATGGCATTTGCAAAACAATTGTTATTTTGCCATCTGGATGACTTTAGGAATCATGTTCAGAAAAACACACAGCCGTTTTCTTGAAAAGACAGATGGGAAAGAACAGGTCTGAATGTTTCTCAGGTTAAGAATTCCCTCATGTTGAAACTAGATCAGGAAGAATCTTACCCCGAATTCCCTGAAATATTGGTTTTCTGAATGTGGGGAGTTTGGTTATAGAAATAATTTAACTGATTGACAGCCCAGCATAAAATTGCCCTTATTTTGGAATAGCTGTTAAGTTATCTGAAACTTGTGCTGACATCAATTAAAAGTCTGAATGCTAATCTGATGGTGATTTTAACTGGATGGGGAGAGCATCTGGGTTTATTCAGTTTTGGGCAAGCCATTCTTCAGCCTCAAAAGCAAGCTAGTGGCGATTTGATTTGCTTTCTTTTGTGAGAAGAGATGGTAGACCCTGGTTTCTTCTTGAACAAGTAGCCATGGCTGGCATGTTTGGGACCAGCTGAATCAAAAACACAAGTTGTGAGCGGTGGTAGGGTAAGGACTTTAACTTTGAGATCCTTGGTGCTCTCTGAGCTTGGTTGTTTTCTTGCAAACATTTCATTTCCCAAATAGGTAACATCATCAATAAATGTAATGCAACAAAACAACCAAGTTCCAAGAACGCTAAAGACCCCACAGTTCAACCCTGGAACTTTAACTTCTTGTCCTAACTGGTATTCTTAACTGATATTCATTCCTTCTATCCAAATTATTTACTGTGAGAAGAAAACTCATGAGATTAATTTTACGTTATAGAAACATTAAATCAAACTCTTAAGCCCAAAACCCTGGCTCTCACTTTTCTTTCCTACCTATCAGATGGGGTAGAGTAACATTCTCTGTATGCTTTGCTTCAAGAACTGTAAACTGAAAAATAAGGCTTGGTCAACTGTTATTATTTTATCAATTATCGCCAACTTTTCTTCTTTTGCTGCTTTTTCTTCCTCAGTTTTCTGAGCAGAGATTTGGAATCAATATCCCACACAAGTTCAGAATCCACAATTACAAAGTGCCAACCTTCTGTGATCACTGCGGCTCTCTCCTCTGGGGAATCTTGCGACAAGGGCTTCAGTGTAAAAGTAAGCTAACACAAAGTCTACTCTACACAAAGACGAGAGTCCTTCTCTGAGGAATTTGTTTTGTTTTCCTGTCCTGAATTTTGCGTGGGGGGGGCGGGGCAGGGGTGGGATTCAAAAATTTTAACAACCGGTTCTGTGGGCGTGGCTTAGTTGGTGGGCATGGCTTGGTGGTCATGTTATTGGCTGGGCGTGGCCAACTCAATATCACTCACATTGAGGCACATATCTCCTCGCCTGGCCTCTCATGACTGTGCGGATGCTGCAAGAGTTGTAAGTGTGAAAAATGGTTATAAGTCACTCTTTTCAGTGCCATTGTAACTTTGAATGGTCACTCCACACAAGCAAAGTACCAACAAAGGAGGGGGAAAAAAACTCCAGAGTCGTTCCTGAGACAGGAAGTCTAGTCTTGCCAAGAATGTAATAAGCGTTAATGGAGAGGCAGTTTCTGTAAGCAACACCAGAATGTTTCCTTCCTGCTTTCCTTACAGGATTAGGCCAGTAATTTCTTCTAACAACCAGTTCTTTGAATTGCTTAGAATGTTAACAACCGGTTCTAGCGAATAGGTGCACAATGGTAGAATCCCACCCCTGGGGGGGGCATATTTGATGCAACACTAAAATAGGGTGCACTCCCCTACCCCCTCCGTTTGCACAATTTTTGTATGTACTAGTTTTTACCAATATTGCCTAGTTAGGAATCCCCAAGATTTGGCTATAAATGTAGTACATTTCATAAGGAGGAGATTAAGGAGAGGAATGAAAATAGGCCTGAATTATCAGATGTTGCACTTAAGAGAGATCATATCTGCCTGCTAATGTTCTAGAGCAGGATTAGGCCACAGAGCTTTTTTTTTTTTTTTTTTTAATGTGGAGGTGACCAGGGGCACTATTTGGCAGAGTAGTCAGAAAGTGACGATACTGAAGGCAGGACAAGAAGCAATGGGTGGAAACTAATCAAGGAGAGAACCAACCTAGAACTAAGGAGGAATTTCTCTGCAGTTAGAACAATTAATCAATGGAACAACTTGCTCCAGAAGTTGTGGGTGCTTCAACATTGGAGATTTTTAAGAAGAGCTTGGACATCCATTCTCTGAAATGGTATAGGATATATACCCCAGGGGGTTGGACTAGAGGACCTCCAAGGTCCCTTCCGACCCTGTTATTCTGAAGTTGGGAGTGCTGGGATATCTGGGTAGAGCTAAGTTTTCCCTCGCTGGTGTATAAATGAAAACTTGTACGCTGTTTGGCTTTTATTTTAATTCCCTCTCCCAGCACAGGGAGTTGCATCTGACTTTTCTCAGCAATCAATGTGCTGCCTAATTTCACTTCTAAATTCCTGGGGCTCTAGGGACTGCTGAAATACCTCTGTTCTATAAAAAATAAAGGATAGAAACGGCAAGGAAAGGAACTTCGATTTTCTTTATTATCATATTGTGTTCAATTAAGGTACATCCCAGGGGTGGGCTGCTGTGGGTTCGCAAGGGTTCTGGAGAGCCCCTAGCTAAGATTCTGTGCAGTTTGGAGAACCCCCAAATCCCACTCCTGGCTGGCCCTGCCCACCCTGCCTTGCCCCTCCCAGGAGTCCCCACGCATTCTGTTTTGGATGCAGGTAAGTGTAGGGCATGCGTAGAAGCTCAGGGAGGGTGAAAAATGGGACTCCTGGAAGTTTGGGAAGGCCGGAAATGGGTCAGTTTCTGGTTTCCAGAGAGTCTCCAGAGCCCGGGGAGGCTGCTTCCACCTTCCCAGAGGCTAAAGGAAAGCCTCCTGAGCCCGGGGAGGGTGAAAATGCATGCCCCACCACCATGGTGCAGGAGGCCGACTAGACCAGGGGTCCTCAAACCTGGCCCCTTTAAGACTTGTGGACTTCAACTCCCAGAATTCTCCAGCCAGCAAAGCTGGCTGGAAAATTCTGGGAGTTGAAGTCCACAAGTCTTAAAGGGGCCAGGTTTGGAGACCTCTGGACTAGACTATGCCTACCATGGTCATGGCCACCTAGCAACCAGGCAGAGAACCCGTTGCTAAAAATTTTTGAAGCCAACCCCAAGGGCACATCTTGATTTGCGTGTTCAGTTTGAACTGCGGGTTTGTAAGTATGTACAAAATAAGTATTGTAAATAAGTATGATGACTGAGAATCTCTATAGACATGAAGTATGAACTGTCCAGATATGGAACAAGTCCAGGGGAAGTGATGGGGTCTCTTTTCATGGAGCTAGATCAAGAGTTTCCAAACTTGGCAACTTCAGCCCCCCAAATTCCTCATGCTGGCTGAAGAATTTTGGGAGCTGAAGTCCACAAGTCTTAAAAGTTGCCATGTTTGGAGACCCCTGAACTAGATGAACAGTAGCTGAGTGATGATCTGTAAGGGATATTATACTTAAGTTAAAATGGTTTTCATCAAACCAGTGTGTAGCATATATCCTGTGTTTTGTGTAACAATCAGTGGTGGTATTCTACTTGTTCTGCCCAGTTCTGGCGAGACGGTAGCAACGATGAGCAGCAGAGACCAAACCGGTTCTCTCCACTGCTCTGCTGTTGGGCCCACCTGCACCCACGGGCTCCCATACTCACTTTTATCCGCTGAATTTGAAGTGCAGCTGCTTTGCACCGCACAGAATAGTGCCGCACGGCAGCTGCTGAAGCGAGTGGGAGAGTGCAGGCTTGCAGGAGGCAAGTTAGAACGCCTCTGCACCTGCGCAAACGCCTCTGCAAAGTGCATGTTTGGTGCACATGTGCATGCATGCAAAGCGCGCCCACCAAGCCACACCCACCGAACCATTGGCAGAAATATTTGAATCCCACCACTGGTAACAATGGCTAAATAAAGCACAACTGCTTGGATTCATGTGGTATGATTGAACACTGCATAAACCTTGATCTGTGATTCAAATGGAGGGAATAAGGATTGGATTTCTGTCATGCCTTCCCATGCTGTTGTTAGGAAAGAAACATAGTTTTGTTCTTGTTCCAATGTCAGTCCCTGGCAGAAATGATGTTTGTTTACTTTTGTTTTCACTTTCAGTGTGTAAAATAAATGTACATATTCGGTGTGAATCCAATGTAGCTCCAAACTGCGGGGTGAATGCAGCAGAACTAGCCAAGACGTTGGCATGTATGGGACTGCAACCTGGAAATATCTCTCCAAATGGGGTAAGAACTTTTTTCCCCCCTCCTTTACTTCTCCACAGTGAATTGGATTAAAAAAAAGAACCTGTGTACATCCGTTGCTTACAGTATATACACTACAGGATGAGATCAGAACCGTGACAGCATGTTATTCCCTTTCAGGGTAAGCAACAGAAAGGAATACAAAATAGTAGCCCAAAGAGATTAAAATAATAAGGAAAGGAAAAAGAAACATACCTAATACAGTTTAAACCAAGACTATTTTCTGTCCCTCTCCTTGACTTTCTATCCTTGGAAACTAATCTTACATCTTCCCTTCTCTGTTGTTCTTTAAACTTCTCCTCTCAATCATTACTTTCTTGAACTTCCTTTTCTTCTCCACCCATTCATTCTTCCTTCATGTATTTGTTTTGTAATTTGATATTTATTCAATCTCTTTATATGTCCAAACCACATAAGTCTATTTGTCTTACACTAGTTACTCACTTTGGAGCTCAGTCCACATTATTTTGGCCTTCCTTCCTTCCTTCCTTCCTTCCTTCCTTCCTTCCTTCCTTCCTTCCTTCCTTCCTTCCTTCCCTCCCTCCCTCCCTCCCTCCCTCCCTGTTTTACTACACACATTTATTAAGTATACCATTTTTACCACATTCAACTTTACTTCTGTTTCTCTTGGTATACCTAATTCTCACCTCTGTGTGACAAAGTAGGGAAAACTGTGCTTCTCTATCCAACAATTTTCACTTCTTTTAGCAAACATTGATTCCTTGCAAAGGACTGCACATCACCCTGCTACTTTTCTACCAGCATTTTCACATCTTAAAATGTCTTACTCCTTTTCCCATCTTCAGTAAACATTCTATCAAGGTACATTCATCTCCTTGCCTTATTTTTTGATATGTTGGTATAATTTGCAATTATTGATTTCTGCCAAATATTACCTTATTGGTCTTTCAGTCTTTAATTTTCAGTTTGATACATTTGTTCCATAATTCTGGGAACCATTCGGGTTTTCAGCCAAGAACAATTCATCATCTACATACAAAATTCCACATAGGTTTATCTTCCTAAGCAGTTTGTCACCATAAACATTCCTTTACATTTATTCATAAATTCATTACACCATCAAGAGGATATCAGACACCCTTGTCTTTATTCATTATTCATTGTTGAGCTAAGCATTGAGCTTTCAATGAATTTTCATGCATGGTTTATTCCCATCATATACCATTCCTATTGTATTCAGCAATCAACATTCAACTCTATACTTGTATGGAGTAATTCTCATTTGGTAATTCAAGTCAGTTTGGTTTATTGCATACTTGCTTTAATCAACCAACATACATTTTCCATGCATATTTGGTTCTCCCCCTTCCAAAATAATAATAATAATAATAATTCTACTCAGATATTTTGGACTATGATTCCCATTAGGACAAGCTAATTTATTTATGAGGTTTGATGTCCAAAATTTTAGGTAGGTGCATCTTGCCTTCTCCTGTTCATGCCATGTTGAAAAACCTCTTGATTGTTTTCTTTCCATAATTGAGTTTCTGAACTGCCTAGGCGCTGAGAAAATTTGGGGTGCTTTTGCAAAAAGCAACTCATGACTATTTAATTTTTACAGAAGTTAGTCTCAAGATCAACATTGAGACGCCAGAAAAAAGACAGCACAAAGCATGGCAATGGGATGGTGGAAGTCTCAGCCAGTAGGCTTAAAATTGAAGATCTAATATTTATCAGGGTGCTCGGAAAGGGCAGTTTTGGAAAGGTAAGTGTTTCTGTAGAGATTTGAAGTTTCCATACTGGTGTAACTTTTGGTTATTTCAAATGAATTTGCATTAAGGTTTAGTTGGATCAGGCTGCACTCATATAATACATTAATCTATAACCGTAATTTGATTTTCGTCTTAAAAAGTAGTGGCTTCTAAATTATGACTTATAACACGAGTACAGAATTTTAGTCCTGGCAGGATTTTTGTTTTGAACCATGACACCTGCTCAGCTCCTCCACCTTTATAAGAAATAACATTAAAGACATAACATTCATTAAGAGACACAGCATCATATCCCTTTAAATTGTGAAGATGATGTTAAAACTCCAGTGAACTTTAAATCAAAATGAAGGGTTTTTTTTTCTTTTTTTCTTGTGTTTTACATTGTTTTCACTAAATTCTCAGTGAAGTCTTAGGCCTCAACTGCTCTTCATGTGCAACTTCTAACGTGTTATTTAAGAGCTGTTGTGACCCTCAAACCAAATAAAGTTGTATAGTGTCAGCTCTGGAAGCCATATTGAGATCAGATACTCCCACGCTGCCACATTTGAGCCTGGGAAAGTGGGAGGGGGGAATTTCTTGGAATATATCTAGTTAGGCATAATAACATTCTTTTTCTAATTCAAGGTCAGGTTGTTTTGCGCATAAGTGAGAGGAAGTCTTAACTTGGGACGGATGGTGATTGGGCCATGTGATGTGGTGACGGATGCAGGGGATGGATTTGTAGTTTCTACTTATTGTAAGGAAGCCCGGAACTTTCAGATTCGGGATTCCTCAGTTGTGCCAGTTACTATCCAAATAAAAAGGAACCTTTGAGAAGATGCCTGTCTCAGAGTTATTGGGTGGAATGGAGGGTTGCTGGAATGCTGACATTATCCTGAATTCCCCCCTCCCACTTTCCCAGGCTCAAGTGTGGTAGTGTGGGAGCATCTGATCTCAATATGGCTTCCAAAGCTGATATCTAGCTTAGCATTCTGTGTGAATTCAGCCAATGTGTCTTTTTTAATCAGAGAGCCCCTGTTGAGGTAATTCCCCATTAGGAGAATGAGCGCATACAGGGAGACGTATTTGAGAGTAGTGTTTGAATAATACACACACAGTACACAGATACACTGTACAGTAAATGTAGGTTTTTACTTCCAGAAACGTTAAGCAAAGTCCAAACAAGCAATCCAAAGTCATTCACAGGTAAGATCAGTCAGTTTTTCAATCCAGGGATAATCCAAATATCAAAGTCCAGTGTCAAAAAACAGTTCAGTAACAGACTTACATTAAATCCAGAAATATCAGTCAATTAGGAAAAATGGCAATACTTTCCAACAGAAGTAAACAGAGATACACTCACACTCTCTTCTGAGACTCAGACTAAAACAACCCAGGTTTCTGGCTCCATCTTATGGCCATTTGAGAAACCACACCCAATTGCATGCTCTTAAAGAGACAGTATTAAAATGTCTATCCTGGTTTATATAATGTCCAACCTAAATACCTGTTAGGTGACTTATATTCCTAACAGCCCCCATCTAAAGTCATGTGACTTACAGATAGTCCTTGAGTTACGATAGCATTGGAGCCTGCTCATAATTCATGACAGTTGTAAATTGGGTCCTCCATGTGACTGACTTAATTTTATGACCATTTTGTCGCAGTTGTTAAGCGAATCACTGCATCCATTAAACGAACCAATGGTTAACTATGGATATGGTTTAAATGCTGGTTTTCAGTAAAACCATTGTAAAGCATGGCCATATGATTGTGGGACTTTGCAAGCAGCCATAATTGTGCCTGAGTGCCTGAAATGCAGTCACATTACTGTGGGAGTCCCCATCTGTTAGAACTGTTGCAACTTCAAGCAGTTGCTAAACAATCAGTCATAAGTCAAGGACTACTTAATTTCTGAACAAATATACCTAGGTTTGACCTGTCAGCCGGAAAGATCATGTCTTGCTGTTTCTGAGATATTTCCGTAATTATTTGGTTTTGTTTGCTTTGAATTAAATATCCTGCTTTGTGGCAAATTTAGGTAATGTTGGCTAAAACAAAAGAGACAGGATATCTTTATGCCATCAAAGTGCTGAAGAAAGATGTCATTCTTCAAGATGATGATGTGGAATGCACTCTAACAGAGAAGCGGATCCTGACTTTAGCAAGAAACCATCCTTTCCTCACCCAGCTTTTCTGTTGCTTTCAGACCGCTGTAAGTATTCCTTACAACTTCAGGTAGGGGCAAAGGCTTCTGGTGTTAGCAATTATGAATCATTGCAGTGATTCTTTTTTTTTAACCTTCTTCGTGGAAGGTTAAAGAAAGAAAGAATGAAGAAAATAGGAAGCTCACAAATGAAGGACAATGAATTCTCAGTGATGAGAATAAGGCAGAGCAGTTGCAAAGAGAGTCTTGCACTCCCTCCTTTCCATACTGAAAACATCAGCATCACAAAATAAAAATACCTTTTTTGAAAAAGATTTACCATATTTTTAGGCATATAAGACACACTGAAGTATAAGACGCACCTAGCTTTTGGGGAGGAAAACAAGAAAAAAATCTGGCTCTGCCTCCCAACAATTTGCCTCCTTCCAGTATACAGCAAACAGCCTGTTCCAGTTTCAGCATAGCCTGATTAGCATAAGCAGCTGATTGTCGGTTGGATCGGCCTCCCGACGTTCTGCTGTTTCAGGTTGCAGAAATTGCTATTGCCTCCTTCGCCTGCCCCATTTTTGGCCTCCGCATCCCATTTTTGGCCTCTGTGCACCCCATTTTCGGCCCCCATACGTCTCATTTTCCATCCGTTCTGATCCCCGCCGCCTGGAATGGGTGGAAAATGGGGGGCATGGAGGCCAAAAACGGGATGCGGACGCTGAGAATAGGGCGCGTGGAGGCGGCAATAGGCGATAGCAATCCCTCCAGCATGAAACAGCTGATCATCGGGAGGCCGATCCAACCGACAATCAGCTGTTTGTGCTAATCAGGCTGTGCTGAAGCTGAAACTGAGACAGGCTGTTTGCTGCTTGCTGCAAGGAGGCAGAGGCTAGCAGGTGGGGGCCGGCGGGTGGGCGGGGCTTCGGTAACATTCACTGTATAAGACACACCAGCATTTCCACCCTTTTTGGGGGGTGGAAAAAGTGTGTCTTATACTCTGAAAAATAGGGTACATAAGAGTTTATGTAAGCAACAATCCTGCAGTTTTCTAGAATCAAAATGGAATTACAGAAATGAAGAGTCCTAGAGACTATCTAGTTCTTATTTGATGCAAAAAAAAAAAATGTTGAGCTGGAATATATACTGTCGGATGTGCACAGATTTTGAGTAAAATCTTTTATTCTAACTTTTTTCTTTAATGGTTTCCTTTCTGATAAAGATTTCTTCCCTGAAACCAAAATGTTGTTAGTGCCAGTAGTCCAACCCACCTGAGCGGAGGTTGCTTCACTTTAGTGGAAGGGCAAATAGGTTCAGTGTTTTATGCTTATATTTGCATTTCCTTCCACTGCTCATGTAGCGGGAGCGTTATATATGTCATCTTGAGTTATAGAAAATAGATGATGATGATTGTAATGTTTAATGTCTCTCTATATACTCTGAAATCATCATTACAAAAAAAATTATTCATACTTTCAGAGGACCTACTGATCCTCCAATGTGGTACATGCCATCATCTATAAGGAATATGCAGACACTGAACAAACTGATCAGTCCTTACTTAGCAACATACAATGTCATCTTCACTGTTGAGACAAGTTCAACTCCTCTTGACAGCATATCGATGGTGTTTTCTTAGAAACAATACAATAACTGGCTATTGTGTACAGGATGGTTCTTGACTTCCAGTCTAGTCTATAGGTCTGGGATATTTTGATGGTTTCCCATCCAAGCACCAACCAGGTCTAAACGTGCTTAGCTTTTTTGATATCAGCCAGCTAATGTTGGCTAGGTTTTGTCATTCTCTATAGAACTCAAAAGAGTAGTTGGACATGTGTCTGACATCAGAAATGGTAATATTCAAGTGGGAATCATTTCAATTTCCTGAGATACAAAGGTCAATGCCCTCAAGATTGCTCTCTTTGAACGAAGACTAATTACAAAGACTAATTTCATAATGAAACAACTGATCTGGAATTTGTTTGGTGGTTTAATTGCAAGAGGTAATTCTTGCTTAAAGGGTATTTGGTCAGCGACCATTCAAAGTTATGACAGTGCTGTACCAGGAGGCTGACAACAGGTCTTCATAGTTGCAGTCAGCTCAGTGTCCTCATGGTAATCTGATCTCAATTTGGACACTTGGCAACCACAATTGCCCAATTGTAGCAATTATGAAGTTGCAGTGTCCCACACGGTCACTACTTGCGACCTTCACTGCTGACTTCTGGCAAGCAAAGTCAAGGGGAAAAGAAGGTCACAAGTGGTGATCACATGACTGCATGACACTTTGACCGTGCAGGATTTGCTTAATGACAGCATTACTGGGACTGCCAGAACAGCCGTCATAAGTCAGTGCAATCACATGATGCCCTGCTTTATGACTGTGTCACTTAGCAATGGTATTCCCAGACCTAATTGCCATTCGCAAGTGAGAATTATCTGTATCTCCTGGATTAAGCACAGAACAAAGCCTCATCACACATGTTATCAACCTGTTTATGTAAGCTTGCCAGTGTTGCATCTAGCTGCTACCTTGTTAATGGTTACCACTTTATGGAGAATTTTTTTTTCTGCCCCCTCATCTTTTACTGTTCTTTCCTTTTCCTTTGCTCTTCCCATAAAACAATGGATATGGGATATTCCTGCCTCAAGATTAAACTCAATGAATCTGATCCACAAAACATGTGCAATGTAAACTTTGTTTGTCTTTCGATTGCCACTCAAATCTTTGTGGCTTAAGTGAATGTGACCGCTAGGTGGCAGAAACTGCAAGCGAAAAAGCACAGCTTGCCATCACATGGCCTTTTTTAATTAAGGAAGAGATTACAGTAGTTGCAAAGAGCCAGTAGTAGCTCTTGAATTTAGTTTCACTACTTTTCATATTCCTGCCAAAGAGAGAGAATGCTGACTGAGCCTTAATTTGACTTCACAAAGCTTTCAGTTTCTTGCTGAAAAGGGAGGAAATCTTTTGGAGCCCTGGTTTTCCATCATAACATATTATTCCTAGCACCATGATGTCCGTGTCCTGCCACCGCCCAAGCCTAGGAAATTGGCACACTGTGTTCTAATGATGATACTTCCTCTAAACTTTTTTTTATCTCCTCTGCCCTTGTCGTACATATATATTTAAAGCTGCATGATATCATTAGTTCTAGAAAACTGGCAGCCTAAGCTGTTCGTCTAATCTTGCTTTTGGGCCAATTATCAGATAAAAAATGGATTCCAGGATACCCATTTTAACTGTTTCAACATTGTTGCAGTGTTATATTCTATCATCATGCTCAAGTCCATAAATATTTAGATATCTATATTAATATGGACCAGAAGCAATGGATGGAAACTAATCAAGGAGAGAAGCAACCTAGAACTAAGGAGAAATTTCCTGACAGTGAGAACAATTAATCAGTGGAATGATATGCCTCTAGACCACGGGTGTCAAACTCAATCGCGTCATGCAACATATCATGACAAATCATGACATATTTCTGCCTTTGCAGAGGCGGGGTGAGTGTGACCTACATGATGCATCTGGCCTGCAGACTACCAGTTGGACAGGCCTGCTGTAGACGTTGTGGATTCTCTAACACTGGAAGTTTTTAAGAAGAACAAACAAATGGACAACCATTTGTCTGAAATGGTATAGGGTTCCCTGCCTAAGCAGAGGGTTGGACTAGAAGACCTCCAAGGTCCCTTCCAACTGTGTTATTCTGTAATTTTTTAAAAAAAAAGATAATATAGCTATAGCAGTAGCACTTAGACTTATATACCACTTCACAGTGCTTTATAGGCCCTCTCTAAGTGGTTTACAGAGTCAGCTTATGGCCCCCCACAATTTGGGCCCTCGTTTTATCCACCTCGGAAGGGATGGAAGGCTGAGTCAACCTTGAGCCTGATGAGAATCGAACTGCCAAACTGCTGGCAATCAGCAGTCAGAAGTAGCCTGCAGTACTGCATTCTAACCACAGCGCCACCACAGCTATAGGTATGCAAATAGCAAATGATAAATAAATTTAACTCATTAACAGAATTTTGTAAAGCGTCATAGAATCATAGAGTTAGAAGGGAGCTTAGAGGTCATCCAGCCTTCTTTCCTGTACAGCTTCTTTTACAGATCACTACATAGACTCTGTTTGAAGAACTCTACTTAGGGAGAAGTCACCATTTCATGTACTAGCTTGTTCCACTGATTAATAACTCTGACAGGAAGTTCCTCATAGTGGCTTTATAGTTTTAACTCATTGTTTCTTGTCCTACCCTGTGGAATAACAGAGAATAAGTCTTCTGTGTGACATATTTTCAGATATTTAAAACTATTTCTCCTTAGGATCATTTCTATGTCCTAAATATACCCATATCCTTTATCAGATCCTCATAGAACTTGGTTTCCAGATTCCTCATCTTATTAGTCCTCTTCTGAATCCAATCAAATTTGATATTGTCCTATTTGAATTGTGGTTCCCAGAACTGGACATAGATGAGGGCCTCACTAGGTCAGTGCAGAATTACTTGGATTTCCTTGGATATTTGTATCCAAATACATATGATCAACTCTTCAGCCATTTAAAGCATTGAAAACTAACATCAAAAACTGAATTGTGCCTGGAGAACAATTGGCAACCAAGGTTTGTCTCTTTAGGGCCTTATAAGACAGATGAATTTGGGCAAATTTTAAGGGAAGAAATGGGTAGTTGAGTCTTGCCACCCAAATGAGATTAGTTTGTATTTTGGCTTCATTCACCAATGGATTCTACCCGCTGACAAAGTGGTTGCTGTGACAAAATGTATGTATCTCTGCGTACCTAGTAGTAGGTTTAGTCTAAACTAAATGCACCTTCTCTTTTAATTTATATCCAAGACATAACCAGACAGAGCTGCAGTGATCACAAATAATCCAGTCTGCTTCCTATAATTAAGGATTTGGCATCCTGCTAAGTTAACAGTGGTTCATTTTTGGGAAAAAGCAAGTCACTACAAGAATTAGAAATTTTCTCACTAGAACAGGCATAGCTGACAACTATTTTTATAGTTAGATCACGCCACATGGTCTGTTCCAGGCAGTAAAGGCTCAGAAGACATTTTGTAGGGCTGACTGGCCTTTACCACCTATGTAGTCTGTGCTTGATCTCAGTATACGTACTTCATTCCCCTGATAGAACTTCCTGAAGAACAAATTGCCTGGCTTCTTTGCCACTACTTAGTCATAACTACACATTGATTGCGGAACTCTTATAGCCAGACAAACTCATTGACTCTCAACTGAAACAGTTAAAGGAGATCTTGTCTTCTTGCATTTACCAAAAACCCAATATGATTATTTATCCACTCACCCATCTTCAAAAAGCGGAAGTGCACATATTTTTTTATGTAGACACCGTTGTTATAATTAAGTTAGAAATATAAACCAATTCACCTTACAGAGGGGACTACCACTACCTTACCACTGGTATGCTTGCTTAGTCTTCTATCCAAAGGCTACCAGTTGATTAGCAGGTTGAGAACCCGCATTTGTTCCACTTTCTTTTAAGCCAGATTTGCCTTTGATAGCCGCTCAAATAAATCCCTCTTTCAAATAGAGGCCAGACCTCCAATGGCCTTTCAAATGAAGAGTTATTTTCAATAAAACAGGACACTTGACCTCTATTTGTCAATATAAATTCTGAATGCATGGCAGGCAGTCTGAACTGGGGTTGCAGTGGGTGCAAATCCAGATTTTCAATGTCCAATCCAGAAGAAAAATGTCATTCCAGGATTGAATTAGGTTGATCACATACAGTGTAGTTTGGTCTATGGAAGTAAAAGCCTAAAAAATTTGCTCTTTTTGCTACTGTTTCCGTTCAAATGTGTTTTTTTTTAGAAATTAGATGCAGGGAGAAAAAAAGAAATACAATTAACATCTTTCTATTGATGATGGTATCTGGTATTGCCTTTGATCAGGATCGCCTCTTCTTTGTCATGGAGTTTGTGAATGGAGGGGATCTTATGTTCCACATCCAGAAATCCCGTCGCTTTGATGAAGTCCGAGCCCGGTTCTATGCTGCAGAAATCATTTCGGCTCTCATGTTCCTTCACGAGAGAGGCATCATTTACAGGTCAGCAAAAAGAATTTGTGGTTTGTTGTTTTGTTGTTTGGTTCAATCAAGTGTTGCTTTTTGTTGCAGAGGATTCGTAATGGTGATTAATATACCTGTTGGAGTTCATAAATGGGATGGCTTCTTTGTATTTATTGTTGCATTGAAAGAAAGAAAAAATTGACAGGTCTAATTGAGTTGGGGGCATAGCATTATTGTGGAAGATGAGATTTGATTGGGAGCTGCTCAAAGATGGGCAGCTACATTTAACAGATAACAGATAATCAGAGTTGGAAGGGATATTGTAGGTCATCTAGTCCAACCCCCACCCAAGTGGGAGACCCTACACCATTTCTGATAAATGGCAGACCAATCTCTTCTTGAAAGTCTCAAGTGATGGTGCTCCCACAACTTCCGAGGGCAAGCTGTTCCATTGGTTGATTGTTCTCACTGTCAGAAAGTTTCTCCTTATTTCTAGGTTGAATCTCTCCTTGATCAGTTTCCATCCATTATTCCTTGTCTGGCCTACAGGTGCTTTAGAAAATAGCTTGACCCCTTCCTCCCTGTGGCAGCCCCTCAAATATTGGAAGACCGCTATCATGTCTCCCCTGGTCCTTCTCTTCACTAGACTAGCCAAGCCCAGTTCCTGCAACCGTTCATTGTATGTTTTAGTCTCCAGTCCCCTAATCATCCTGGTTGCTCTTCTCTGTACTTTTTCTAGAGTCTCAACATCTTTTTTAATGAACAGTTCCCAATCAAATCCCATATTTTTTAGTTATTCAGACCTGAGTTGGGAGGATATTCAGGAGGTCCACTTGAATATCATCAAATGTTGGTGATTGTTGTTTTAAAAATGCTTGTTGTGTAAGCAATTTGAAATCTAGCTTTTTGGGGGAAATGGTACAGCCTGTGAGAATGGAAATGAGACAGAGTCGCAGAATTAGTTGAGAGTATCTTTTTTCCTTGCCTGGGGACATGGTGACCATGAGGTACAACATTTGCTGCATACTTGGAAGCAAAATATTATGCGTGAGTGGAAGAATTGTGCAAAGTATTTCCATTGAATTCTAATCCGTGTCCATAATAAAAAGTACTTCTGGAACAGATTGTCCTGTGCATTAACTTATGCAACCCCTCTTTGGATTCTTAGACTGGCTTACACGCAGCCTTACATGATTTTTGTTTTCATTGTGTATTGCATTAGCGCACAGGATAACGGAAACAACCTTTGAACAATTGTATGCCCTAAAGTTGCAGAACTGCTCATTGAAAGTTGTTCTCTCTAAATGTAGCAGGTTTCGATTTCAGTATCTAATTTATTCAAGGACTTTGTCAATCAAATGGTTCTAAGAGCCGTGGTAGCATGGTGGTTAGAATGCAGTATTGCAGGCTAATTGTGCCGACTCCCAATTACCAGCAGTTTGGCAATTCGAATCTCACTGGCTCAAGCGTTCCATCCTTCCAAGGTTGGTAAAACGAGGACCTAGATTGTTGGGTGCAATATGCTAACTCTGTAAACTGCTTAGAGAGGGCTGTAAAACACCGTGAAGCGATATATAAGTCTAAGTGCTATTGCTATAGCTAAAACCATAAGTCAAATGTGCAGATTGAATTGTGTTTGCATAGTATGAGTTGACACAGTGTGTATTCCTTCAGCTCAGTTTTCTTGCATTCTTCCTTCACGTAATTATAGACCTTGACATTCATTAATGTTGAGCTCAATAGTTGTCATAAGTTGAGGACTATCAGCTTACATAAATAATCATGGTTTTGATGTAGAAATCATAATGAAGGAGAATGAAGAACCAGTTACACATTTTCATGCAGTCAAAATTGATTGAAGGAAAATAGAACATGAATAAGAAAAACTGTGCCAGCTAAGCTCTTTCTTGGAACTGATTAAATAATCTTTTTGTTGTAAAAGACAAATGCAATCTCTTTTCTTGGATCCCACTTTTGAGAGAGAGTTGCGTGTTTACTGGGAACTGTCACTGAGTTCTGGTTAAGCTGATTAGTGTTGCAACCTGGACGCTGTTCTACTGAATATTTTTTCACGTAATCTCTTATTCAAAACAAATGTGCAATTCTTCACAAAGCTAATAACTAACGATGAGGCAAATTCCCAGGAAGCATGTACAGAAAGACAGCTTTTTAGAAATTTGCACTCAATAAAATGAAGTGTGTGTAATTTCTGGAAACAGGGTATTTAGATAGAATGTTTTTTTTTAAAGGGAAAATATTTGTGGTATTGATGCTTATATAGACAGGTGGGTATTGGTGTGAGCTCAGCTTCATGTCCCACTTACTACAACACAAAGGTTTTCAAGGGAGGTGTCCCTTATCAATAGTCCTCCCAAAGAAAAAACAAAAATCCGGCTGAGTGGCCAAGGACATGGAATGAAGCTGGAGACTCCCAGTCCTGAATCGCTACACGTTGTGAAACAATCTGCCAAATCGTCTTCATCTAACATGGAATTAAAAAGAAAAGAAGTTAAATGGGTACATATTATATATGACATTCTTTTATGTTGTAGAAAAGACATTAAAGATAAAGATACTTTTAGTCTAGTCAAACCATTTGCTCCAAGACCAAACAGAAGATACTCAAAATCATATATGCATTTATGGGCATTTGAATCATGCTCACTAATTCTTGGACTCTAGATGTTCTCTGAGCTTGGATTCAGCTGAGTTTCATTACCAGGCTAGGTAACAATGTCAGTCCATGGGAGAGGGGAGTTGCATTACTTATCCTGATAATGAAACCTCTGCTGAAAAACATCAAGAATCCAACTGTTCTATCCTGAGCTACATATATTTTCTGCTAATGGAATTGGAATCACTGTTATTTCCAGACCGTATGAATCCTTGAGACCATCTGGAATTTCGAGAGTATGTGATAGGATGGACGTTTTCACAAAATGTTGCTCTCTGTCATTCCCTCTTGTCTCCCAAGAATCTCTTGATTGCCTCAGCTTTAATAATCCATTTCCTGGGCAGGTTGACACAATTCCAAACAAAGCACAGGGCTGCAGTAAATAACAAAAACAGTTGAGCTAGCTCATTGATTTGTAGCATGTTAGCTTTTCATTATGTTCTGATATGGAAACCATCAACAGATTTAAGAGGTGGAGAATGGAATTTTTCAAGAGATAAGGGACTTTTGCTAGGCATGTTGGAAACTCAAAATGCATGCATCATGTGGGACAATTTAGTTGCTATGATGGTAGACAGCGCAGGAAAAAGGACTGTGAAAATTGCCTGTGAAATCAGTCTGAACTCTGGTCTTTACTAAACATTGCTGTGACATTCAGAGAATGCAGATCTTTCTCTTCCACTGTGTATGTGAGAGGTGTAATGCTAGAGGGTTTAGTGTGGGCATCAGACTGGGACTTTTTTGTTTTGTATAAAAGGCTATTGTATTGCTGGCAGCTCTCTCTTACAGTTGTCTTAATGTTATTGGCTATTATGTTTCTTGATATCACACACAGGCTTGAACATGTCTAAATCAGAGGCTTAGATACAAGAGGCATGTAACATCATGATTTGGGTGGCATGCAGAAAGCATGAGCTTTTGGGTGGCATGCATGGTAGTGCAGCAACAATTTTGGATCCTATGATGTCCTTACCTCTTGATAAATTAGAGATCTGCAGCAAAGAAGTTTATAAAGCACATAACACAGCTTCAATCTGTCACATTTTACTGCTCTGAAAATAAAGTCACTCTCAGTATTTCCCTCTCCCTTTCTTCTCTGTTCGACATAATACTTGTTTGTTTCTTGGCATACATCTATTGAAGGCTTGGCTTCCTAAGCTATGTATTGTTCACCTTACTTTTTTCAAAAAACGGTTGCTTATCCTCCCTTGTTTGGGCAGGTTCTGTACAAAGTTTTAATGGGTCTCTTTGGAAATGCATACTTCTTCATCAAAGGGTGACATGGAAAAGATGGTGAGGAATTATTTTGATTGCCATTGAAATAATGGGTTTTAGTTGGAACCACAATATTTTGGGTAAATATAAGGAGAAATTTCCTTTTTTAAAAATATTTTTTTTATTTTTTATCTTTAATAAAACATCTCATTAGGTGAACGATGTGTTTCCAGGTTTTACATTTCCATACAAACGTGACCATAATTATGTACCAACTTTTATATCCAAAATAAAATCATATTATTACTTGTTACCTTTTTCTTTAAATAATCTCATACATTATTTAACAATATTTTCCATATTCCTATTCAGTTTCTATATTCATTGCTCTTATTTTATGCAATCTCATTTCATGTTGTAGCTTATTTCATTTTTCTTTAAATATTCTCCTGTCATGCTAAACAATATTATCTGTATTCTTATTCAATTTCTATAATAATTATACACATATTATTACATCTGTCACATTTGTAATTTTTTCCACGTACAATTATTCCATTCAAAGGTTTTCCCCCTTTTATTACCAATTCGAGCTTGCCACCCCTTTACTTATATATTTTCCCATTTACTCCCTTTAACCCATTATAAAAATTTATAACAATATAACCATAATAGTCCCTTAACTACTATATATATGTAAACATATATACATACATACATACATATCAGATTCCACATGGTATTCCCTTTACTCTATTATATTCTAATCATATTTGATTTGATTTATTTATTTGATTTATTTATTTGATTTGTCAATCGCTTACAAGATAATAGGTATATGAGTAAGAATACAGGAAATAGGTACAAATAAATGGGGACAATAGGACAGGGACAGTAGGCACGATGGTGTACTTATGCACGCCCCTTCTTAGGAACGGGGTGAGGTCAATAGTGGATAGTTTGAGGTTAAAGGAGTGGGGCTTAGAGCAGTGGCCCCCAACCTTTTTTGTGCCACAGCCTGGTACCGGCATCACAAAATCATCCGCGGCCCGTACCGGCATCACAAAATCATCCGCGGCCCGGTACCGGCATCAGCACGCATGGCAAGGCGAGCCGAGCGACCGGCCAGCCAGCCATCCCCCGCTTCTCCCCGCCACCTTCAACTCCTCCTTTGTACCTGTGTCGATGGGCTTCGTGACGGCTTCGTGACGGTCGCTCGGCTCGCCTTGCCATGCGTGCTGAAAGAATCCTCGCGCCTTAGTTTTGTTCGAAGCTGCCCCCCGATGAAACTAAGGTGCGAGGATTCTTTCAGCACCCAAACGCCGCTTTCTACCCGGAAAAGCTCACCGGAAGCACTTTTTCATCAAAACAAGATGGCGGCGCCCAGCAAACCGGCAGCCCGATAGAAATTGTTCCACGGACCGGTATCGGTCCGGGGACTGGTGGTTGGGGACCCCTGGTCTATAGAATTGGTGTGAAAGAACTTAAATGTAGTTCAACATTAATAATAAATGCAATTACATTTGTTTAAGATTTTTCCTCTTCTGTTGCATAAAACAGTAAAATTCGGTTGGATTTTACTAGGGAAAATGGCTATCTTCAAGACTTTGGGAAGTCAAATTGTACAATTAGTTTATATGCAGATGCTATAGTACACCATAGTAGTCTACTCCTGCACTTGGGTGGTGGGGAGTGAGATTAGATTTTATGATCTCCAAGTTGTCTTCCATTCTAAGGTTCAATTTGGAATAGAAATTCATATTCCTCCAATTCTTTCTTCTAATTATTTTGCAGTTTGAAATAGCCAAAAGATTTAATTTCAGACCTCTAGTCCTCACTTGATGAAACAGATCTAAAAATGGTTTATTTGTTCAAATCTTAATGGACCAAAAGTCTGCGTATGATGCAGTCCAAAGAGCTGTTTGGATGAAAACAATTAGTCAAACCAGTAAATATTTTCTCTTGTTTCTTTTTTTACTATAGAAACATAAGGCAGCTTCAGAGACATAATGACCCCATTGCAACTGTAAACTGCCCATCTTTATTTCAGTTCTTAAACAAAAGAGTGTCAGTTATGAATCTCTTAAGTAAAATGCATTTTTATTCCTTCCAGAAAATTGCTTTCTCAATTTGTCAGCTTTATGCAATGGTAAGCAATTTGCCTTAGTTCAAACAGTAGGCTGTACATTCCAAGAAATACTCTGGAGAACATGAGTGTGGCAAAAACAAGTAGAAGAAAGAATGGGAGGTATGTAAGTTTCCACTGGATGGGTTTTTTTGCTTTTTGTCCTCCAAGGCCTTATGGTCACAGTTCCTGTAAAAATGATAGAGGAATCTTTACCCTGGCTCACATATGAATGTGAATAAGATTTAGTGAAAAGTTGTATTTCATGCTCCCGGTTTTATTCCTAAGTGGGTATTTATTAGCCTTCCATAACCAGGCAGAAATTACTCCCACATTGATAGTAATAGTGGCAGGAAGAGGCATTCCTCTTCCACCAGCCAGTCTTTCATGGCATGAATCTACACTACACTGAGAGGATGGCTTCTTGCTGATGATGGCCACCCTTTAGAATAGCTTAAAATGAAACTGGATAAAGTCGTGGAGCTCAGATTTACCCATGATTCATAAAACTTGTAAAATGTGTGTTTCTTCCACGTTCGGTATAGTATATTTCCAGTTGCCTAGGGAACCATTTCAGTTGCAAGGAAATAATGATGTGAGAGGGCATTTCCTGCTTAAAAGAATCCCTGGAAGTATCTGGTTGGCTGTGGAAGAAACAAAATGCTGGATTAAAATGGGCTTGGGCTGATCCACCAGGGATTTTTTTTATGTTTGTGTCTTTTTATTTTTCTCAATATTGTTTCTCTCTTTGCTTTTAATTTTCCAACCAAGTGGAATATGCCATGAGAGTGGAAACATAACAAATAAAGAAACCATTAGCTAAGTAGCTGGTGAGCGCTATCACTAAGTTGTGTCAGGACAGTTGAAGCACTTCAACTGTTGAAAAGATTGAATGATGATATCACCGGTGCCTGGGGGACGCCCAGTTGGGGGCACCTTTTATGCCCCCATTAAGGTGCCCACTAAAGTCGCACCCATTTATCTACTCACGGTCGCCTGCTTTTGAACTGCTGAGTTGGTAGGAGCTAGAGTGAGTGACAGGAGCTTACCCCACCCCATGGCAGCAACCATGTCTTGAATATGAGCCTGCCTCATATTCAGCCCAGGGTTCTAACTTTGTGAGTCACTGTACTCATGGTGATCACTGAGAACTGGATATCACTAAGTCACGCCAGAACTCAGCCATGGAGTACTTACCGTATATACTCGAGTATAAGTCGACCCGAATATAAGCCGAGGCACCTAATTTTACACAAAAAAACTGGGAAAACTTATTGACTCGAGTATAAGCCGAGGGTGGGAAATGCAGCAGCTACTGGTAAATTTCAAAAATAAAAATAATTAATTTGGGAAACGATCTCACTATCATGAAAGGTTTAATTGATTCACTAACCCAAAAGAAGAAGATGATGATGACAGCGGGAGGCAGGAGTCACTCTCTTCCCCTCCTCGGAGGCCCCCTGAGTCAGGAGTCACTACCGCCGGCGCGGCCCCAGTCCCGCCGCCTCGGGAAGGGAAAGGCAAAGCGCTTTTGCCTTTCCCTTCCCAGCTGGGCTGTTGGGAGTCGCTGCCGCCGGAGGCCGCGACTCCACACCATTTTTTTTTCAGAGGGGAATCTGACTCGAGTATAAGCCGAGGGGGATTTTTTCAGCACAAAAAATGGGCTGAAAAACTAGGCTTATACTCGAGTATATACAGTATTTAAGACAATGAAAATACAGTCTTCAGGTGCTACTATCTCTCTGTCTTGAACCACATAGGAAGTTATTTTGAGGAACAGTGTTTTTCAGCCTTGGCAAATTTAAGCTTCAACTTCTAGCATTCCTCAGCCAGCATAAGGGATTCTAAACTTCCTGAGCCTGGGTGCCTTCAGATATGTAGACATCAACTTCCACAGTTTTCTGCAATGACCATGCCACTTAGGAAATTCCAGGAGTTGAAGTCCACACATCTGGAGGACAGCCACATTGAAGAAAGTTGAAATAGATAATTCTGGCTGGAATAATTAGATTGACAAGGAAAGATACCTTTGTACAGTGAAATGAAATTTGACGTCTGATCTTCTAATGGCCCTTTTCTTGATCCAGCTCCTGCTTCTCTTCCCAGATATTTATAGAAATAAAAGTAGAACCACAGAACAGGAAGGGATCTTGGAAGTTTTCTTGTCCAATGCTTTGCCCAAGGCAGGGATCCTCATTCAATTCCAGGTAACTGGTTGTCCAGTCTTTTCTTAATGGAAGAATGGAATGGAACACCCGCAACTCCGGGATATTTTCTTATTGAATTCTCTGTGAAGTTAACTGTAAGGTCAGGTGCGGCTCTTTGCAACATGGGTCAGTTTGTGTTCTAACAGTGCTTTGAATTATAGTTCTAAGTACATATGTATGTACATATGTTGCATCTCTCCCAACAACTAACTCTTTTGAGAGCCTTCAAGATGCTGAGTGAAATTTTCAGTTAAAGTAAACAAAAGGAGGTTTGAGGCAGAAAGGCAAGGCTAGGTTTGGTAGGGCCTGGCAGAACTCCTAGTAATAGACTGTATAGGCATTAATTAAAACAATTGTGATAACCAAAGTAGGCTCCTAAATGCCAGTGGAGGCTGCTGAATATCTAACCACCAAGCCTTTGCTGACAGCAGGATTTATAATTTTAATTAGACTTTATAATTAGGGCCTAGGATAAGTATTACAGTAACTCAGCTGAAGCCTATATTTTAGGGCTAGAGTCATACATCTTTTGCCAAGTAAGCCACATATTATTTTTTCACATCTTTTTTCCCCCCTCCTTGTATTCCAAGTCCCTCAGGAGTAACATCTGGACAGTCTCCAGAAACTGAGTTCTCCAAAGACTGAGAAGCAGTTTTAATGGGTTTTTTTTTTTAAAAAAAAGACTAAACCTCTTTAAAATGAAAAAAAAGAAACCTCTCTGCAATTTAACATGCACAGATTTTTTTTTCTTTTTGGCTGACATGGGGTTTTCTTTTGTGCAGCCATAGATAGTTTTCTAAGCTGAATGGCCACCTGCAAGTAATTTCAGTGAGTCACTTTTTGGCATTCCTGAAGGGTGGTACAGGGCATCTATTTTCTTTAATGTGTTTCCACATCAAAACAATATAATTGGATTTGCACAGGAGGCAAGAAGAAACAGGAACCAAAGAAAAAAGCTTCCGTTAGTGACCTTGCTGAAATCAGCACAATTTGACATGATGGAGCTTTGTGCCAGCTTTCTTGTATCAATCTCATTGCAGATTCATCTAAGCACGAGATGGGATGGAGAAATGCAGGGGATCACAGTCTCTATTGTGGTCAGTTAAAGTAGTGGCCCTCAAATATGGCTCTGTATTTGTTATTATAAGGTATCAAGCCTGGAGGGGAAAATCACCCATTTTGGGCATGGGTTTTTGTGTGTGTGCAACCCATATATTTGTGCAAAATATATTCTACAAGGTCCCTTCCAACTCTGTTAATCTGTATCTATATATTTAATATCAAAGTTGAAGGAGATAAGCTGGACTTTTCAAGTCTAGTTCTCTGGTAGCTCCAAGATCTTTGGAAGATATGGGATCTGAGATCACTTCTGCCAGCTTCTTCAAAACTCTGGGATGTAATCCATTTGGTCCAAGTGATTTGAACTCGTCTAGGGTAGACAGGTGTTCTCTTACCATTTTCTTGCTTATTTTAACTTGTATTCCTAGTCTGTCTTTTATGGTTCTGCATTTGGTAGGTCAGGCTATTTTTCTCCTTTTGTATGAAGACAGATGCAAAGAATGAATTAAGCAGTTCTGCTTTCTGCTGACTGTTACTTCCTTGCCATCTTCTCTGATCATTTCCTTGACATTTTTCTAGTTGTTTATACGTTGAAAGAAACTTTTTAAAAATTATTTTTGACATTTGTTGCAAGTCTTAGTTAATTCTGAGTCTTAACCTTTCTCCTGACTTTATCTTTGCAGATTCAGGCTATTTGCTGGTATTCTGCCTTGGTTATGTGTCCCTCTTTCCATTGTATATATTTGTCCTTTTTATCCTTAAGTTATTCAATTTTTTTCTTATTGATTTATTCAAATGATTTCTAATACTTGTATCCCTTTTTTCATATCAGTCCATTGGCAGCTGCCACAGTTCAGCATTTTCACACAAGGAAGCTGCGTATGGATTCAATAATTCCTGACATGGTCCAAACTGATAGTTGTTCAAAAATAAAAAATATCTTCTCAAACTTTGGCTGTTATTAGTCCAAAATACTTCTTCTTGATTCCCAAACTGTATAAAGGGGCCATGCTTCAGTATCATTAGAGGAGATGATGCACCATAGAAGAATTAAACCAGCCTTTTAGAGGTATCCATTGTTCAGTGTTTTAGATTAGAGTGGGGATTATGCTACGTTGGTTCCTTCTCTTTCTAATATATAGGCAACTATTACATTCTAAAGTACTGTAGCTGTAACAATGCCTTAGGATTCCCGAAGACTATTCACGCTATGGCTGAGAGATGATTTGAATTTCAGAAGAACCAGGAAGTTTTTGACCTTGTTGAAAGGGCGTATCAGGTCATAATACCTGAATTATTTTCCTAGTATAAGAGGAGGCCTATTCATGGTCCTGTGAGCTGGCTGAGAAGATGCATTTATTTAATTTATTTAATTTAATTAAATGATCAGTAGTTTCCACCACCACTTTCAGTGCATGAAATGATTGGGCCCAGAGAACAAATATTTAAGGGACATTTTAGTCTTTTTGCTCTGGAGTTAATGTCGTCTGCATCAATGATTCCAGGAGGAAAGTTTTCTTTCTCTCTCTCTTCTCCCCTCCTCCCGCCTGCAAATATTATGAATAGCAGTGCTGTTAGGAGTGAATGAGTTCCAGGATATTAAGTAGGTTATGAAACTTCCACTGTGTCCATCCAGGGGAATGAAAGGATCTGTTGGATTTATAGGCCTTTGGTTGTTTGAGCACCGTGAGATTTACCCAGTCAACATGTCATCAACTTTCTGGAAGGAATTCTCATCATCATTCAGTGAAGTAGTATTTTCCTTGCAGTTCTGGGAAATGTCACTGTATCCCACTTTGCATGAAAGGACTATTATTCTTTCTTTAAAATGTGACTCCCTGGTAAGGAACATTATTATACAACAACAGACAGATTGATGATTATCACAATACGTGTTATTAAAAAAAATCTGGAAGAAAAGCACAAGATCTTTGTATCATGAACAAAATGTCTCCAAAAATATTTGACAAGTTATTTTAACACCTACAATCTTGTCCTTGGCTGAAAAAGAAGCTAATTTAAACCTTGATAAACCACATTTAAAAGCAGTCTACAGTTGCTCATGGTCCACAGCAATGCCTTAGATCACTTCCCTGTGAGAAGGGTCCTTGGTATCACGAAAAATTAGTCGGAAAGGCAGCCAAGACTGTGTGGCTTTAACAAGCAGCAATTGTACTAATGTCAATTTGACAATTTCCTTGTCATTTTGATGGCTGTGGGGAAACTATGGTTTCCCAGTACAAAGAGCAAGTTGTAAAATCATTTTTGACTGTTTGACCAGCCTGGCTTTCTTGTTGGGAGGTGAGTGACTTACCTCCTTCTTGTTAATCTATATAACCCAGATTATTCTCCCTTCAATCAACCAAATTTATTACCCATTTTGTACTTACTAAAATTACTACGAGGGAAAAGAGTTTTCCCCCTTGTAGTTGAAGAAATTGATAGCAAACAAAGAGACCCTTTCACTGTGTAGTATTTCTTTAATTTGCATCCCGTCATTTTTCTCTTAATGCGATGTGTTTCTCTGCTTGTTGGAAAGTGACACAAGAGCCCCTCAATGGAAAGGATAGCTTCCCCCAGGAATAGATTTGTTCTTTGATATCTTCTTGTCCATCTTTTCAGGATGCTTTTGGATGACTGAATTAACTGGAATGAATCTAATATGGTAATATTGTATAAACACATCAATTTTTGAATTTCTCCTAAGGTAGGCAGTGAATTTCAGTTTAATATGCATATTTGGTTAGGGACTATACTTTAGCAGCAGAGAAAGTGTTTTTAGCATTCACTATGGCCAGATACATATGTGGATTCTCTAGTTAAACAAAAGGGTTAGGATAAACCTGTGATTTTGAGAATTCTTGGTTTTAAAAACCAATGCAGCTTCATTGGTCTCTAATTACAGAGATGTCCAAGAGGATCTTTTTGAGTAGAATCTGAGAAGAACATATGAGAATTTTATGCTCCACTTTATCCATTGCATCTCATTATAATGTTTTGGCAATATCTTAAACAGAACCTTTTACAGAAGCTGCATATACATCCCATGGCATGTCAATTCTGTCATGCAAATTTTCCTGCTTTATCCTTTCTATAATACTATGGCAGAAGGTTAAATGTACATAAATACATTTTACTGTAAAAATAATTTTGCTCACTATTTACAAAGCGTAGAGTCACTCCTAATTGGTTGATTATGCCAGAATATTTGCAGCAAACACTTCTCAGTAGCTGCATTTTCTTTGCTGTTCCGATAAATGGAACTGCCTTGGAAAATTACATTACCAGAATTTTGTCCAGTAATATTGAACAGCTGTTCTTTTTTCAGGTTTTTTTTTCCAGATGACTCAGGCTGACTAGATTCCTTGAGACCGCTTAGCAATTTTTTGTAGTGACCTGGAATTTAGAATATTTGGTGTATCCAAAATTAGCTCGCAAATTACCTACCAACAAGCCTCTTCCCCTTGATGAGAATAGGACACAGAACCAGCAAAGAAGACAAATTGCCAGTCTTTCCTCCTTCCACGGACTCCAGACACCTGAGAAAAACATATAATAGAATAACTTTATTGTCACTTTGAATGTACATTAATTGGCATACATTAAAAATGAAATATCATTGCGTACAGCTCTTAAAGGGACACCACCTCCAATATTACACTACATAAACATGACAAGATAAATAAATAAATACAAGATTACATATATTATAGGACACAGAGAAACAACACAGTCTAGTTTGGATGTATACCTGTTTATGGCGAGAAAAACGAATCTTGTGAGCTGTGCAAAAGGGATGACCACTATTAATTTCTCTTTCATATCCTAGTATTCTGGACTGTCTGAATCCAAAAAGTATCCAATCAATTCAGATTAAAAGAATAATACCAAAATCTATATTGGAATTCAAATATATCACATTTTCAATCATGGCCAACCAATGGATGTCTTCAAGTGGGGAATAGCCATCCTTCAACAATTGGCTTTCAGAGCTATATTGTCTCTGTGTCAACTTTGGTCTTTTTAGCTGCCAGAAAAAGGGAGTGGGGGAAAACAAGGCATTCTTGAAATGCCTAGATAATCACCCCGGTAGCCCAAAGCTGTCAGAGCATAAGAAGGTTATTGGAGAGCATGATGGATGACTCTTAGAGATGGATGTGTCCCATTGGAGAAGTCACATCCAGGGGATGGGGGGGGGGGGGGAAGACCAAGGGTCAAGGGAGAAATGTATGATGTAAATTAGTATCGGCTGCATCCAGCTTACGCCAACATGGCCACTCCTAATAAATCAATTTACTTTTCTCTGAGATGTGGCTAGAGACTTTTGAATTGAATGAGGGTAGATTTGTTGGAGCCCTGACACGCTGAATCTGTAGGCTCCACGTTAGTTGTTGCTAATAGACACTGAGAAATTATGTCTATGGCATTGTCCCATCTTTATTTAAGCCATCAGAGCCCCCTGGCCTGTTTAATTCATCACTATCTACTGTATATTGGGGATCAGTGGCCACATTCTCTTGGGAATCACACCATGAGCGTAGCAAATCCAGTGTCCCAAATTGTGAGAAGTACATAAAAATGAATCAACAGACTTTTGATAATCTGATCCATAGGATGCTTTATTAGGGAAAATACTGCACTATGGATCCAAAACCATGTTTAGGAGAGAAGGAGACCCCCCATTTAGTGAATACAGCTTATATAGGTTTATCAAATCACATGGTTACATAACACTTCCTGTTTCCCATATATGGACACTATACAACGTTTTCATAAGAAAGTTCCAACTTTCCATGGAAAACTCCCAACATTCTCATTATAGTCAGATTTCCTGTTATTCAAATTCCAGAAGATTATAAGAAAACCATTAATATCTCTTAATGTGACATCTAATGTCAGAGCACCCTAGAACACATCTCTAACTTAAGCCAAGTACATAGTTTTTCAAACTTGTATTATTTCTAGCAGAAAACACATTACATAACTGTTCTGAGCTTCAAAAGTTCAGACTGCGAACACAAAATGGCTTCAGTTCGGCTCTTCACATTCTCAGGTGTAATAACCAAATTTTCACCTATAACACAAATGGATCAAGGTTACCTGTTATCTCTGATGCTACTTTTGCTTTCAGATGTACTTTCCCCCCCTCATCCACCACCACTCTATGATGAAGGACAGAAAAGAATGCCCCAAATACAGGCCTGAACTGATTTCTTGCAATTTACAAGAGCCGCGGTGGCGTAGTGGTTAGAGTGCAGTACTGCAGGCTTCTTCTGCTGCCTGCCTGCTGCCTGCAATTTGGCAGTTCGAATCTCACCAGTCTCAAGGTTGACTCGGCCTTCCATCCCACCGAGGTGGGTAAAATGAGGACTCAGATTGCTGAGTGCAATATGCAAACTGGGTGCAATATGTCAATTGCTTAGCGAGGACTGTAAAGCGGTATATAAGCCTAAGTGCTATTGCTATATGCTGCTACTTCTTAATCTCTGTTAATTGACAGCAGTGTTCCAGAGTTTAGTTAGGCAGGGATTTAATTGGATTTCCAACCTAACCTGAGAACTGAGCCTAAAACCTAGAACTTCAATCAATTTCCTTGGCTATTCCTGAGATTCTAGTATTATAAGAGGCAAATAATTGTTTCTATCCATTTCTGGCTCAACTGGCATATTCTGTCACACCTGTATTATATTCACTTTTAGTTGTTTAATTGGGGTTTTTTGGTCTCCTTGAGTTAGTTATGGATTTCTCATGATTGCCTGGACTAGTTTTTCTTGGCAAGGTTTTACAGAAGAGGTTTTGTTCCATATTAAGCAGGCTTGAAACCCTGCATTCCTATTGGTCTACAAAGCGAACTATCTGATTGGACAGCCAGATGGCTGTGATTGGCTCGCTAAGAGTCTACCGCGATTGGATGAAACCAATCGCGGGAAACTCAAAGCGATGTCATTGGCAGCCTAGCCGTGGCTAGCTCTATAAAAAGAGCCGCCGCGAACGCTTTCACTCACTCAGATCTAGCCTGTAAATAAAGAGCTGTTGTTCACTTATTCTGAGTCTCTCGTCTCTATGAGCCCAACCTTCCAGACTTAACAGGTTTGCTATTAACTTCTTCTTTCTAGAGCTGAGAGAGAATGACTGACCCAAAGTCACTCAGCTAACTTTAAGGTAGGACTAGAACTCACCCTCTCCCAGTTTCTAGCCCAGTGCTATAATTACTATACTAAAATGGCTCTCAGTTGGGTTTAATCAGAGTTTAGATACACAGAGACAGTATACTTTGGATTAGGAAGCATTTGCAGCATGACTGATTATTGGACAAGGACAGCCTAGTCAAATCCAACAAAGCATTTATTTTGTCCTTTTGGTTAACAGTCCTTAGAACTAAGAATTCTTAGATTTGATCTCTTTAATCATTTCATCCATCATGGAATTGAGGAGCAAATGGAAATATATGCCTTCTTTGTGATTTAGCAGTCCATCGTGAAGTTACATGAGTCTAAAGTAAACATTTGTGCGGATGACTTCCTATGTTAGCCAAGAATAAGTAAAAACCACAATACTGCAGGTTTATAGAAATCAAATCATGCCTTCAGGTTACAGATGGATTCCAATGTGTCTGCAGTATTCACAGGCCATAAAATAATTATTAAATGGTAAACCTGGTTTCTAGTTTCTATAAAAATGTATGTAGAAACATATTACATAGAAACATATAGAAAAGTTTCTGTAAAACCTTCTATATTTTCCATAGTTTATATTAGTTTTATATCTTTATATCAGTGGTGGGATTCAATTTTTTTTATGACCGGTTCTGTGGGCGTGGCTTGGTGGATATCGCATGGCTTGGTGGGTGTGGCTTGGTGGGCATGGAAGGGGAAGGATACTGTAAAATCTCCATTCCGTCCCCACCTCTGGGGGAAGGTTACTGCAAAATCCCATTCCCTCCCCACCCCACTAACCTACTTTCCAGCTCTGTTCTCCAGTGCGGGGCAACAAAAGAAGACCCAGCCGATCAGCTGGGACTCAGGAGGTGGAGAATAGATGGGGGCGGGGCCAGTCAGAGGTGGTATTTGCCAGTTCTCCGAACTACTCAAAATTTCTGCTACCGGTTCCCTAGAACTGGTCAGAACCTGCTGAATACCACCCCTGCTTTATATATGTAAATTTTAATAACATCATTATTAAAAAAGGAAGTGTGGGACAGATATATAAGACAAGATGAATAATTGCTGGACCAAAGATTAAAAGAGAAACTTTTAAAACATGAGAATTTGCTGATGACTGGGTGATAATTTTGGAAGATCCTCTGGAAGGAATACAAATACTAATGTAAAAATTATCAGATTTTGTTGTATTAGCTGGATTTAAAAAAAACAAAAACAAAAGAAAGATGTTAACAAAGAAGATGAACATCGAAAAGCAAATGGAAAAAATTGCTTTAATATTGACAAAAAGTTAAATATTTCTATATTACAATGACTAATATGAATTGCATAGCATACCAGAATAATTATGTTAAGACATGGAATGAAATTAAAAAGGACATGTTAATATGGAATAAACTACATTATCAATGTTAGAGAGAATTTATTTGATAAAAATATTTTGCCAAGATGATGTCTTTGTTTCAAACAGTAACTATTTTGACAACGGATGTATTATTTAACTAACAGTTCCCAAAATTTCCGACTCCATGGACCAGCAGCAGTGTGGGGTACGGTGGGAGGAGGTTCAACCTGGAAATAAGGAGAAATTTTCTGACAGTGAGAGCAATCAACCAATGGAGCAGCTTGCCTTCGGAAGTTGTGGGAGCTTCATCACTGGAAGCTTTCAAGAGACTGGACTGCCATCTGTCAGACATGGTGTAGGGTCTCCAGCTTGGGCAGGGGGTTGGACTAAATGACCTACAAGGTCCCTTCCAACTCTGTTAATCTGTTAAGGATGGATGGTTTCGTGCCCATGTGTACAACGTGCAAATGAAACTTCGGTACCGGGCCGTGGACCGGGAGCTGAGGATCCCTGATTTAAACAATGGCAGAAAGATATATCTAAGTTTGTATACAAAGGGGTAAAACGAAGAGTTAACTATAAAGTGCTTTCCATATGCAAAGGATGGAAAATATTGGGATTACCTAATTTGAAGTAGAGTTTGCTGAGAAATAAAAGAATTTTAGAATTAGAAGAATATGACCTGAGATTTGGATGATATGGTTTTCTATCGTATGATAAAGTTAAGCTTGGTGTAGATTTAGAACTGCCTTATTAAGAATATGGAACTAAATATGGAACTAAAATAAGCCCAGATTGTGCCTGAAAATGCCTTTAGAAAGGAACACGGGGAAAAAAAGACGAAAGCAAACTAGAAAGTGATTGTAGAGATTTAATTTACAAAGTTTTTCATATATACAGTTAAGAGAAAGATTTAAGGTACATAATAGGACACGAAATTAAGCACATAGCACTTAGACTTATATACTGCTTCATAGTGCTTTACAGCCCTCTCTAAGCGGTTTACAGAATCAGCATATTGCCCCTAACGATCTGGGTCCTCAATAATGAACATGCAATTGTAAAATGTATAAACTTTAATTATAAACAGAAGAACAAATGAAAGACTGTATGATAAAATGCTTACAACTTTGTCCAGGAAAACTTTGGACAACTTTGGACAATATACTAATGGACAGTGGGAAAATGTGTGGTTAAAAGGATCAAGGCTTACATTTTGTTATAACCTAAAAGAATTTTTTTAGAAAATGATATACCTCTGCTATATAACTCAAGAAAAATTATTTGGAACTTCACATTTATGTTACAAAGGGGGAAAACATGAAGGGTAATTTTAATATGTCTACAAGCCTTCTGGTATAAACTTATACTTCACTATCTTATCTTTTGTTTCCCTTGAACTCAACTATTTCTTCATTATTTGTCTCCAAAAATGTTCATTTCTTTTTTATTATTACTGTAATATTAACTTTTTCCCTTTATTATTCTCACATCCTTTCTGTAATACTACTGTTTCCATCTTACAATCTCCTATCTTAACATCACTTTTTAGTTTGAACTTTCTTGCTTATCTTTTGATTTTAACTCAGTATTACTTATATTTTTCTGTTTGTCCTGATACATTTCCCTTTTGAAAATTATTACTTTAAATACTTAAGATAAAGTTTTCTAAAGTACTATTGCAGTATTTGTAGAAATCAGCAAGGATGTCCTATTGCTATCACTATGTTATCTTTATTTACTTTTAATTTTCTTATATTGTATGAAGCTCAGGGAAAAAGCTTTATTTGAGTAATACAGGGAAGAGAGAACTCAGCAAGAATTCTAGTGAATGCTAGGATAGTGGATGAGGGTTTCTAGTCTTTCTGATTATGGGTTATTCAGATTTGGATGGATTTGATAGTCTACAAGGTCCCTCTAACTATATAACTCTATGTAGAATGAATTCAAGTTTGTTATATTTATCTACTGTACTTTCACTTAGAATGCTGAGATTGTTGGTTTTTCTATATTGGCAGTAATTTCCATTTTCGGTTGAACTTCCATTAGGTTCATGTAATTTCAGCACATGGGAAAATATTTATACAGTAGCATCATGTTTCAAAACTTTCCATGAACTAAATAGCTGTGATCATCATCTATGATGGTGGTGTTGATCTTGGATTTGTAGGTTCATTTTCGTTTGTTTCTGCCTCAGTCCACCACTGACAAACTGATGTGATAATATCAATAATATCTTACAGAGATCTGAAACTGGATAATGTGCTGCTGGATCACGAGGGCCACTGCAAGCTGGCAGATTTTGGAATGTGCAAAGAAGGAATCCACGATGGGATCACCACCGCCACATTCTGTGGAACCCCTGACTATATTGCTCCAGAGGTACAGGAAAGGTTTCCATTTTATTTAAATGGTGTTTAAAACCCAAATTTCCATCATATTAATGGAGTCTGAACAAACAAATTTCATTGTAAAATCTGCTTGGCTTGGCTGGTAAAAAAAAAATCAGCATAAGCAAATAGCTGCATAATTTGTACACTTATCATCAATTTGGTGTTTAAAATTGCTCTGTAAAGCATTTGGATATATGTTTGTATGGACCTATGTGTCCATGCTTATGTCTTATATGTATCAGAGGTGGTATTCAGCAGGTTCTGACCAGTTCTGGAGAACCGGTAGCGGAAATTTTGAATAGTTTGGAGAACTGGTGGTAACCTTCCACTGCCATGCCCACCAAGCCACACCCACAGAACCAGTAGTAAAACATTTTGAATCCCACCATTGATATGTATGTAGTAGAGATGATTTACTCATGGGAGTACTCATGTACTTCTGAGTAGATAGCCCATACATGGCCAGTTTATGACGATATATCATAAAGAAATCATAAATAATTTGTTTTTTTAAATTTATAAGCAGAAGTAAATCACTTAGGGTATGGGAACAGACACAGTAATAATCCAGTGCAGAATAGGTGATTGCCCACTAGATATAACATGTATATTAGCATATTAAGCATATACAATACCATTTTATGTCTGGATATTTCAAATCATACACTGAGTTAGTATGATTTCAGATTTGGGGATTGGTTTTCTGATCCTTATAATGAGTCTCTTTCTCATTTGGCCCACACATTCATATACTTCTTGAGTTCCTTATATCTGATGTCACATGAATTGACTTCCCTGAAAATTAAATGATATAAAAATTATATCTGAAAATTAAGAGTTGTGATGACTCCTTTGTACAATATATCATTGCTTGATGCGGCATTTATCAAATGAAGATTTAAACAACAGTTAAAAAATTTTTTTTGTAACCTTGGGATAAAGTTGTCCTTGAGTCAATATGAAAATTTTATGTATTGTATTTGACATACAATTATAAGGTAACAACGCATTTATCAGGTAAAGAATAGTAAAAACTCAGAAGAGCATGAATAATTTCCACCTTTTTCTTTAATTGCAGATTTTGCAGGAGATGCTTTATGGTCCTGATGTTGACTGGTGGGCGATGGGGGTGCTCCTCTATGAGATGCTTTGTGGCCATGCTCCATTTGAAGCTGAAAATGAGGATGACCTCTTTGAAGCTATCCTCAATGATGAAATTGCCTACCCAACATGGCTCCAGGAAGATGCAGTGGCAATCTTGAAAGCTGTATGTATATCCTAATTTTTATTTGTGCTTGTAGTAGTTTCCTCTACTTAATGTGCTTTGTAAGACAGACATGAAAACCCTTAAGCCAGCTTAGATTTTAAAACAATACACAAACATACACCAGATAAAAACAATCTGGGAGAAATGCAAAAATAATAAAATCTTTAAAAGCCTAGGAAAGAGACACATCTTAGCTCGATGTGGGAGGAAAAGTAATGGTAAAATCTCCAACTTGGCCTTAATTCCTAGTATCGTCATAAAATATCCATGTAGAGTTATTGGCCACAATAAGGAAACAATTTGCTGTTGTTTTTTATTTTCCAGTCTGTTTCACAGCCCTGAGATTTCCTGGTAATTTCCACTTAAGTTTAACTTCTCTCACCCTATTTAGCCAACATGGCTAAATACTCTTACCTGGGCAAAGGTAGAGAGTGTGGGACCAGTTTCCATTTCTGAAGAAATATATTCTATAGGATGGGAGTGATGGAAGCGAACAATATATGTTCTATATGTCCCTGATTTTCAAAAAATGATTTTTTTTGTCCTGATAGGTTTATGACCCCCTGCCTCCATTCTTCTGTGACTCCTTATTGTAGCTTATGAATAGTTGCCTCAAAGTGCTACCAAGATGAGTTATGTTTTATGTTTATGGAGTTTATGTCATTCTCTTTGCTTTTTTCTATTTAACAAAATGTGAAACACATCTTGTTAAGAGAGAGTCAACTGTTCCATGGGCACAGCTAGTTATGCGGGGCATGACATGGGCTGAATTTGATCTACGATTTCTCTAGTGTAATTATAGTTGTGTAACTGAACCAAACTACTACCCGTCTTTATCTTTATGGCTGCTGTGGCTTTAAATATATGCTTTGTACTCCAAAAATGCTGTTTGCAAACCTTCAAAAGGAAAATAATATACTTAATAAAATGATGAAAATTTCATGGAACCATTGAAATATAATGACATATTTCATGAGACCTTGGTATTCTCTTAGGAGTTCTCAATAATCTGATAAGAGTGGTATCCAGGGTTTACTCAGAGGCTACCAATGCCTTCTTTAGACTAGACTCTAGCAGGTCAAATTATGTTAAAGCTGGAAAAGTTAAATTCAAATCATGTATTGCCATGAATATTATCTCACGAAAAACAAGAACTAAACCAAAAACAAGACAGAACAAGACAGGTGGTGTCTACAATTCCTTATTTTGTTCTTTGGAGGTGGCCTCTGTTGAGGTAATTCCCCTTTAGGAGAATGAGCGCAGACAGGGAGACGTATAGAGAGTAGTGTTTGAATAATACACACACAGTACACAGATACACTGAACAGTAAATGTAGGTTTTTACTTCCAGAAAGTTTAAGCAAAGTTCAAGATAAGCAGTCCAAAGTCATTTATAGGTAAATCAGTCAGTTTTTCAATCCAGGTATTCCAATAACAAATTCCAGTGTCAAAAACAGTTCAGTAACAAACTTACATCAAATCCAGAAAATATCAGTCAATTAGGAAAAATGGAGCAACGGCAATATTTTCCAACAGAAGGAAACAGAGATACACTCTCTTCTGAGACTCAGACTAAGACTAAACAACCCAGGTTTCTGGCTCTATCTTATGGCCATTTGAGAAACCACACCCAATTGCATGCTCTTGCATTCCCTTAAAGAGACAGTATTAAAATGTCTATCCTGGTTTATATATTTCTAACCCAAATAGCTGTTAGGTGACTCATATTCCCAACAGCCTCTGAAACAAAACAGTAATTTTCTCTTTAGTTCCAGATCCTTTGAATGGAAAGAATCAGGAGGAAAACAATAGTGATGACAAGGAGATGCTTGTTTGGACCTAAAAAACTCTTATTTTGCTTCCCCCCCATGACTTATTTTAATGAACAAATCTGTAGGTTCCAGGGTTCCGAGGCCACTAATACTTCTATGCAATAAGAAAGCCAGTTAAAAGTATTGTCCAAATACAACTCGTTCATTTTTAAAATGCTTATATTTTAAAGAGAGGGGCTTTGGCACATGTTTTCATCCAAACCTGGGGACTTTTGTTGCTGCATTTCACTAGCAGGCAGAGGTTCTTCCTGACCCCTCATTGCTCAAGCTGACATGGCTGTGGTGGGAAGGAATTAGCTCTGATCATGGGAAGCTCAGCTGCAATGCCCCTCTCCTTTACTACTATTATGAAATATAAAAGAGTCTTTTGCTTTTTGAGTTTTGCGTACGCTATGTTAGTCCTGATCTCAAGTTCTCGGATTATGAATTTATTTGTTTGGATATTTATTTTATTCAGGTAAGTCTGGGCAGCTTACAGTCATAAAAAATAAAAATTATATAAACTAAAAACGTAAATACGTTAGTACAAAATCCAAATACTATGGCACAATTAAAAGATCTGCTGTTAATCTATCAACCATCCTCAATATAACCCCACCTCTATTGTGGCAGAGACAGTCTTTAGGCTCTTATGGAAGGTCAGAAGAGGCGGGGCTGACCTCAGTCCAAGGAGCAAGATGTTCCCCAGGGCAAATACAATGGGAAGGAAAGCCCTTCTCTTGGATCCCTCCAGCTGGGATAATCAGGCTGATGAGACCCACAGCATGCCTCCTTTTCCAGGATGTATGGGGTTGGCCAATCCCAGTGTGGTGAGATGGTCCCTCAAGTACCTTGGACATGAATGGCTTTAAAGGTGATTATGAATGTATTTGTGGACCAAATCAGTGAGCTAAATACTGTGAAGCTGGCCTGGTCTGGTTGGTCTTGCAGTCTTTAACAAAACCGAAATCGGTGGACTGCTGTAGTTTTGATGGACACCCATGGGGGAACATAAATATTTATTTGACACAGAGCAATGACTGGGAATGTAGTGACAGGTATAAGTGGACTTTGGGTAAATGTTGCAGACTACCTTCATTACATATTGACTAGGCTGGGCAACCCATTGCATAGCCATAAAGAGACATAGAACATTCCATTTCTTTTCTAAGTTCTAGTGCTTATTCAGATTCCTGCAGCCCAGATCTAGCAGTTCTAGCACTGATACAGACTGCCAGCACTGCTCCACCCGTGGGAGCATCCTGGGCCACTGTGACCGCTATTTCATCAACTTGGGCGTGCAAGCCCCAGGCACCAAGTTAGGTCTGCTCTTTTGAAACTAGCTATTAGTTCTTCAATGATCGTGAGTCCTAGTTTGAAAAGTTTGCCTTGAAGGCCAGGGAACTCTACTGATGTCATTGGACCCAACGAAATACATTGAGAAACAGGTCTTTTTAATTCAGTCCGTATGCTGCATGAAACCCTTAGCCCTCCATTTTTGGCTTTTAGTATCCCAACATCATATTGCCAAAAACTGGCATTGTAACTCCTGATTTTCATCTGCATTTTTAAAAAAATGTGACTACGGAGAATAGGTACAGGGGGCTTCTGGGAGACAAATGGCTTTGACTTCCATCTTTAAACATTCTCCCAAAGAAGCCCTAAATTGTGCTTCAGAAATATGACCATCTTGTGCTGCGGTGGCAGTGGTTAGAATGCAGTATTGCAGGCTACTTTTGTTGACTGCTGGTTGACTGCAATTTGGCAGTTCAATTCTCACCCGGCTCTAGCTTGACTTAGCCTTCCATCCTTCTGAGGTCAGTAAAATGAGAATCCAGATTGTTGGGAGCAATATGCTGACTCTATAAACTGCTTAGAGAGGGCTGTAAAAGCACTGTGAAACAGTATATGACTCTAAATGCTACTGCTATTGCTATTGCTGAAGTACTTCAGTCTAGTTTTAAGCTGTTTCCTTGGGGCCAGATTTTACTAACGACCCCTATGGGAAAGGTTTATTTTATTTTATTTTATATATATATATATATATATATATATATATATATATATATATATATATATATATATATATATATATATATATTTGTTTTCTTAAGTTTTGCATGGTACTTACATGTATGGTGTTCGGCTTGGTTGGGTATTTTCCCACGTCATTGTAGTTCTTTTAAAGTTGTAGCAACGTTTCAGCAGAATCTCATCTGCCATCATCAGGCTTCTGTATTGTGTCCGTCTGTGGGTCAGACTTTTACAGTGGTTTCAGATTTAAATTGGGGCAGCCTATTGCTGTGCCAGAATGGTTTTTCTTCATCCTGATTGGTTGGGAGTCTTGGTCTGTGTTTATTGGTCTCGGAGTTTGCTGTGTTCTGCTTGATGGGTGTCTCTGATATCTTCTGTCTGTTTTTGGCTCTTTTTGTATTTTGATTGGCTGGCAGCATTGTGTTACTTTAATGGAGGCCTTTAGTGCAGCTTGGCCGGGTAAATGGACGGCTATCATTTGTTAGGAAGCTAGGTTTCATCTGGGTGCCTGGTTGGGGTGTGTTTGAGCTGGAGGTATCAGGGGATCTGTTTGTGCCCAGGTGTTTGCCTGGCTTGTGGTGTGGAGATTTTTTGTTTGTGAGTGCAGGCTTCCAAATGATTGACAGCCTGGTGGAATCATCTCTTCTGTTCATGCTTTCTGGTCTTTTTCAATCTCTATGGCTTCTCTGATGACTCTGTGGCTAGGGTTTTCCATAGTGGCCAGGGTTTTGGTGCCATTGAAGTTGATGCTATGACCTGTAGCTTCCATGTGTTGGACTAGTGAGGAAGTGTGTTCCAGCTTTTTGACTGCATTTTTGTGTTCATCCAGGCGGGTACTTATTCTTCTATTGGTCTGTCCAATGTATGTGGCGGGCATGATGCACAGGGGACTTCGTATATGCCTTGGTTTTCCAGGTCAATTTTATCTTTGGATATTATCTAAGGATAATTTTATCCTTAGCAACCCCAAAGATAAAATTGACCTGGAAAACCAAGGCATATACGAAGTCCCCTGTGCATCATGCCCGCCACATACATTGGACAGACCAATAGAAGAATAAGTACCCGCCTGGATGAACACAAAAATGCAGTCAAAAAGCTGGAACACACTTCCTCACTAGTCCAACACATGGAAGCTACAGGTCATAGCATCAACTTCAATGGCACCAAAACCCTGGCCACTATGGAAAACCCTAGCCACAGAGTCATCAGAGAAGCCATAGAGATTGAAAAAGACCAGAAAGCATGAACAGAAGAGATGATTCCACCAGGCTGTCAATCATTTGGAAGCCTGCACTCACAAACAAAAAATCTCCACACCACAAGCCAGGCAAACACCTGGGCACAAACAGATCCCCTGATACCTCCAGCTCAAACACACCCCAACCAGGCACCCAGATGAAACCTAGCTTCCTAACAAATGATAGCCGTCCATTTACCCGGCCAAGCTGCACTAAAGGCCTCCATTAAAGTAACACAATGCTGCCAGCCAATCAAGATACAAAAAGAGCCAAAAACAGACAGAAGATATCAGAGACACCCATCAAGCAGAACACAGCAAACTCCGAGACCAATAAACACAGACCAAGACTCCCAACCAATCAGGATGAAGAAAAAACCATTCTGGCACAGCAATAGGCTGCCCCAAATTTAAATCTGAAACCACTGTAAAAGTCTGACCTACAGACGGACACAATACAGAAGCCTGATGATGGCAGATGAGATTCTGCTGAAACGCTTGCTACAACTTTAAAAGAACTACAATGACGTGGGAAAATACCCGAACCAAGCCGAACACCATATATATATATATTTATGTCAATTGCTTAGAAGATAATAGGTATAAGTAAAAACATAGTTATGAATACATGGATACATATAAGAAAGAAAAAAAAAGAAACAATAGGACAGGGACGGTAGGTACGTTGTTGTGCTTATGCACGCCCCCTACAGACCTCTTAGGAAAGGGGTGAGGTCAATAGTAGACAGTCTAAGGTTAAAGTTTTGGGGGTTTGGGGAAGATACCACAGAGTCAGGTAGAGTATTCCAGACATTGACCACTCTGTTGCTGAAGTCATATTTCCTGCAATCAAGTTTGGTGCGAGTAACCTTGAGTTTGTATCTATTGTTTGCTCTTGTTGTTGTTATGGTTGAAGCTGAAGTATTCATTGACAAGTAGGACATTGCAATGTATGATTTTATATACTATACTTAGATCGGACCGAAGGCGGCGTAGTTCTAGGTTTTCTAGGTCTAGAATTTTGAGTCTGGTGGCATAAGGTATTCTGCAACGAGTAGAGGAATGGAGAACTCTTCTTGTGAAATATTTCTGGACTTTCTCAACTGTGTTAATATCAGATACGTAATGTGGGTTCCAGACTGATGAGCTGTATTCGAGTATTGGTCTAGCAAATGTTTTGTATGCTCTAGTTATTAGTGTAATATTACCAGAGAAAAAACTAGGTAAGATTAGGTTAACAACTCTTTAACACCTTTTTGGCTATGTAGTTACAGTGTGCTCTAGCACTTAGGTCATTAGAGATGAGTACTCCAAGATCCTTGACAGAGCTTGGATCGTCAACAAGGTTTTGACTATTCAGCCTGTATTTTATTTTCTGATTTTTTTGCCAATATGTAGGACAGAGCATTTATTTGTTGAGATTTGAAGTTGTCATTTGTTTGACCATTCTGATACACAGTCAAGGTCTTTTTGAAGGGTAGCAGTATTGGCTGTGGTGTTGAATAGCTTTACATCATCAGCGAAGAGAACACAGTTGCTCTTGATATGATCTCAGAGTATGAAAAGAGTTGGTCCTAGAACTCAGAGGCTTTCTTCTCCTATTTGTTCATTAAAAAATAAATTGAAAAATAAGTGGAAGAATAGGCTTCATTTGTTCCAATACTCCATCTGGTTATTGTAGCTCTAAATTGTAGCTCTAATGCAGTAGGGTAGATGTGTCTGAAAGAAATTGAATTCATTTTGCATTCCTCATAATGACCTTTTGACTCCATTGTTCCAGGGTAGGGTGGGGATTAGAAATAATGTTCTATTGCAGGGATGAACAACCTTTAGATATACACATAACAACTGGGATGAAAATTTAGTATTTAGTATTTTAGTATTTGTTTGATTTGTCAATTGCTTACAAGGTACAGGTATAAGAATAAACATAGTTTTGAATACATGAGATAGATACTTATAAGAAAAATAAAAAGAAACAATAGGACAGGGATGGTAGGCACGATTGGTGCGCTTATGCACGCCCCCTACAGGCCTCTTAGGAAGGGGGTGAGGTCAATAGTAGATAGTCTAAGGTTAAAGTTTTTGGGGTTTGGGGAAGAAACCACGGAGTCAGGTAGAGTATTCCAAACATTGACCACTCTGTTGCTGAAGTCGTATTTTCTACAGTCAAGTTTGGTGCGGTTAACCTTGAGTTTATAACTGTTGATTGCTCTTGTATTGTTATGATTGAAGCTGAAGTATTCATTTGCAGGTAGGACATTGCAATGTATGATTTTATTTTTTGTTTTTGTTTTGCAAATGTTTCATTACCCAAACTGGGAGCTTTGGCAGGTAAGGCAGTTATGCAAACTAGATGGAGCCATGTCAACACACATAGGCAAGGCCAGGGTTATTTTATTTTTTTAAACCATTTGGATCCTATTTTAGGGCTAATACATTTTTGCACATTTTCCCTTTGAAACAAATGCCTGTAAATGGGCCAACTTGCATGTTTAGTTGGAGGGATCTTTGAGGGTTACAGAAAGTGAACTTTAAGACAGAACGTAGTCCTGGAGCCTCAGTTGACCCATCTTGTTCTATTTGGAGAACAAGTTTACAAGTTTTAGGAATTGGGAAGTGCAGGGGAAGTTTTTTTTCTTTCACCTCCTAGCAGTTACAATGTGTTTTAAGTTATTTTCAATGTTGGAAATTATGGTTTCCTCATTTAAGACTGCATGTTTACCAAAACTCCCTTTTGAAAGTACTGTTTTGAAAGTATTATTTTTTTGATTTGCAGAAGAGATGCACAAGTAACAGATCTTACCAAATTCCGTGCCTTTGTTCTTGTTTAAAAGGACCCAATAATTTGGAAAATCGAGTGAGTGTTTGTTGGTCAGGCTGAACAATTGTCATAAGACAGTTGGGCCTAACTTATGTTAAGGACATGCTTACTATGCTCAAAATCAACATCCTGCTAAATTATAATTTAGTATTTACAAAATATATTTCATTCTGGAACAAAATATCTTTACATTGTTTTCTGAAATGACATATACATTTTGCTCTATTGTGAAAGTATTGTTATGGTTGATTACATAATCAGCCAGATGTTTAGACAGGGTTTGGCATTTTTATCCACCTATCAAGTCCTTTCCAAACACCTAGAATAGGCAGGTGATGTTATCTGATGATGTTAAAGGTATCCTCCTAGGGTGTAAGCTACTCCAAGTAAAGCTGCCTTTCACAATGGATTGATGGTAATATTGTCAATGCTGATGGTATTCAAGCAATGCTCCAGATGTTTTGGAATTTCACCCAAGGCACCTAGTAATTATTATTATTATTATTATTATTATTATTATTAATATTTTGTTAATAGCTTATTTAAATGCCTAGTAGTCCTCATCTGTTCTAGTCACTTGAGTTATGAAGTAATGTAAATCAATTAAACATTAAATCAAAACAAAATTAGTATTATAAATCTGCCTCAGCTGTCATTGCCACTCAAATGTTTTGTTTTCCCAAGGCATTTTGGAATGTGCTTGTCCTGCTTTCTCAAAGTTGCCACTTATTCCCTTCCTAACACATTTGTGCTATAATTTTTATTTAAGCTTCTGAGAATAAGTTGAATTGAATTCAGTGAGGCTTGTTTTTGAGCAGACACTTGGGGAGGTTATATTTGCAGCATTTTTAGCCTAATTAGCAATTCCCATCTATAAAAGATAAAACAGTGGCCTTTGGAAACTAATAAGGATTTTCCTGTACAGAAATATATTTATGAGAATACTCCAGTAGTTTACATCATCAGAATTTCCAGTGATTCACAGAGGGCAATGTATATGAATCTAGAACTCCCACAATAGCCACCCAACCAAAAGAGATCTTCTTCACTTCACAGTTCAGCCCAGTTCTAAGCCTTTGCTAGATCTCTTCAACTTCAGTTACCCATATTCCAACAGAAGAATGTCCCTCTCCCTGATCCATCAACTTCATTATATGATAGCTCAATCATAAACAACATGCTCTAAATCAGGGTTAGGGAGTTCATGGCCCTCTAAATTGGGCTGAATTATAATTGTCAGAATTATAATATTGCTGGGAATTGTACTTTCATACTAGTGGGATCTCATCCCAGGTGGTGATTCATATTGCTCTTTCAAAGATGGAAAAAGATGCGTCAGAGCAAAACATGTTTACTTGGTCTGTATTTCGCATCAGTTCAGTTCATTTTTATTAACATTTTGTGCAAGATAGGAGCCAATCCATCTAGGTGGCCTTTACATAGGAATGTTTTCAGGTAATCTAGAGATGTTACGGGTATAAGCAATGCAAAAAAGTGCAGTTCTCATTGTGCTGGAAGACAAGAGTAAAAGCTGTGACTTTGCCACCAGGAGAACGGAAGCGAGGAGGTTCAATAAAGTAAGGATAGTGACCGTGATTGTATGATCGAAGACCCAACATTCACACCTTTTGGACTGTTCTGATTATCATCATGCTTGTTATAATGCTGGTTTCATGCATGATTAAAATTGCTGTTTGTGCTTTAAATTATATTCATAATGATGTCATTTACAATCTAGAGATTTTTAATTGTATTTTCTCTCTGGCTGCAGTGATATTGCATGATGGCAGTGCCCTTTTGACTTTTTTTAAAAAAATCTTTACCACGGATGCCCTGGTTCACCACCAGTGAAAATTTTATTTTGGGATATACCCTGAACTTCTTAGAATTCAGAGATTTCCCATCTGTTTCAAACATTGGTATTTATAAGGGCTTTAAATACCAAAATGAAATCCACCTGGTTTCCAGATTTCTCTAGTCTGTAAAGCACTCACTCATTGACCTCGTTTCTCAAATACATTGATCTTACATTTTATTTTAATAAAACCATTGTCTTCCTAATACACATTCTTCTTCCATTCTCCATGCAAACTCTGTTTGAAATCCAGGATTTCCCCAATGAGAAAAATACAGGTAGTCCTTGACTCACAGCAGTTCATTTAGTGGCCATTCAAAGTTACAATGGCACTGATAAAGGTGACTTGTGACCATTTTTCACACTTTGTGACTGTTGCAGCATCCCCATGGTCGCGTGATCAAAATTCAGATCCTTGGCAACCGGATCATATTTATGTGTCCCGGGATCATGTGATCATCTTTTGCAACCTTCTGACAAGCAAAGTCAATGGGGAAGCCAGATTCACTTAACAACTATGATACTAACTTAACAACTGCAGTGATTCACTTAACGGTTTTCAAGATGGCTGCGCACATGGATGCTGCGGCTGGCCACTTCTTCTTTCAGTGTATGATGTGTGTGATTCTGTGTGTGTTTTGGATTCTTTCCTTGATTGAATCCTGTGAGGCAAGAGTCATCTATAGTCAGCAAGCTTTGATAGTATAGTGTTGGTGTGGTGTTGCGGGTTTTTGGTTCAATGTGTGGAGGGTGAAGGATATGTGTTTGTGTTTATTTTCAGGGTCATGATGTGCACTGAGGATGGTGTTTGATTTCGTTGTACGAGGTGACAATAAACTAAACTAAACTAAACTAAATGTGGCAATGAAGGTTGTAAAATGAGGCAAAAATCACTTAACAAATGTCTCACTTAGCAATAGAAATTTTGGGCTCAATTGTGGTCGTAAGCTGAAGACTACCTATATACTGCAATTTTCTTTGGATTGTAACTGGTGCTTATAATTAATTATTCAATGAACAAAACTAGGAACTAGCTAGATAATTAAAGAGTTTTATTATGCTTTTCAATAACCTTCCAGAGTAATTTTAAAACAATTCTACAGTTCCTACTTTTATTTTCATAATAGGGCTGAGCCAAAAGCTGTACTGTCAGATATTTTTCATGAAATGAGACTTGACATGGAAAGAAATTTTCCCATCTGTGTCACTTCTGCAGCCTGTAAAAGAGGTTGTGAAACTGGGGAAGGCCTTCAACTTACCCTTCAGTTCCCAGAACCAGTTATGCCATCTGGTGTGACTTTCCCATCTCCTCTGAAGGGCACCGGGTTAGAAAAGGCATGCAGGCATTTGCTGAGGGGGAGGGGGTGTCATAGGATATGAATCTAATGCACATTAATGCAGTTACTTGGCTTACAGGCTAGTTCTTTTGGACTTAACATTGCAAAGCAGGGAGTAATCCTGCCTTGAGATTCTGAGAGCAGGGCACAATATAAATGTAACTATGAATGAATGGATTTTTAAAAATAGCCTTCCGGCCCTAAGCAACTTTCCCTATTCTTTTCTGTTCTTTCCTTGTCAAGCAAGAGAGGTATAGTATCAGGCAAGCCATATCTTGTGTAAGAATACCCCAACCTTGTTAGGAATAACATGGTTACCTAACGTAGTTTGGGTAAAATAATATATATAAACTATGATAATGAGTTTAAGTGTGTGTCACTTTAAACTGCAAAGCATGTAATTTTGGGTGCGGTTGTAAAACCGCCATAAGAGGGAGCAAGAGAACTTGATTGATTGCTGGCTTACTGGATTGCTTGCTGACGATGATGGATTGATGGTTTGATAACTGCGTGTTCCCTGCTGTTGCTGAAGGAAGAAAGGAGGTTTGACTTCTTCATATCTCTACTGCGAGGAGATATATTACTGGACTGATATTTGTAAGTTTACTGACCTCTTTTTCGACACTGGACTTTGCAACTGAATAATCCCCGGATGGACTGAACTAGTGAATGATATATGGACTGTTTGACTATGCTAAAAAAACTCTTACTGGAATAAACTATTTAACTAGCACAGTGTATCTGTTTTACTGAGTGTAAGCTACAAAAACGTTTGTCTCACATATTTGCCTGCCTGCCTGACTGCCGTGCAGGTTCTGCTAGGGTGTATATCCCTAACAAACCTATTCCAGATCCAGACAGATGATTAGTCCCTGGAACAATACATGAATTTGCAGTATTATAGATTATAGTACAATCTATGGGTTATAGATTCACTTTATTTTGGCACAGTTGGACTTGATCTAGGACCTGAATCTACAACCAATATGAGACTATAACTGTGTGATTTAGGCTCAGGCCTACCCATAAATAGCCCCATTTTTTTCCTCACAACAATCCAGAAAAGATTTGAAAAAGCCAAGTAGCACTTTTGCAGATTAACACAGTTTAATTTAACAAATTATATATCAAAATTTTAAAAAATAAAAATATTTTTGCTGCTAGAGTCCTGATTTGAGACTCTCATAAACTGACACAGTTCCCTCACAACATCAGCAACTCTGGTAGTAAGTACTCCAGAAGAGAAACTTTCCTTGCGGCCAAGTAGTAATTTGATTACTATGTGCTGTTTCCATCTTTCAGTCTTTTTTCCATTTTCTAACATATGAACATTGAAGAACTATTTTCCCCTCTTTCTTACAGCTTATTCAGCCCCTAGTTTTAATTATAACCGTTGCTTTGTTTAAACAACTATTCTTTTTTTAAGAGCAAAGCTTTGGAGAAAAAATTATCTGTTCTTGTTTTTAATGCTAGTTCCTTTTTTATGAACAAGGTGGCTGGATTCTTAATCCCTTTTTTTATTTATTTTATTTGTTTAAATTTATTATTAGACTTCTATGCCACCCATCTTGTCAAGGCAACTCTATTTAGAAGGGCAATCAGATTAAAATTAATTTTCTTGTCTTACTCCTTACATCAATGTTTTTGTTTTGAGAAGTTTATTGCATGTCATTACTCACAGAAGGGTGATATTTATCCTTCTTTTAATCTATAAGCCAATGTTATTTCCAATGCCATCCCTTACCTTATTTAAATTTGTCTTTATGATTTATTTCATGGCAATGGCGAATTCCATTTAAAGAGCTTGTTTTCAGAACAAGAACAATTTTAGATTTCCTGAAAGGACAAGCATTATTGCAGTAAAATTCAAAAAGTCTACTCAATTCAAAATTCCCTTGGCTCATGTTGGATCTTTCATAAAGTACAAACACCGTAATAATGTTGAATGTTAAAAAATTGAATATCATATTTGTTCAGGTTAGATTCTGTTATCTAGAGTTTTCTTTCTTCTGTTTTCAATTTACTTTACTCAGTTAACAACAAAAATGTACGTTTGTTTGCAATACCAAATGAGTAAGAATCATAACTATGACAGTAACTAGATAGGTTGGGTGTAATAAAGTAGCGCCATGAATTAAATCATTTTATGCTTGCAGGCATAGTAACTAAACCCTTTCTCTTCTTTTCTGGGGCACTATTTAATATAAAGGATAAATCTTTTATAAAAAGGCCCTGAAAATCAAATGCCTGTTTTTCAGCAATATTAAAACAGGAAGAAAAAAGTCTGTGATTAAGCTATACCGCTTTCTATCTAATCAATTCAAAATAGAGGGTGTGCATAAGCGCACCAACATGCCTACCGTCCCTGTCCTATTGTTTCTTTTATTTTTCTTATATGTATCCATGTATTCATAACTATGTTTTTACTTATACCTATTATCTTGTAACAAACCAAATAAAATAAATAAAAATGAATACATCCATTTCCTCCCTTTCTAAGAATTCTGAAAATTTTGGGAGATGTCTAACTGGTAGTTTACATGACTCAGTGCCTGGGCATTACGGGAAAAAGTTAATTAAGCAAGATTAATTAATATGCTTGATGTCAGGATACCTAAATCACACGTATTCATATGGCTCTGTGTGAGTATTGCTTAGTACAAATACATACTATTAGACTGTATTGATTAATGAGCATGCAAACCAAAGGTTGCAAAACATCTTTGTTTTTCAAAGCTGGTTTCGTTCATGATCAAAAGTGGTGATCATCTTTTAAAGTGCAGTACATTCACTTTGAAGCATAATCCACAAATGGTTAGTTATATTTTCCTTTTGGCTGCAGCAAGGATCTGGAGGAGGGATAAGCTCCTTAAAAGCTGAACTGGCTTTGAGACAAGAGTTTTGTAATAGGTCAAACAAGCCAAACAAATCAAACAAACGAAAAGTGGTTAGCCAGCTCCAGAGGCAGTTGCACCATTGGGACAAGATAGACATCGAGGCAGAAAGGACTGAATAACAGGCAGAAAAAGCGAATTAGTTTAAACTTCCATCCTAGAGACAAAATCAGCAAATAAAGCAGGTTTTTCTGGCACTCGCTGGACCGGGTTTGTCTTGCAGTCGTCAATAATGCCTAGCAGGCTTGTAGTGCAGACTTAAAGCACAGGCTTCGTTCACAGAGCTAAGAACTTGTAGGCTGGCAAAAAGTGTTCGTGGTGAGATCCTAATTACCAGAAGCTTTTGAGAGTTATGTGACAAAGGAGCACTCCCAGTTGTCCTTCAGCAATCAAACCATTATTATCAAGAGGTTGTAATTGCATAATACCTTGATGTCTCCTCAATACTTATGTGGATGTGGAACTTCCCTTTCAACCCAGTTGTTTTTCTGAAACTTAGAAGTGATTGAAAAGAGAGCGAGTAGCACTACTTTGGATCACTTTCTGGACATGCTCATCTTTACTTGCTTGATCTGGATTGCTTGAGTTTTGAAAAAGGAAGGTGGGCAATATATTTGGAAATAGTCAAATTTCATTCTGAGTCGCATTTTATGCTGGAATCAGCAGGACAGAGAGATGAATAGGTTAATTGTCTGGAAAATAGCTTTTTCAGAATTAAGTTCAGGACACTGTTTTATTTCAGGATTCTCCTCTTTTGCAGACAGCAAGTGGCCATGTGTCCTTTTTAATTATGAACAGTTTTGCCATTTGGAGGACTTCTTTTTTGTAGGTAATAATCTCCTGGAAGTTCTTTCCTGTTCAGATGTCAACCCCAAGAAACACTGAATAAAGAAAAGCAGAGACCTGAAATTTCCCAGCATAGTTTGCACCCATTTCATACAATAAGCAGTAAGCACCCAACTTTTCTGGTTACAGACACAGACTTTTCTGCTATGGCATGTTTGCTATTATTTTATATTTATAATTATAATTTCTAGATTAACCGATCCATTCACTGATGAGTAAGATCTATAAGGAAATCGGTTTCTTCTTCTGTAGAAACTGCACAAACAGTTAAATGGAATGACATCAACTATAAGGAAAGGAGATGTGATTAAGAAATTGATAGTTTTACTGAGAAATCCTTCAAAAGTAATGGTTTGTTTATTCAAAACATCCTATTGAATTACATTTTCAACTTGAATGCAAACTATGAGTGATGCTTAGAGACCAATTATTATTATTTATTTCAAAATGGAGCTGTGAACCCAGGTTATATAGATTCACCTCAGCTGAAGCCATTTTGGACAGACAAAAGGCTTCTATGATATACCTATTCTCTAACACATCTCCTCTGTGATAATCTCCTTGCCTTCTTCTTTTTTCTTTTCTTCCTCTCACTCCCCCTCCCCGAATCTTTATCACATCTATGATGCAAAATTTCTGGCTCTTTTCGGTCATTCAGGAATGTGTTCCTTTGAATCAAGAGTTAAAGTCTTTCAATAATAATAATAATAATAATAATAATAATAATAATAATAATAATATGGTGATGATGGTGATGATGATGATGATGATGATGATGATATAAACAGAATTATGTGGTTGCCTAGTGGTGAAGATGCTCATGTCCCACTTGGAAGGTTGAGAGTTCAATCCTAGGCAAATCCTAGGCAGATGTTTCTCTCCAGGGTACAAAGAAAAAAATATCTGCTGTGAATGCCCATATACGTTTAATTTTTTTTATTAGGAAGCACCATGGAAATATTTGTAGTGGAAGTAACTGTATATAGTTACTTTATCTGTACATGACATTCTCACACCTGCAGTGGCTTCCTCATTCCCTGCCATGGAAAAAAAATCTGTGTTCAACCTTTGAAATAAGTGGAAAAACTATTACGAGTGTCAAGCAGGTTTGCATAAGACTGATAAAGCATTGGGTCAACTGATTAAAAATACCGTATATGCCGGCGAATAAGACGACCCGGCGTATAAGACGACCCCCCAACATTTCCACTCAAAATATAGTTTGTTATATACTCGCCCCCTCTTCCGCACGCCTTCCACTTTTGCACTTTTTTTTTTTTTTGAGGCATTTTGTGCACCGTGAAGCGAATCCCGTGAAGCCGAAAGGAGCAGCCAGCCTTCTCCCAGCTCCCAAGGAAACGAGGCTCGCACCGCCGGGCTCCGCTGAGGTATCCGGCTGGGGCTGTCAGGAGTTGTTACCGCTGGCGCGGCTCCGCGCTCCAGTCCCGCGTTGCCTCGGGAAGGAAAGGCAAAACCAGGAGCCGCGGCGGCGCTTTGCAATGGCAGCAGCGGCTCCTGGTTTTGCCTTTCCTTCCCGAGGCAACGCGGACTGGAGCCGCGCGAGCCACGTCAGCGGTAACAACTCCTGACAGCCCCAGCCGGATACCTCAGCGGAGCTCGGGCGGTGCGAGCCTCGCTTCCTTGGGAGCTGGGAGAAGGCTGGCTGCTCCTTTCGGCTTCACGGATCGCTTCCACGTGCGCAAAGTGCCTCAGCCGCGGGCAGCCGCAGTGCTTCCCAATTACTATTTGCCGGCGTATAAGACGACCCAGCATATAAGACGACCCCCCCAATTGGAGGCATGTTTTTCAGGGCAAAAAAGTCGTCTTATACGCCGGCAAATACGGTAAATGAGTTTCCTAAGGTAGCTGCAACTTTTTTTTCAGATTTGTATACAGTCTGAAAACGCTGGGCTACCTTATGAAGAGTATTGTATTTATGTAAGACACAAAGAGATTGGACTGCCATTTGTCAGAAATGATGTAGGGTCTCCTGCTTGGGTGGGGGGGGGGTTGGACTAGATCAGGGGTCGCCAACCTTTTGGACCTCAGGGACCACCAAACTCATAATTTTAAATCCCGCAGACCAGAGACCCTGGAAAAATCCCCAAAAAAGTCTGCAGGAAAATTCCCCACCCGATTTTCCTACTGATCTATCATTCTTTATTTGGGATCGCAGGATACCGTCTCCAGCTCTGTTCTCAGGGGAAGAGAGAAAGAGAGAGAGAGAGACTTTTGGCTTCATGCAAGGAAAGCACCAGAAGCAGCAGAAGTCTTTCTTTCTCTTCCCCAAAGTCCTCCAGAAATGAGTCTTTGTGAGACTTGTCACGCCAGTGCAGCCTCTTGGAGTAGGATGCCTTGCAGGATCCCAAAGATTCATTTCTGGTGGAGTTTGGGAGAGAGAAAGAAAGACTTTTGCTGCTTTTCTTGCGTGCAGCCAAAGGCAGCAGAAGAAAGAAGCGGAAAGCAGTAGCCCGGTGGCCAGGCAAGGCGTGTGGCGTGAGTGGGGCAAGTTCCCCTCTTCTGCCATTTCCCCCCTTTCCTCACTACCTCATGTTGTTCGCAATGCAAGCGACACAAGTCTTCTGCGGTGCAGCCTTGTGTTCCCCGCAGCCTGGATTAATTGCTTTGGGGGGTGTTTTGGGGGTGACGTTTCTCTGTGGACCACCAAAATTTTCTCATGGACCACCAGTGGTCCTCGGCCCACTGGTTGGCGACCACTGGACTAGATGACCTACAAGGTCCCTTCCAACTCTGTTAATCTGTAAAAAGCACTTTTTCCAATCATTTTCAAATTGTGCATAGGTCTGTTAAATACTGGAGAAATCAAAAATTTTGGACATAGAGGCCACTGCCTATAAAGAGCTTAATTTGGTACCACAAAATACATTAAGAGCTCCACTGTTTACAAAAAGCACTAGAACAGTGCTAGGAGATTTGGGATTAAACCATCATTATCACCTTTGTTCTTTGCATATATTAATGATGTTACATGCTAATAAATTGTCTGTATTTGCACCATATACTCAGTATGATTACTGAATTAAGCCAATTTTGAGTTTACAGGTAGTCCTCAATCACAATCCAAAGTGTACTGAAGATGTCTCTTCAAATAGGGATGAAATATATGTATATTTATGTGTATGTATGTATAGAGCATGTGTATATGTGTGTTATGTATGGGTATGGGTAAATATATACTTTCTTTTGAGAGCAGGCAACAGAATTTCATTTTTAATGTATGCCAGTGATACACAAAAATGACAATAAAGGTTATCTTATGTTTTATAATCTGCGTGTGAGATAGGCCAATACAGGTAGTCCTCGATTTACAACATTTTCACTTAGTTACTGTTCAAAGTTACAACGGCACTGAAAAATGTGATTTATGACCATTTTTCACAGTTACACCCTTTGCAGCATCCCCACAATCATGTGATCAAAATTCACATGCTTGGCCATTGATTCATATTTTTGACCGTTGCCATGTCCCAAGGTAATGTGATCATTTTTGGCAACCTTCTGACAAGCAAAGTCAATGGGGAAACCAGATTCACTTAACAACCAGATTAACAATTGATCGACTGCAGTGATTCACTCAATGATTCTGGCAAGAAAGGTCATAAAATGGGGGGAAATTCACTTAACAACAGAAATGTTGGCCTCAACTGTGATTGTAAATCGAGAACTACCTGCATTCAGATATTGGGTGAATATTAAACTGATGTTGCATGGCTGAGAGTTAATCTCTCCCCTTTCCCCTTCCTTTTTTAAATAGTTCATGACAAAGAACCCTAAAATGCGACTTGGCAGTAGTGCCTTGGGGGGAGAGAAGGCAATTCTCCTGCATCCATACTTTCAGGAACTGGATTGGGACCTGCTAAACCAGCGCCAGATTGAGCCACCTTTCCGACCTCGAATCGTAAGTGTTTAAAATGGTGAGGGGTGTGTGTGTATTGGTCCATGCAAGGACAGATCACATCCAGTAAAGGAATACATGCATTATATGCAAAATATATAATGGTTCAATCTGAGTCCAGCCAATATAGTAGAGAAATGGAATAGTACATACTTGATCTGAGGTGACTTCTTTGACATTTCCTTTCCTTTCTTTCTTCCTTTCTTTCTTCCTTTCTTCCTTCCTTCCTTCCTTCCTTCCTTCCTTCCTTCCTTCCTTCCTTCCTTTCTTTCTTTCTTCCTTCCTTCCTTCTTTCTCTCTCTTTCTTTCTTCCCTCCCTCCCTCCCTTCCCTTCCTCTCCCTCCCTTCCACCTTCCTCTCTCCTTTCTTTCTTTCTTTCTTTCTTTCTTTCTTTCTTTCTTTCTTTCTTTCTTTCTTTCTTTCTTTCTTTCTTTCTTTCTTTCTTTCTTTCTTTCTTTCTTTCTTTCTTCCCTCCCTTCCCTCCCTTCCTCCCTCTCCCATCCGCTCCCTCCCTTCCACTTTCCTCTCTCCTTCCTTCCTTCCTTCCTTCCTTCCTTCCTTCCTTCCTTCCTTCCTTCCTTCCTTTCTTTCCTTCCTTCCTTCTTTCTTTCTTTCTTTCTTTCTTTCTTTCTTTCTTTCTTTCTTTCTTTCTTTCTTTCTTTCTTTCTTTCTTTCTTTCTTTCTTTCTTTCTTTCTTTCTTTCTTTCTTTCTTTCTTTCTGTTTTAATGAATTAATGCATTGCCCAAATTGTGCTTATGTGCTCTTGCTGGGATGCTACCCACATTCAGAACTCATATTGGCTACTTCCAATCTGAGGAATATCAGGTTTACATTTGTTTGCCTGACCACCAGAATCTAACCAAAGGAGGAAACATTTGTTTATTTATTTGTTAGTTGTCAAAGGTCAGGTCAAGTCACAAGGGGTCCAGGTGCATCTGGCACATCATTATCATCATCAGCAGAATTAGAAGGGAACTTGGAGGTCTTCTAGTCTAATTCCCTGCTCAAACTGGAGACTCTGTGCCATTTCAGAAAAATGGAAGCCCAGTCTCTTCTTAAAAACCTCCAGTGATGGAGCACTCACAACTTCTGAAGGCAAGCTGCTCCACTATTAGGAAATTTCACCTTAGGTTGCTTCTCTCCTTGATTAGTTCTTTGTCTTGCCTTCTGGTGCTTTAGAAAATAAGTTGACTTCCTCTTCTTTGTGGCAGCCACTCAAATATTAGAAGACTGCTATGATGTCACCCAGTGGTGGGATTCAATTTTTTTTTACTACTGGTTCTGTGGGCGTGGCTTGGTGGGCGTGACAGGGGAAAGGAGACTGTAAAATCTCCGGTCAGAGGTGGTATTTGCAGGTTCTCTGAACTACTCAAAATTTCTGCTACTGGTTCTCCAGAACTGGTCAGAACCTGCTGAATACCACCACTGATGTCACCCCAGTCCTTCTTTTCACTCAACTAGACATACTCAATTTCTGCAATCATTCTTCAGAGTTAAATTTATATCTTGCCTTTCTGTCAGAAGGCAGCCTATATAGCAGTTCCTTCTCCAATTTTCTTTTATGACAAGAAGATTGGCCATGGCTTGGTGGGCATGGCAGGGGAAGGATCCCATTCCCTCCCCACCCCACTAACCTGCTTTCCAGCTCCGTTCTCCTGTGCAGGGCAACCAAAGAAGACCCAGCCGATCAGCTGGGACTTGGGAGGCAGAGAATAGATGGGGACGTGGCCAGTGGTATTTGCCGGTTCTCCAAACTACTCAAAATTTCCACTACCAGTTCTCAAGAACTGGTCAGAACCTGCTGAATACCACCTCTGCTATGAGTGAGTAATTGGCCCAAAGTCCCAGCAAAATTTAAGGGCGAGCCATTTGGATTTTCCTGGTCCTAGATCAATATTTTAAGCCCTGCATCAATTCAGAACATATTCAGAATATACTGTCAGTAAGAAGAACTCTTCACATTGTCGGGTCATATTTCCTGACTCCAGTGAGGAGATAAGAAACTATTATCTATAGCTCAAACTATGTGTCCTGCTAGCTTCTGCAACACAGTATCCTCCAAGTAATAGTCTAATAATCTAATATTTTTTTTGTTTCATTTACCAGAAATCAAAAGAAGATGTCAGTAACTTTGATCCTGAATTTTTAAAGGAAGAGCCGATCTTGACTCCCATTGAAGAAGGAATACTATCCATGATCAACCAAGAGGAATTTAGAAACTTTTCTTATACAGATCCAGAATTAGAGTCTTAGCTCCATGTTGACTGGACTCTCTATTCAGCAACAAAGAACGATTGGAATATGGGATTGCCTAGACAGGACCATCCAACAGGCAGACTTATATTATGCATCAGAGTAAAGAGGAGGAAAATGAGCTCAGCAGGAAGAAGTAAACAAATGACGCACAAAAGAGGAATGAGTAGAGCTTGTTAGCTCTGAAAGGCTACTAAAGTAACTTTGTAGTAACTGTGGGGAATTTCTAGAAAGACAAAACCAACTCTGAGCCAAAACTACCTTTCTGCAGCACTGATTTCCCACAAAATAACTCAGTTGAACTACTTTCTTCAATCAAGGAAGCAAAAAGAGAATAAGGCTGACTGGTTTGAACGGTATTAGGGAAAGGTTACATGTGCTACCACTTTGCTTAGAGGTTATGGGTTCAGGTTTCCTCAAACCTGACTGAGTACACATCTGTTAGAAATATTTTGGGCTTCCATTTACAAATATATGGAATTACACATATTGACAGGAAGGAAAGAAAAAGGGAGAGGGAGGGAGGGAGGGAAGGAAGGAAGGAAGGAAGGAACGGTTCCATCATCTCTATCTTTATCATTATCTACCAGATCCATAAGAAAAATTGGTGCAGAAGGGGAAATCGGCTGCGGAAAAAAATTGTGAATTTTTTGGTCGGAACCCGATTTGGTCGTGGTCAGAAGCGTTCATGACCAGAGGTTCTACTGTACTGGCAATCAGTTCAAAAAGGGGAACACCACAATGCACTCTCGTGTTAAGGGACATGTGTCCATGTGAAGGAACAGGAGAATCAATCCACCTGCTACCTCTGCATTAGAATGAGGGAAACATTATCTGCAAATTTGTAAAATACTGAGGTTTTGTATATTTTGGCTAATTTAGTTTTTAGGGGTTTCTTCTTCTTTTTTATGACTTTTATTCTTTTCTCCTGAATTTGCAGAACAAAGTGCAGCTGATTCTGTCTTTTTATATAAAGACAATTTTACTTCGATTCCCTTTACTAACTGATGGCATTTCTGACTCTTAGCTGCTTGTTTTTTTTAAAAAAATTGAAATTTAAAAAATGTAGCGGTTAAATTATTTGTCCACCTATATGAAGGGCAATACACTGAAGCTATTTGTAACTTAATTCATGTTCTAAAAACGAATTAAGAGAACCCACACAATATTTGATATATTGTGGACATGTGATGTCTTTGCCTCGAGTAACACGGAGCTAGGAGACTCTTGATCAAGCCAGGAAATTTAATCTGTTATTGTTACTATCTATATCCATTTTCAAAGCATGTAATAATATATGCAAGTATCCTGGTGTTACCAGATTCTGCTTTATTGATCTCCAAGCACATCAATCCACACTTTAATTAAACCAGATGTCAACTTTATTCATAAATCAATTTGAACTGTAAAGTAATACAATAAATTCACCAAAATATTGAAAAGATGAGTGGAAGTTTGAAGCTGGGTAAAATACAAGAGATAATATAGAATACAGTCCCCAAATATCTGCAGGAAGCAAACATATAGTATCATTTAGCACGTAGCAAGATGATACTACTGAAATCCTCAAATCGGATTATATTTAAGGATATTCAAAATTTATCTTAGAGTATCATGCAATCCCTGCCCCCTCCCCCCAATCATAAGGACCAATCTTGGGGAATAAAATATAGGGTTATTTCCATCTTTAATTGAGAATACTTTGTCTTCTCAGTGAGATTCCCCATTACTTTCTACTTCCCATAATACATATGTCCCATGTCTGCCCTGAACATTACTGAAATGGGACTCAAGAAAGCACCCAAAATCAATGATATGAGAGAATTGTTTCATTCTGTCTAATATTAGAACTCTCCTTAAATGGACTTGCATGCTCAGTTCAGTAAGTTATTTGTCACCTGGGATATCTATTGTTGGTGACTTCTGTACCCAAATCAATATAGCAGCCAGTTCTCAAGGGCAAGCTTATGAAAAGGTACAGCTAAAGTGTAAAGTTTTGTTAATTTATTATATTGGGTCAACTTATACCACATTCCATCTAAATGGTGAGATGAGAGCTATAGGCCCCCTTATTTCCTCAGATATCTGATTACAGGTATATAATCACCACCACTTGGCTGATTTAATTTACAAGAATAACTGTTTCCTGAAATGTACCAAATCAGGCTACAAGAAGAGGACGTAGAGATTTCTTGCATAACGGGGGGAAATCCAATAGTTAGCATTTTTGAGAGAAGATTCAATTATAGCAAACCTTCAGCTTAATGGATTGTAAAGAAATGGTTCACCTTCAAAATATACTTAGCTTCACTAACCTTCAGAAGTACATATTTAATCAAAATGAAAGAGGATTGTGAATATTTAACAGATGTTGACACTCAGTATGGCAAATTCAAATGGACAGGAATATAGGAACGCCTTCTCCAGGTTCGTTAATTAAATCTTTTACTTAAATCTGGTACTTTGGACAAATAATTATTTGCCAAAGAGGTGTACTTTGGATGACAAACTGATTTTTTCCACAAAAGTCCCATCTTTGCATGAGACACAAATATCTTAGAACATTTCCCAAACTTTTTGCTAAGTAGGAAATAAGATTGGTTGATCTTCCCCAATTGGATTATTTGGGTTACTGAATGTGTACAGATAGAATACAAATGGATTATACAGAAATGGGGTCCATTCTTTCTAGATCCATCTAGAAATGTGAAAGGTGTCCAAATCTTTCTTGTCTTTGCAAAATCTATAGAATTAGTCCCAGTTTTGCTGAATGCTGACGACCACTCTCTCAACTTCTAAAGAAAGGACATAAATGTAAATTATGTACTGAACAGCACTTACCAGAACTTTTTAAAAATCTTCTCTCCCCAAGCCACTGCTCAGACATCTGGATCCCTTTTGTCCCTTTGATGTACAAGCTGATGCCTCAGGCTATATTAGGGTTAATCTCCTTCAAGCTTCAGCAAAGGGAGGACAGGATTTCTTCCCTTGTGTATTTTACTCCAGCTTTTATACCTGATTCCAGGTAAAAGGAACTGTGGCATTTTTAAGAGAACTGCTTGAGATAAAAGCAGCACTCCATTAATGGAGATGTTTGTTGGAAGGAGCATCTATCCAGAGTAAGTACCAGGAGTGGGATTTCTACCAGTTCGCACCTATTCGCTAGAACCGGTTGTTAACGTTCTAAGCAGTTCGGAGAACCGGTTGTTAGAAGAAATTACTGGCCTAATCTTGTAAGGAAGGCAGGAAGGAAACATTCTGGTGTTGCTTACAGAAACTGCCTCTCTGTTAACCCTTATTATATTCTTGGCAGGACTAGACTTCCTGTCTCTGGAACTTCTCTGGAGTTTTTTCCCCTCCTTTGCTAGTACTTTGCTTGCGTGGAGTGACCATTCAAAGTTACAATGGCACTGAAAAAAGTGACTTATGACTGTTTTTCACACTTAACGACTGTTGCAGCATCCCCACAATCATGAGAGGCCAGACGAGGAGATGCGTGCCTCAATGTGAGTGATGTTGAGTTGGCCAAGCCCAGCCAATAACATGACCATCAAGCCACGCCCACCAACTAAGCCACGCCCAGAGAACCGGTTGCTAAAAAAATTGAATCCTACCCCCTGGTAAGTACCCAAGTGCACATAGATCTGAAAAATTCAGGGTACTTCCAAAAAAACACAGGTACTCACGCCCTGTCAGATCAGACCGATGCAATTTTTCTCCCATTTCAGTGTTTTGTTTTGCCTATGTTCCAGGGTCACAGAAGAAGCTACCAGTACCAGATGCACTATCATGCAAACCTTGACTACAATCAGTGGTGTTATGCTACCGATTCAGAACGGTTCTTCTGAACTGGTAGTAAAAAAAAAGCCTCCGAGGATCAGCTGAGAGGAGGAAAAAAATCCTCCTACAACTGGCTGAGGGGAGAAAGAAGAGAAAAGCGCAGGATCAGCCCTCCCATCCGCCCCTGCGCTTTTCTCTTCCTTCTCCTCTCTCAGCTGTTTGGCGCTGCAGGCCTCAGCTGGTGTGGGAAAAGCTGCGCATGCGTGATCACCAAACCGGTAGTGGAACAGGCAGGATCCCACTGCTGAATACATTCCCTCCTTTTCATTGTCTCGAACCTGAATCGCCTTGTCCCTCTTCTAACTATACACCTTCCAGATAGGTTGGAGCCAGGAAAGCAGGTTTGGTCTAGATTGCAACAATAGGATCTATATGTCAGGACTCAGTTGTACCATCTCCAGGGCAAATTACAGAATGATTTGTTCCCTTTTTCTATAACTGGCAGACAGTTGTTTCATAATGGCATTTTATATGTTCTCCTTCATATAAGGGAAGAAATATTGCAACTTCACTATGACAACAGAAATGCTGGACAAGAGGAAGTGTTTGAAATGGCCATGGGTACTATCGGCAGTCTGGGGGTCAAGAGTTAGAGCAGAAGTCAAGGTCCATATTTCATCCTGCCATATCTGTCAATGCACCAAGGGGGCCTGATTAAATCAAACAGTTTAATTTAGAACCCTCCCCTCCCCCTCATGGCCCTGAGGCACAATATCCATGGATTTTTACTACCAATCTTCTACATATAAAAGTGTATAAGCCATTTTCGCAGTGCCAGATTTGTTTAGTGAAACGCTCATTTCATTTTTGGCAAAGGCTTCCCTTTTCCTCAGAAAACTATACAACTCTTTCTGTAGCCTGTGTCAGGGCTCTGACAGTTACCCCCATTTAAATAACGAGTCTCTAGTCTAACTTCCAAAACTTAAAGAAGATTTATTAGGAGTAAACATGCCAGCGCTGCCTCGGTGTAGCTGACTTTGAGACACATCATTCATTGTCACCCTTGACCCTGGTTTTCCCTCACCCCCTGGGTGTACCATAATTCGTATTCTCCAATGGGACACATCCATAGCCAAGAGTAATCAATCGTGTTCTCCAATTAGAATTTTGCACGGCAGAAACTTCGGTCACCTAAAAACTATCTTTGAAAACATTTATGGAATGCAAGCTGCCCACTGCTCCTCCCTCCCTTTCTGTTGGCAAGTCTAAAAAGACCATAGAAATATTTTACAAGTTGACAGCTTGTTTTGAGTACAGGGACTTGGATCATGGCTCTCAACTTACATCCAGGCTTTGCGAGGACCACCTCTGATTATGTTGGATCTACAGTATTTGTCATTGTGTCATTTTAGTTAGGCATTATTGGGTAACTGCCGAATGCGAAACAATCATCTATGTCTCTTAACCCCAGAACCTTTGGAATAAACTGTTGCCTTTTGCAGACTTTGTCTATAACTCAATTCATTCCTCCATAGGTATGTTTCCTTTTCAGGCAGTTTTGTGGCTATCTGAATTTTGTTTGCACAATCAGCCTCCTATAGCGTTAAATAGCAATAGCATTTAGACTTATATACTGATCCATAGTGCTTTACTACAGAGAAATCACTCTCTGGGTGATTTACAAATGTCAGCATATTGCCTCAACAAGCTGGGTCCTCATTTTACCCACCTCAGAAGGATGGAAGGCTGAGTCAACCTTGAGGTGATCAGGATTGAAATCCAGGCTCTGGGCAGAGTTATCCTGCAATACTGCATTCTAACCATTGCGTCATCATGGCTCCATCCTTAAATGCATCCATCATAAGTTACTGCTTGATTAGTGATCAGATACTACTTCTACCATCTGAGGATATGGGTTACAGCAGCTTGGCAGATTTTTTTTTTATTGCATAGAGAGCTGTTCCTTATTTCCTTGGTCTGTTCTCTCCTGATTGAGTAAATTTCCTGTTAGCTGTGAAGCAAGTCTTCTCATGGCTGTTGCTTTTGAAGTACTTGTTCACGTGACTTGGTCTAAGCATTACATCTATGCTAATACTTGCTCAATCCAAAGGGCAACAGGAACTGCCCATTTTCTTAACAGCATACAACTCTCAAAGAAAGCTTTGGTGACCCTTATTCCAAATTGCAAGCTCAGAAGAGTCATCTGACCAGCAATTTACTGAATTTTGCCATAAATATTTCAACACCATTTCTCACCAAACAGATTGTCTGCTGTCTCACACTGTGCAGTTTGAGAGCGGTAAAAGTTGAGTAAACATTGCAGCGAACAATGAGTCAGTGTTTTAAGTTCAGTTCCAGGCAGTGCATTTTATCTGTCTTACCCTGAATTTAATCTTTCGAGTTCAGAACTACACACTTTTAGCACTTTAACCTGTTCGCACTTTTTGTCACTATGAGCTAAACTCTGCATCCACTTTTATAAGTTTTTGGTTCTTTCCTTGCTCCAGGATATTATCATGCTTCTTCTTTTTTATATAAAAAAGTTTTTATTTTTTACGACAAACATACAAACAAAACATAAAAAACATAAAACCATCTTTCAATTATATACAAATTTTGGAAAATGGGAAAAAATTTTGGATATGGGATTGACTTAGAGAAATGGCAAAAATTGTGGTCTCAAAATTATAAAATGACAATGTCAACTGCATATAAAGAAAATTTGTATAAGATGTTTTACAGGTGGCACTTACCCCCGACGAGAATTGCGAGAATGTTCAAGAATAAATCGGATAAATGTTGGAAATGTCATCAGATACCTGGCTCATATTACCATATGTGGTGAACATGCACGGATCATGCTTCAGGAAAGGTCAGGAAAGGTCCCAGAACAGGAAAGGTCAGGAAAGGTCCCAGAACTTCATCCATGTGAACCATCCAGTCCTGTGCTCAGAATTCTGAACTCTGGCACTGTCTAGATGGATTGGATTATGAATCATCATTGCCATTTATTTTATATTGGTGGGAGCTGTAATCCAACACTTCTAGAATACATTATCCTAGGTAAGGTTGGAATACATAGATTGAGAAGATCTATGTATCTAGAAAGTTAGGTGGTTTTTTTTTTTTTTTTCATTGCTAGCATGAGAATTAACAAAACAACAGATTTGTAAGGGACTTTGGAGGTCTTCTAGTCCAACCCCCTTCTCAAGCAGGATACCCTACATCATTTGAGACAAATGACTGCACGTTTGCTTCTTAAAAAATCTCCAGTGATGGAGTACCCACACGTTCTGAAGACAAGCTGTTCCACTGATAAATTGTCTTTACTATCAAGACATTTCTCCTTACTTCTAGGTGGTTAATTTCTCCTTGATTAATTTCCATCCATTGCTTCTTGTCTTGCCTTCAGATGCTTTAGAGAATAGGTTGACCTCCCTCTTTTTTTCTGGCAGCCCTTTAGATATTGGAATACTGCTATCATGTCACCCCTACTTCTTTTTTTATTAGACTAGGCATAACCAATTCCTGCAATTGTTCTTCATTTGTTTAAGCTTGCAGTCTGTTAATCATCTTTGTTGCTCTTCTCTACACTCTTTGTAGAGTCTCAACATTTTTTTTTATATTGCAGGACCAAAACTGGATGCAATATTCCAAGTGTGATCTTATGAAGGCATTATAAAGTAGTTCTCACAATTCATGTGATCTTGCTCAGATGTTGCAAAATTGACATTACACCCTGTTAGAATTCTGATCCCAAAGAACCATAAACTAGGGTTCTTCATTGCCTGGGTCTTGGTAGCAGTATTTGAGTCAGAGGCTCAGACCCCAGCCAAGAACCTAGAAACCCAGAGTTCAGGATCCAAAAGAGAGAAAGAAGAGAGAGTCTTTGGAACAAATAGATCTCCTGAAAAGAAAATCTAATGAGTAATAGGATCCAGTCACAGAAATATAAAAGTCTTTAGGATGGCCACAAACTAGCAACTGGGGCAACATCTCCATTCCATTTGTATTGCATCCTGCTTATCATGAGGCATGGTGGCACAGTGGTTAGAGTGCGGTATTGCAGGTTACTTCTGCTGACTGCTGGCTGCTTGCAATCTGGCAGTTCAAATCTCACCAGGCTCAAGGTTGACTCAGCCTTCCATCTTTCCAAGGTGGATAAAATGAGGACCCAAATGGTTGGGGGCAATATGCTGACTCTGTAAACTGCTTAGAGAGGACAGTTAAACACTGCAACGTGGTATATAAGTCTAAATGCTACTGCTATCTGGTTCCGGGGGTGGGATTCTACCGGTTCGCACCAGTGGTGGTATTCAAATAAAGTTGCTACCGGTTCAGTGGGCATGGCTTGGTGGGTGGCTGTGCACGCGCGTACCAAACGTGCACTTTGCGCAGGCACAGAGGTATTCTAACTCGCCTCCTGCAAGCCTGCACAATGCTGGTCGCTGCAGCAGCTGCCACGCAAAGCAGCTGCACTTCAAATGCTGGTCATAAAAGTGAGTATGGGAGGCCGGGTAGGCGGGTGGGCCAAACACAGAGCAGCGGAGAGAACCGGTTCCGTCTCCACTGCTCATTGCCACTACCGGCTCTCCAGAACCAGGCAGAACCGGTCAAATGCCAACACTGGTTCTCACCTATTCGCTAGAACCGGTTGTTAACATTCTAAGTAGTTCGGAGAACTGGTTGTTAGAAGAAATTACTGGCCTAATCCTGTAAGAAAGGCAGGAAGGAAACATTCTGGTGTTGCTTACAGAAACTGCCTCTCTGTTAACCCTTATTACATTCTTGGCAGGACTAGACTTCCTGTCTCTGGAACTTCTCTGGAGTTTTTTTCCCTCCTTTGCTGGTACTTTGCTTGCGTGGAGTGACCATTCAAAATTACAATGGCACTGAAAAAAGTGACTTATGACTGTTTTTCACACTTACGACTGTTGCAGCATCCCCACAATCATGAGAGGCCAGGCGAGGAGATGCATGCCTCGATGTGAGTGATATTGAGTTGGCCACACCCAGCCAATAATATGACCACCAAGCCACGCCCACAAACTAAGCCAAGCCCACAGAACCGGTTGTTAAAAAATTTGAATCCCATCCCTGTCTGGTTCCTTGCCCCGAACCTCTTTATGTCTGATTCAAACCATGTGTATGTAATCATAGTCTATTTGCTTTGCGTGTTGTATTACTTATTTTTGGGTTATCTCCTGATCACTTCCCTGCCCAGGACTAATACGCTACTTCAGTAATCTGATTACGGAATCTATCCTTGCCTCCAGTGGTGGGATTCAAATTTTTTTACTGCCGGTTCTGTGGATGTGGCTTGGTGGGCGTGGCAGGGGAAGGACACTGCAAAATCCCATTCCCTCTCATCCCCACTAACCTGCTTTCCAGCTCCATTTTCCTGTGCAGAGCAACAAAAGAAGACCCAGCCAATCCACCGGGACTCAGGAGGCAGAGAATAAATGGGGGCAGGGCCAGTCAGAGGTGGTATTTGCCAGTTCTCTGAACTACTCAAAATTTCTCCAGAACTAGTCAGAACTTGCTGAATACCACCTCTGTTTGCCTCTGTATTTGCTGGATCTAGAACAGGACAGAACTCCTTAAAGTCAGTGCAACTTTCCTCTCATTGCAGAAGTTTCTCTGCTGCTGACATAACAGATGTAAAATGAAAAGTGGCAGAAATACCCAGTCCCCACTTTATTTATTTATCTAGCATATGGCATATCATACATGGACTTGCACTGTATATTACCTTTTCACCTAGATAAAAAAAACACACAATAAAATATGAATGTTGCTAGTCTTTGGACTTTTCTTTTTCAAATCATATTGTATCAATATGTATTGCCAGGATAGGTAATAAATTAAAAAGTAAAGCAGGACAGGATTCAGGAGACAAGAAGCCAATACATTTTGCTGGTATTGAAGTCATGGAATCTGCGTTATATCAACTATTAATCAACTTACTTTGCTGTTGGAAAGAATAAAATAAAATAAATACTTCTCAGAATGCCTTAGATACGTCTGCAGTTATTATAAAGATAAAGAAGATAAGATAAGAATAGATAAGATAAAGATCTTATCTAAAGATAAGAAGGTCAAAAATAAGAAATAAAATGCTGAATATAAAGTTTTTCAAATTTAATTTTAGATTAATTTTCACAATGGCTCTTATAAATACAAATGAAGTCAGCAATAAACTTGCTTCCATGTATCTCTACACACCTTCATGACAGAAAGATGAAGCAACAGCTGGGGCTTAACTTCATATCTCTTGAATCCCAATATGAAGATGGCCCATGAATCATTTTTAAATAACGTAATGAAAGGTGTAACCGTTGTCTCATCTCTAGCCCAAAGTAAAGGCAGCTTAAACTTATATGTAGTAAGGTGACCAACTTTTTTACAACGAGAAGGAAGACACAAATAAATTGAAGAAAAAAATATTGTAAATAAAAGAAACATTTTATTCATTGCAACAATAATACAGAATACACTGTATTATACACTGCCATGTCGTGTTTCGGTAAGAAGTAAACAAAGCCACTTGCGCACAGTGCACTCTTGCACACTCTCTCAAAACAATTATCCCGTGTGGAGCACATGCATCTCATAATTGCGTCTTGCCACACTGTACCGAGCCTTGACGAATCGTCATGTCAAATACAAATACGTCACATCAACGGATCGGATCAGCATCGATCAAATATGGAGATTTACAGATTAGTCTTCAAACATCGAAAAGGAGGACACTTTTTGAGAGAGGACAGAACTTACAAAAGAAGGACTGTCCTCCCTAAAGGAGGACGATTGGTCACCTTATATTTAGCCATTCCTGTTTTAGAGTACTGTTTTCACTTTCCTCCCAATACAATTCTTTTTTTTTTTTTTTTTGGCCATGGATCTTGCATACTTCCTTGACAGTGTGATCGATGACAGAGTGATGAGATCTGCCCGGTTTCTACTGGCTACATTAGATTGTTGTGAGCATGCTCCAATTGTTGCTCACTGGGCACTGTCTTGGGTTGTAGGATAAGCTGGACACCTGGCTTTGACAGAGGGATCTGTCTCCAAGTGACTGATCACCCCTTTTGGAAGCACAGATTAGACTAGACATTACATGGGCTTCTTCTATATATAAATTTAGCGTTCTGGTGAAACTATACTTGGCCTGTTTTTTAAACATGGGTATAATGTTGAGAAGCTGTATTTAAAAAAACAAAAACAGAACAGTGTTATTCTAGATTGCTCAGAAAGTGTTTTAAACCAGAAAAGAAAACTGAGTTTGACCATTGGAGTGTTGCTGGCTTTCACCTAAATGCATGCATTATACATTTTCATACAATTATAAAATGTAAGGTTGGAAGTGATCTTGGAAATCCTTTAGTCCAACCTTGTCCACTGCAGGAATCTACCATGATAGGATCCCTGATAGGTGGCCATCCATACTTTGTTTAACTCACTGCCTTCTCTATTCCGTGGTTGAACAGCTTTCACCAAAGGAGTTATTTTTTAAGATTTTCAACTGACACCTGCATCTTTCAGTTCAATCCTATTGTCTCTTGTCCTGTATTCTGGAGAAAATCTGAGGAGGAATGCTCTATCTTCCACATGACAGCCCTTTAGATCCTTCTATGTCTCCAGAAGTTTTCTCTTCTCCAGAATAAACACAGCCGTTTTCTTTTTTTCTTTTCAAGCCTCTTATATGTATGGCTCTCTTCTGTACACAGAATTTATCACAGAATTTATCACTTTATTGGACACAGAATTTATCACCGAAAGACAATTTATCAATATTTTTCCTAAAATGTGGCTTCCAGAGTTGAATGAAATATTCTAGCTGTGATCTACGCATCAGAGAATAAAGAAAGTGGACATTTGTTATTGTAGCCTACAATTACAATTATAATTCCTTTCCCACTTATTTTGGCAGCTCCATCACTACTGGCTCTTTTGCTGTCAGTGATCCTCCAGAATATTTTCACATGTATTGGTGCACAAGATGCTCCCCCATCCTACACCTAGGCCTTTGATTGTTTTTCTTCCAAAATTGTAGGGTCGTGGGGATCATCAAACTATATGTACCAACAACAACTCCCAAAACAAAACAAAAAAGCAGATTACCCATATCAATAAGGAAACTTCAATCCAAAAAGAGATCACTCTGGCGGAAAAACAAATCTGGTCACGTTGCCAATTTCAAAAACCGATACAAAAATTTATGCCACCAGATAAAGACCGAATGCACCAATTATCACATTAAACAAGAGGAAAACCTTCTAAGCACCAATTCCACCCGTGCTTTTTACAATTTTGTAAACAACAAACTAAAAGACTCAAGGTCCATCCCTCCCTTGATAGGACCTGATGGTAAAGACTGCAACGATGACACCATTAAAGCCAACATCTTTAACACATTCTTCGGCTCAGTATTTGTAAACAGCAATGGATCATGCCCAGTATTTCCTAGCCGTACCACAGATAACAACAATGATCTAATACATATCGATTTCACAGAAGACAATGTTGAAAAAGCACTACGCAATCTAAAACCATCTCTATCTATTGGACCGGATGGAATATGTGCCTACTTCTTAAGAAAGCTATCCACTGTCATAGCCAAACCTCTAAGCATAATCTTTGAAAAATCTTTCAGAACCAGCTCCTTGCCTAACCTATGGTCACAAGCCACAGTCATCCCCATCTTCAAAAAGGGAGACCCAAGCCTAGTTGAAAATTACAGACCAATCTCCTTATGCTGCGTCACCTGTAAAGTCATGGAATCAATTATTAACCAATCCATCATCCTCCACTTAGAGACAAATAACCTACTCTCCAATAAACAATTTGGTTTCAGAAAAAAACTATCCTGTAATCTGCAACTCTTACACTGCAAAAACATATGGACGACACAACTTGACCAGGGCAAAGCAATAGACGCAATCTACATAGACTTCTGTAAAGCCTTTGATTCAATGATACACGACAAACTACTCCTAAAAATAAAATCCTATGGTATCTCTGGACAACTGAATAACTGGATAGAAGCATTCCTGTCAAACAGACAACAAATGGTCAAAATCGGGAGCGTCCTATCAAATCCAGTACCTGTCAATAGTGGTGTTCCCCAAGGCAGTGTTCTAGGACCAACTCTCTTCATACTCTACATAAACAACCTCTGTGATCATATTAAGAGCAATTATCTCTTCGCTGATGATGTAAAGCTGTTCAATACCACAGACAATACTGCTACCCTACAAAAAGATCTTGACTATGTATCAGAATGGTCAAACAAATGGCAACTTCAAATCTCAACAAATAAATGCTCTGTCTTACATATTGGCAAAAAAAATCAGAAAATAAAATACAAGCTGAATAGTCAAGATCTTGTTGATGACCCAAGCTCTGTAAAGGACCTTGGAATACTCACCTCTAATGATCTAAGTGCTAGAGCCCACTGCAACTACATAGCCAAAAAGGCATTAAGAGTTGTTAACCTAATCCTCACGTAGCTTTTTCTCTGGTAATATCACACTACTAACCAGAGCATACAAAACATTTGCTAGACCAATACTCGAATACAGTTCATCAGTCTGGAACCCACATTACGTATCTGATATTAGCACAATTGAGAAAGTCCAGAAATATTTCACAAGAAGAGTTCTCCACTCCTCTACTCGTTGTAGAATACCTTATGCCACCAGACTTGAAATTCTAGAACTAGAAAACCTTGAATTACGCCGTCTTCGGTCTGACTTAAGCATGGTATATAAAATCATACATTGCAATGTCCTACCTGTCAATGAATACTTCAGCTTCAACCATAACAACACAAGAGCACACAATAGATACAAACTCAAAGTAAACCGCACCAAACTTGATTGCAGGAAATACGACTTCAGCAATAGAGTGGTCAATGTCTGGAATACTCTACCCGACTCTGTAGTTTCTTCCCCAAACCCCAAAAACTTTAACCTTAGACTGTCTACTATTGACCTCACCCCTTTCCTAAGAGGCCTGTAGGGGGCGTGCATAAGCACACCAACGTGCCTACCGTCCCTGTCCTATTGTTTCTCTTATTCTTTTATTTTTCTTATATGTACCCATTTCATGTATTCACAACTATGTATACATTTATACTTATTATCTTGTAAACAATTGGCAAATCAAATAAATAAATAAATAAATCTCTAGGAAATTTGCTACTGAGATTTCCCTCTAGGAAATTTGCTATTCTCTCTATCTTTGTAATCCGTGAGTTCAATAATATTTGCTAGATCCTCAACCACGCCAGTTTTCTGTGCTTCCGTTGACAATGAATTTTGCATACCATATGTTTCACTGTTTTTGATGGGGTGAGGAACAGAAGCAACATTTTGCATACCCTATAGGCTATTCCCATAAGCTATGTCCAACTGTTGCCCACCCACAAAGTCAGAATTGGAGTCTCTGATCACCCAGTGACAGCACTGCCATTCATTTGCAGCAAACCACAATTACAGTGCACTGCAGAATAAGCAGAGTATTGCAAAGGCTCATGCACATCGCTGACAGTGACACAAGGCACAGAAAAGGGAAGCTAGGTGAACTTGGAGGAAGTACCTCTGACGTCACTCCTTATAGTCCCTCCTCTGTGATCTGTCTGACTGACTTGTTTTTTGAACACAAAAAGTAGAGTGTCTTTCAAAAGACACTCCACTCGTGTTTGAAAAACAAGCCTGTGGTGTAGGACTTTACAGAGCTGACCTGTTTGTTTTATGAAGTAGGACTCTTCAGAAAGAGCTTCCACTTCCTAACATTCCTGTATAAATTAATGGTTAATTGGCAGGCATTTCAGCAGAGCCTTAATTTGCTAAATAAAGTTGTAAAAATATACAGAAGACTAAACAGCTATCCTGGCAATCTAAGGAGAGGCCAGTAAAAGTTAAAAACGGAGCGGTTTAGTCACCTATGCTTGAACTAGAGTCATTTGAAGGATATGATGTAAAACTATAATCTCCAAACCACAAGTTGCCTCGGGGCAGTCCCTTAATCAACAGTGAAACTTCAGGAAGATTGTCTGGAAATTGTGGTTGAAAGCATGACATCTGAAGGTTAAGCACTGGAGCCAGATTCTGTGATGTATTTTTTGAAAAGGCTGACCTTTCTGTGCTTGCATCAGAGACCGAGCTCCAGGGAGAATGCCACAACTGCAAAAAGAAGACCAAGAAAACCAAAATGCAATAGGTCGTACAACCCACCCACCCCCACCAACAAAAAACCCCATGATTCAGGTTTGAATTGGAAATGATAATTTTGTGGCTGCGTTCATACAACATGCTGCACCTATTTATATATTTCAATATATTTGATTTGATGAATATTTATTTTATTTTTTATTTATTTATTTGATTTGCCAATTGTTTACAAGATAATAAGTATAAGTGTATACATAGTCGTGAATACATGAAATGGGTACATATAAGAAAAATAAAAGAAGAATAAGAGAAACAATAGGACAGGGACGGTAGGCACGTTGGTGCGCTTATGCACGCCCCCTACACACCCCTCTTAGGAAAGGGGTGAGGTCAATAGTAGACAGTCTAAGGTGAAAGTTTTTGGGGTTTGGGGAAGAAACTACAGAGTCGGGTAGAGTATTCCAGACATTGACCACTCTATTGCTGAAGTCGTATTTCCTGCAATCAAGTTTGGTGCGGTTAACTTTGAGTTTGTATCTATTGTGTGCTCTTGTGTTGTTATGGTTATGCTGCCTTTCCAGTAGCTGAAGCACCCAAGATGGCTAAGAACCAATAAAATATAAAGTATCAAACATACAAACAGACACAGAAACACTTCAAAGAAATAATTTAAAATCAAATATTAACAGTTTAAGGTCAGGTGAAGCAGATAGATCTTAAAGACTCTTAAAGGCAGAGAATGAGTGTGGAACACAGTGTCTATTTATATTGGCATTTCTCTACTTCGTTTGGACACATGAAAATGTGTGGACCAACTCTATGGCTTGCTGGGGACTTCTGGGAGTTGAAGTCCACACATCTTCAAATAACCAAGGTAGAGAAACACTATTTTGTCCTGTACTTTCCTTAACCTAGGAAATGTCCTCTTCCACTTGCCAAGAAAGTAAGCCTCTGTGACAGCAGGCGCATCTTCAGAAGGGCCTCTTCTGCAGATCTTAATGCCTGTGTGGGCTCCTAATGACAGATGGGAAGGTGCTCTGCTCTAAGCCATTTAAGTTTTAACATCAGCATCTTAATTGTACTCAGGGTAGAACTTTCAATGTTTCAATATATTTCACCATGAGTCATCTGTATCTTGTACCCGATAAGCAGCCTAGCTAGTGTATTGTGCACCATTTTCAACCTAAGGTCAGTGCAGCAATTAGGGTGAGTAGACATTTGGAATTATGCCAGGTAGTCTGACTCATTTAACATTTGCCCTCTATATGTCTTCACCTTTCAGCAAAACTACCTTTGTTGGTAAGACTTTTTTTTTTAAAATCTTGGTGGCTTCGTTTCCTTTCCCACAGAACTATGATAGCAGCTTCAGAAATAAGGTGGATTGCTAGATGGCTGCAAAATCTCTCTGCTGGCATCTATAGGGATTTTGGCAGCCCTGTATGGTAACTCTATTCCTAATATCCTGTAGGATCTGACTGAGAGATAATAAGAATACAGCTAAACTTCTGCCATATCCTCACAACCTTGAAAGCTGGATTCCCACATTCTCATGTGTCAGATTTATTGAAGGGAAACACAAATTAGGTTACAGAATCCTGAAAATCACATATGTGTCGTGTAGTTCCCATTTTATGTTGCATATGACTATATTAAAGTGGGGTCTTTTTGTTCCTCTTTTTAATTAGCTCTTGACGCAGGGAAGGAAGTAGTCGAAGGAAACCAAACTGATGCCCCTCAAGCTGTTCTTCCTCTTGACAGCTGCTAATGAAACTTTTAGGAGTTTACTACTCTGCTTTCTCACTTTATCCTAGAGTTATATTCCCCCAAAAGCCTCATGTAAAGCAAGACACCGAACTAATGTAAAAAATAAAAAAAGGGTGTGTGTGTGGAATTGGTGTAAAATTTTAAAATCAAATGAGCTAATAATTTTAGAGCATTGTTCTTACACATTATGTTACTCATACCAGGTTTTTTCCCCTTGTGCCGTATTCTATACATACTGTGAAAATGTGTTCATTTTTTCCCCTTAGCTGACTATATAATGCATGTGCTTACCATCGCAGACGAAGAGGTAAATGAATCACAGCACCACAACTTTTATTCACATTATTATGTTGCACACAAGAGATTCACTGAGGTTGAAAGCTTGGCCTGGGGCTGAGAATGCTTCACTGAACTTCAGTGCAGCATAGCATGTCCAGTTTTGTTTCTAGGGTTAGAGAGATCCTTTTCCTTCTCCTTTGGATAAGAGCATCGAACAAGATACTGGTGGCCATTTTGACCCCAGACTAGCAGTAGTAGTATCTATTGCAGGAACCGAAGTAAGTGGAAGACAAGATGCACAGCTAGAACACCACATGATGATTAATCTGTGAATAAGAACAGAAACAAGTTTTTTTGGGGGGGGAGGGGGGTGTTTAAACGTTCAAGCAATTTTGACAGGAAGAAGTCTTGGCATGTTTCCGGACCTCAGGCAAAAGTGGATGATGCTAGAACAAATTGCATAACAATGACTTTTTTTTGACACATAAAGCGAAGGTTTGATTGAAAATGATTAATTGTGTAGTAGCCAATTTGCATAAAGTGAGGGAAACTTTTCTTAGGGTAGCCAATGTTGCCAAGACCCACTAATAAGAAACCAAAAATCCTGTGTGTGTGTGTGTGTGTGTTGTGTACATTGAAGAAAACTGTACAGGTAGTCCTTGATTTATGACCATAATTGAGCCCAAAATTTCTATTGTTAAGTGAGACAGTGATTAAGAGTTTCCCCGTTTTACAACCTTTCTGGCCACATTTGTTAAGAGAATCACTGCAGTTGTTAAGTTAGTTACACAGTTGTTAAGTGAATCTGTCTTCCCTATTGACTTTCCTTGTCAGAAGGTCACAAAAGGGATCACATAACCCCTGGACACTGCAATGGTCATAAATATGAACCAGTTGCCAAGAGTCTGAATTTTGATTCCATGACCACAGGGATGCTACAATGGTCATAAGTGTGAAAAATGGTCACAAGTCATTTTTTTCAGTGCCGTTGTTAACTTCGAACCGTCCCTAAATGAACTGTTGTAAGTCAAGGACTACCTATCTATGCATGAGAGGATTTCGTTTGAGAGGGGTTTTTTAAACATCGCTTTAATCACCAAAATTGAATTGAATTCTTTATTGTCATTGTACGTATATACACAGTATACATACAACGAAATTCACATAACATCCAGAGACCAGACTCAACATGCACACACACACATGACAACCTCCAAACACCTCCCCGCCCGCCAAATTCCCTGCCTCGTAAAAACACACAAGCATCCACACAACAGACCAAGTAATACTGCTAACTGATGGTGGTCCTTAAGTTCATTGTTAAGTGCAATTATAGGTCTGGGATAAAAACTATTCAGAAAATGTGTGGTCTGAGTTTTAATTGTTCTGTATCTTCTGCCAGAAGGCAACAGTTCATAAAGATTGTGAGCAGGATGGGAAGAGTCTCTGAGAATGTTGTGCAACTTCCTCAAACAGCGAGATGCAAAGATGTCATCCAGGGCTGGTAGCTGGAGCCCAATGATATTCTGGGGAGTTTTAATGATTCTCTGTAAAGCTTTTTTGTCTGCTACAGAGCTGCTCCTATACCGTACAAGAATGCAGTATGTCAGGACACTCTCAATGGTGCTGCAGTAGTAGGACAGAAGTAGATACTGAGATAATAATATGCATTGATTAAAATTAAAATAATATGTATTGATTAAAAGATCTGGGGGAAGTCTTTGTACACTGGATGGGTATATAGATAACACTCAAGCCATTGGAATTTTTCGGTTCAGTTTTAAAATCATCATTCCTCAATATACTCTTCCATTTGGTAAGTCCTCCTTTCTGAAGTATCTTAATAGCCTTCTTAGCAACAAGAGCGGGCACTCAAGAGCAGGACTTTTAAATTATAGAGGTCACCTTCCTGCCTTGGTTATATTGCAATTTGAAAGGAAGTGGGGACGGGAACCGTCTGCTTCCTTTCCTTGCAAAAATCGAGGGCTGGTCCTGCACAGATATCTGCAATATGTGTATCAGGACCCAAATTTCATGACTTACCTGCTTTTGTCTGATCTCAAGATTCAAGCATGAAAAGCAGGATTTGCAACATGATTTCACTTTGCATTTGTCATCATTTTTCTGTCAACCAGGATAGCTGTGGCTCAATAGACTATACCCGTGGTGGGATTCATTTTTTTTTACTACCATTCTGTGGGTGTGGCTTGGTGGGCGTGGCTTGGTGGGCGTGGCAGGGGAAGGATACTGTAAATTCTACATTCCCACCCCAGTCCTGGGGTAAGATGACTGCAAAATCCTCATTCCCTCCCTACCCCACTAACCTGATTTCCAGCTCCATTCTCCTGTGCAGGGCAACAAAAGAAGATCCAGCTGATCAGCTGGGACTCGGGAGGCAGATGATAAATGGGGGCGGGGCCAGTCAGAGGTGGTATTTGCTGGTTCTCCGAACTACTCAAAATTTCTGCTACCGGTTCTCCAGTACTGGTCAGAACCTGCTGAATACCACCTCTGGACCATACTAGTTATTATTTCAGGATTTATTTTCACACTGTTTCCCGTTCTTCAAATTGTCTTGGCTAGTTTTAGGCCACTTTCCTTCTATGGTGTGTAGCAGGTTCATATCATGCCCCAGTTGTCATCGAAATAAAAAAAAAAATCTTCCTGTTACTCTACCACAGTGATGATTGGATGACTCCAGAAAAATAACTTATAACTGTTCTTGTTGTAATTAATTTCTCTCTGTGTGTGTGTGTCTTAATGTGTTGTGAGAACGCAACTTGTCATATTTGCATTACAAGAAAAATGCATTTAATTCAGGAACTAATATTAGCATATTGTGTAAGCACATATTATCCAACCTGTCCCATTGTTTGGGATGCTACACATCCTCTCCATGGTTAGTTTTCTTTGTGATCTTCTGGGAGGAGGCTTCACAGTATCCAAAGCAGAATAACTGGATTCTGTAATAGCTTTATACCATATAGTATCAACCCTGCTAACTCTCAAGACTCTTTCTTCCATTATGTATTCAAAATTGTCTGTGATTAATATCATCATCATTTTAGCCATTGTCTATCCACTGCAGGATGAAGGCCTCTTTCACATATTTCCAACTAATACAGTCCTTTGTAGGTTTCCTTTGCCAATTGGGCACACAGTATTTGCTGATGTCGTTGATCCATATTGTTTTATGGATGTTTTTTTTAATCAAGTGAGATCTATTCGATATCAGTTCTTCTTGCTATGTGACCAGCCCATTTCCATTTCAATTCTTCTACTCTCTTAATATACATATACATACACATATCCATATGTGATGACCTGGGGCATGGCATAAAGGCAACATAGCCAGAGAATAAGAATGAGTTCCTTTTCTAGCTCCAATTGCCCCCAGTGACCCAGTGTCCCGGTTATCTTCCAGCCTGGAGAAAAACTCTCCCACAAACTGCACCAACCTTTGGCTGCAGATATTCCAGACCAAACATTGAAAACTGAAAACTTTAAACTATAAATCCAACAAGGTAAAAATAAGGTGATAAATCCAGAAGAGCAAGATACGGAGTTCCAGAAATGAAGTAACAAGGCAGTAAATCAAACCAATTGGAAGGATGCCAGGAACCCAGATAACAGCAGCCAGCACAAGATAAACTCAATGTTTGTTCCCAACAACCATCCCTCCCATCTGCATCTCCTTTAAACTCCATCCCCAGGTGTGCCTTATGAAGGGAATCAGGGCTCTTTCCTCCCCCGTAAGCCACACAACCCATGTTGCTCTCTTCTCCGTTCTTCCCTGTGTGCCCTAGGATGAAGAGGGGGTAGGCTTTGGTCTTACTCTGAACTCCCTCTCTCTTGTTCTACCTCTTCCCTGCTATGCCCAGCCTGACTTTGCCCTTCCCCAGTTTCCTCCACAGCCAATGGAGCCACTTCCCTGCTCCCTGTCAGCTGTTTGTCTTCCTCCTCGGATTCACACTCTGATGGGGGCATGACCCCCATATATGTGTGTGTGTATATATATATGTGTGTGTGTGTGTGTGTGTGTGTGTGTATGGTATTCAGCTTTGTTCGGGTATTTTCCCACGTCATTATAGTTGTGCTAAGTACCCGCAAAAACTTAATCACTATCATTGCATATTTATGTGCATATATGCGTGTGGGTATATGTACATACTTTCTTTTGAGAGTGGGCATCAGAATTTCATTTTTAAAATGTGCAATGTGTTCACAGAAAAAAGTGACAATAAAGGTTGCCTTGCCTTGCCTTATCTGGTTTTGTCTTATATCATCTGATCTTATTTCTTATTTTCAGGGTATGGGTAGGAAAGATCCCAAACCAGCAAAAGGAAGACTCAGTTGAGCTTTTTTGGTTCCCCATCAAATAAAATTCTCCATTCCACCACTGCACCTATGAGATATTGAAATTTTATTGCTTTTAAAGAAACCATTTATGGATTAAAAAATGAGCTACATGTTATGGACCTACAGTTTAGTCTGGCCTTTTTCATATGACCTCAGAAGTTAAGAATCAAAACAACAAACTAAGCAACATAAAACCATTTCCATAACATAATTTTTAAAATCCTCCAAATCCTTCAAACTTATTAAATAAATTAAATCAAATTAAAAAGAAGAATCTTTGCAGAAAGGAATCAGCGTCTAGCAGCCATCCCTATAATGTGACAAGCTATTATTCCCAAAAAGCTCTTGAACTGGGAATATAGGGAAACTATTATTTTTTTAATGGTATGCCTGTAGTCTACCCATTTTAGTATCTCCTTCTTCTATGTAGTAGGACATTTTTGGGCATGATACATTGACACCAGGTATTTAATGTTGCACTAAAGCTCATAATAAGCATATTAAATTAAGCAATGCCATTCATTTCATTCTGTCTTCTGCTGGGGAAGTCCTAAATTTAGGTAAAAAGTATTTACATCCAAGTGCCAGGTTTAGGCAATGGACAAACTGACTGGTTTCATAATGCAAGCTATTAAATAATCACATCTTAAATTGCTTGAGGCTTTGACCTAAAATGCTGTCTCTCCAGAGCATCAGCAAATATTTATGTATCTTATAGCCACTGTGCTACATTACAGATTTACAGTTCAAGATTGAGATTTAGTGCCTAAATTGGACCTTAAAGGTTATGTGGGGCTGGCACCAGCCCACATCAAATAATAGGTTGTATATGTCATGGCTTCATCTTTCCCTGAACCAAGTCTTGCTCATAGTCACTCACACCTTGATCTCCTCTCATCTGGATTACTGTAATGCACTGTAATGAAGATCATTTGGAAACTTCAATTGGTCCAGAATGCAATAGCATGCACAGTAATGGGGGTTATCCATAGCACCTCTAATGCCTAAGTTGTACTGGCTTCCAGTTTTTTGGTGCAATTCAAAGTGCTGGTCATTACCTTTAAAGCCCTATATGGCATAGGGCCAGGTTATGTGGAGGACTATCTTTCCCTAAGGACATCTACCAGATCACATAAGGCAGGTACGCTCCTAGTCCCTTCCCCCAAACATTGTCATCTGATGGGAGCTAGAAAGTGTGCTTTTTCCATAGCAACTCCTGCCCATGGGTGGGACTCAAATTTTTTAACAACCGGTTCTGTGGGTATGGCTTATGTGGTGGGCGTGGCTTGGTGGTCATGTGACTGGGTGGACATGGCTTGGTGGTCATGTTATTGGCTGGGTGTGGCGAACTCAATATCAATCACATCGAGGCATGCATCTCCTCGCCTGGCATCTCATGACTGTGGGGATGGTTACAACGGTTGTAAGTGTGAAAAATGGTCATAAGTCACTTTTTTCAGTGCCATTGTAACTTTGAATGGTCACTCCACACAAGCAAAGTACCAGCAAAGGAGGGGGAAAAAAATTCCAGAGACGTTCCTGAGACAGGAAGTCTAGTCCTGCCAAGAATGTAAGAAGGGTTAACAGAGAGGCAGTTTCTGTAAGCAACACCAGAATGTTTCCTTCCTGCCTTCCTTACAGGATTAGGCCAGTAATTTCTTCTAACAACCGGTTCTCTGAACTGCTTAGAATGTTAACAACCGGTTCTAGTGAATAGGTGCGAACCTGTAGAATCCCACCCCTGCTCCTGCCCCATAAAACACCTGATAAGCCTCTGCTCTTTTAGTCTTCCATAAGGATTTAAACCTGCCTTTTCCATTGGGAGAATGTTAGAGAATGGCATGTTAACAAAGACTGTCATCGGGTTTTTGTTGTTCTTAATGTTTTAACTAGTTGAGTTTTATAGTTTTTAAAATGTTTTCATATATCTTTTAATTTTTGATTAAAAGGGTTAACTATACACTATACACATTATATGTGCATGATCTCAGTGGGATCACTTTTCATAGCTCACTTAATGTCCTTGGGTTACATTGTGGTTTTATTTATTTATTTAAAACATTTATATAGCCGTCCACAGTTGGTTGAAAGAGGGGCGGCTATGTAAAGGTTTTAAATAAATAAATAAAACTACAGTTCTAGCCAATGGAATTAAATGAGCTACAAAAAATGAGTCCACTGATGTTGTGCATGTATAATGTGTATAGTACGACCTGTATTCAGGTTTTCAAGGATGTAGTTTAAAGCAGGTTTTCAAAGATATTTTTTGATCCTAAAGCTGAGTAGACCCTGAGTAGACCCTGCTCTAGCTTCAGCAAGATTGTGGTGTTCTTCTCTTCAAACATCCTTAATAGGGGTAATCACCATCTGTGTTGGACTTCAACCTCCATAACACTCATTCAGAATGAGATTATGAAAGATAAAGTCCAAAGTATATGAAGAGCAATAGTTTGGTTAAGCTTTCCAGATCCCATCCCTGCATCATTCTTTTTACTACAACCAGAATTACTAAAACAGCAATAGCACTTGGACTTATATACTGCTTCACAGTGCTTTACAGCCCTCTCTAAGCGGTTTACAGAGTCAGCCTATTGCCCTCAATAATCTGGGTCCTCATTTGACTGGAAGGATGGAAAGCCGAGTCAACCTTGAACCGGTGAGACTTGAACTCCTGGAGTGAGAAGTGAGTTAACCTGCTATACTGCACTCTAACCACAGCGCCACCACGGCTCTTGAAAATATTGAAGTTGTAGACTTTGCAGAATTATTCTTTCGGAAACAACCAGCAATAACAATATTCCTGCATAAATACACAAGAAAAAGAAAGTGCACGTGGACAGCCAGTTAGAACTACATAATGTTTCCAAGATTCAACAATAAAACTAAATAGATTTTTGCACATAACTTCTTTTTGCACATAACTTCAACTTATAACATATTTGCTCACACACGATATTTGTCATGTATTGATCCAATCTGACGATCTTAATGTCCAACTGTATTGCGTTTCTAATCCTTTCAAATGCATTCAAAGACAAATCTAATGACATATGACTATGTCATAATATTATGCCTATTATCCCAAAGCCAAAATTCACAAATATTATAATGATCAGGTAGTCAATTTTTGTGTGTGTAAATTAGAGCTTCATAATGAGAAAATCCAGTTCTTGGACTTACATAGCATTCTGTATTCCATGTATTACCTGGCTCTAATGTTGCAAGTCTGGTCTAACCTGACTGTCTTAATGTATCGGAGTCTCAAATTAGTAAGACAGTGAGCAACCAGAGGCAGCATCATGTTTGACAAACTGCACTTATAAATGTGTTATTCTGCTGCTTTATTTTAATTCCCAAACTAGCCTGATATCCTCAGATGTAGGGGAGAATAATGAACAATTCCCTCAAATGAAGTAAGCTATAACAGTCAAACTAGTCAACTGATACCTGCAAAATAAATTCTATTTCTTTCTTTCTTTGGAAGATTCATATAATCACTCATCTTAGGTAATACCACTCTGGACAACTCACAGAATAATAAAAATATAAACTATAAAAACTTTATCAAAAGTTTTTTTGATTTATCAAAAGCAACATCTCCCTAATGTACAAATTCAACTATACTGGGCAACAGCCTCACTCAACTCCAAACCTCATGGGAAGAGCCAGCTCTTCAAGGCCTTATGAAATCTCAGGTAGAAGAGTGTTCCACAAAGCAGAGTTTGCTGCAGAGACGCTGCACTTCCTAGGTCCCATGAGATTACATTACAACATTTAAAGAAGGGAGCTGGAGTGCATTCACCCTATCAGACCTGGTGGAATGGGCAGACACTTTCCAAGAGAGGTAATCCTACATATGAAAGATGCCACCCTACCCTTTGCTTCTAGCTGCAAAATTTATAAGGGCATCTCAATGTATGACTCACTTCATAACTGGGCCATCACTCACTCATAATCAGAGGTGGTATTCAGCAGGTTCTGACCAGTTCTGGAGAACCAGTAGTGGAAATTTTGAGTAGTTCGGAGAACTGGCCTTTGATTGGAGATTTTACAGTATCCTTGCCCTGCCACGCCCACCAAGCCACACCCACAGAACCGGTAGTAAATTTTGAATCCCACCACTGCTCATAGTCATTCTTTTTTTTTTTTACAATCCTGAAATCTATGCAAGCCTGCTGTAAGGATTGGCAGATGCTAGCGGGGGAGGAATGTGAATAACAAGTTTAAAGAAAATTACTTACATTTTAATTTAGGTTTTGAGAACTTCCCAAATGGAAACATCTGTCTGAGCCTGAGGCCTCATGGACAGACCACGTGAAGAGAAGCTGCAAATAGTGGTCTGTTATGTTTCTAGGATGATTATTGAACAACAGGTCTTTCAGTCATCCGCAAATCATAACAAACTGGGAAAACATTTGAGAGATGTTGCAACGATAGCACATTCTTGCAGCTTAACCCAATCACATATTACTTTTGTGGACCAAGAGGAATTGTACTGCTGGAGCATTAGGGCAGAAACGGGTGGCCTCAGCTCTGTATTTATGTTCCTAGAGCTTTCTCAAGATCAAGCTGCCAAAATCATCAATTTTGGATAGCATGGTATTTGCCATTGGGACGGTGGGGGAAGCAAAAATTAGGATCTATTAGGGATGGCAGATTTAGCTTATTTAATTAGTAGTTATTTTTACTTTTCTTGTAGTAGTTCAAGGCAGCATGTACAACCTTCTCTTCTCTAGTAATCTCCAAAATAATCTGATAAAATACATTGGCTGGAGAAATAATGACTGGTCCAAAGTTTCTCTCTCTCTCTCTGAACTTGGATTAATTTCCCCAACCCACAGAAAAAGATTAAAAAGGGTTAATATGACATAGCAATTAGGATGTTGAACCAGAATTAGAGAGCTCCAGGTCAAGATTTCAGACAGGACAACTCACTAGATGATTTCAAACTAGTCTCCCTCTCCCTCTCCTCAGAAGGTGATTGTATAAATAAAACAAATACATATTTTTCTATGTAATTATCTTGAGCTCCTGGAGAAAATGCAGAATATAGCTCAATCAGTCAATCAAATAAATAATATAGATAGCTTCTTGATGTAACTATTTTGCTTGTTCCTTGTGCCTTTGAAGATAGAATTAATTTAAAATATTGTCTCATTTGTTCACCTCTGTTCTTGTAAACTATTCACTTTATGGTATTTAGATTCTCCCAGAAGATGAGAATGGGCCTGAAGATTTCTGGTTCCTGTCTCTTTTCAGCCATTGGCTTAATTGTTTAGTTATTCTCAAGCTGATTCCCATACACACAATCAAGAAGCTTCCATCCTTTAGTTTAACCCCTTTATTTTGTTCTGCCTCCTATCTACAAAGGTGGTGAGCTCCCTCTGTCCAACAGAACCTAACCTTTGCTCTAGTTCACAATTGCTTGAAGTATCTCTGAATATGAGTATAATATCCTCTGTGCTCGTTTTATTTGTTTCTCAATACATTTAACTTCTATTTCACAAACAAAAAACACAACACAAATACATAGGGTCTGTTGAAATCCACTCTCGCAGACTCTAGAATTATCTCATTCCTTCTTTTGCTTGTTTTGGTAACAGCAATTAAACAAAAAGTTTAGATGTATATAAAACAAAAAATGTATTGATATACTAAGTGCATTTTAAGTTGAAATGGAGAAATATTGAGTATTGCATTTCAGTTGGTTAGCTGAAAGAGAATATCATGGTTTATATTTCAGTTTCTCTATTCTGACTAATTTCATGTCTCCACTTGAACTCTTTTCATAATGTGTGTTTTGTGTATATGTGTGTGGGGGGAAGGGAATATATAATATAAAACATCCAAATTTGTCTGGTGGAATGCTGACATTTAAAAACTTAACCAAAGAGCCATTTTTATGGCTAATGCTTATTAGAAGGGAAACAATTATTTGGCCACCACTCTACCAGCAACCAAGGTCAGCTTTTGCATTGGCAGGCATTTAAAATGCCACATCCATTGTGTTTTGGGAAGGTGGGAGTGGGAGAAATAATATAAACGCTCTTTATTTGCAGAAGAATTTTATTTTGCACTAAAGACAAAGAAAAGCTGAGTGAGAGGTAAAGAATATCAGCAAGTATCACTGCAGTAACACACATACAAAAAACTTTTGCATTGCTAGAAACTTAAAAGCTATGCAAAAGGTTTTTTTAAAAAAAATTGAATCCTTTTCTTTCAGATCCAATATATCATCAAGTTACTGCACAGTATCA